>NC_136463.1:129158756-129503756 GCF_902686455.1 Sciurus vulgaris | reverse complement strand
GTGGTGCTAATACTGTCAGTCTCCGAGGGGCTGGTTACTTAGCCTTGTAGCCAAATCAACAAAAGCAATGAGTTTCTAAATCCGCAACCAAAGTTATAAACTCTCAATGTGTTCTCATCTATTGGAAAAAAATATTCAATCTCCACTAGGCATTTGCTTTTCTTGTATTTACACGTTCAATCCAAAGCATTAATGGGAAAATTCCATTTTCCTAATATGGTAGAACAGATATACTGTTTAAGAACAGCAGAGCCAGTTGCTCTTCCAGAGGGCAATCTACTCTACTTTACTCCTTCCACTTTCTCCTCTAGACCCCCACACATACGCGTGCTCTCCTGAGACTTCATTTTATTTTTTTTTGCAAATGAGGTCAAGAAATGGAAAGAACTGCAGTGGAAAAATGTCTTTATAGACTCTTCCATTTTGGTCAGACAGCCAGAAAAACAAGTCAATTAATAAGCAATCAAATTTCCTTAATGCTATAAATTGTTCAGGGAATCCTTGTAATCATTGATTATTAGTTGCTTAAAAGGTTGAACCAGAAAAGGGTGAAGAGGCAGCATTTTCCTGGGAATACACTAACACAGGAACTATTATACCAAACTTCATCAAAAGCCAAATTTTTTTGAAAATATTTGAATCAGTTCAAACATCTGGGCAACCGTACTTATAAGAGTTTTATAAAACATCAGAGACTAAATCTTTCTGACATTTTCTTATTCATTGAAGGCACTATGAGCTGGAAAATAATAATTTGGAGAAAACCAATTTTTATGAAATAAGAAAAAAGGAACTGAATATGCACAGACTAGTTGATGATTCTTCCAATATATACACTGAATCAGAATTTCAGAGGAGGGGGAAGTGAAGCTAGAGAGTCTGGACTCTTTAAGAGGTCCCCAGGTGATTCTACTGTGCAGCCCTGGCTAGCTGGGGAACCACAGATACAGGGACTACCAACTGCTCTTCATCTCCATGGCAACAGAGCAAGAAGCAGGCGTTAACTGTGGCATGAAGTATTTAGGCTAATGTGAGTTTGCTTTTAATTACTAGATTTGCATTTGTCATTATAACCCTTTAGTGAATATCTTCTCCTTGGCCCTGTGCCTAAGATATGGGTAGCTGCCACCAGGTGAACAGTAATGTTTTCAGTTATAGATTCTTCTGTAGCCTTTTACAAAACATGCAGAAAAGAAAACCATATTAAAACCCAAGTCAATAAAACTTTCTCTAGAGACTCATGCTATTAAAAATAATGGCATACAAAAGTAACAAATCTAATTGTAAGTATAAACAATGGAATAAAATACAGAACAAGATATAAAGAAATACAAATGCCCAGGTACACATTTAAGAGCACTGCTTTCTAAGCCTCAAGTGTTACAAAATGTATTTAACTTACCTCTGGATTCTTGAGACTAAACTGGAAAGTGAGTAGATCTGAGATTATACAGAGGGTCAGAATTCCCTACAGCCAACTTGTTCTCAAAATTCTTCTTTCTTTGGAAACAAATATATTTTTCTTGCAACTTCAGGAGTGGAAAAAGTTTCTCAATATTATATGCTTTTATGGAGAAATATTAATGATAATATTGTATGCGCAGTTTCATTTGAATGTTTCCTGTTTTAATTGCCTTTTCTCTTTTTCTCTTTGAATAGAGACGTCTCTTTCTTTTGCAGAATTTTCTTAGTGTCTTACAGTTTTCTTTCTTTTGTCAAGAGAAGTTCCTTGCCTGAGTCAACTACTGTTCCCCAGTTGATATGCATGAGACTTTATAAAATCCAGCAATGATTTATTGTTTATCATTCATAAAAACAATGATGATAAAAATGAATATATTAATACATTCTCAAAGCATTGTTTAATTTTATGTTTTTCAAATCAGAAAGTGGTTCCAAACAGACTGAATATTAAATGACTGTGTGTGTATCTAGGCGTATCTTGGGGAAAGGTTTGCTTTGTTGTTTACTAGCCTTAAATTCATATAATCATACAAGGGAAACTAAAAAAATGATTCCATGTTTTTTATAAATAACTTAAGTTTCCCTTGTGTGAATCTATTTAAATTGTTCACAAGCGTTTTCTTGAAAAATAAAAATCTGGATTTCAGTTTTCTTTCTTAACTGTGGACTTGAGTAATCAATAGTGCTTATAATCTGTAGTAGCTTATTCTGGAAACATAAAAGAGTATGTATTCTTTAAAAATTTTTATATTATTTTATGAAACATTGTAAAAGTAGTATTATGAATGCTATAGAAAATCTGGCAAATGCAATAAAATGAAAAGTAGGGGGGAAAAAAAGCAAATTCAAATTCCATTTCCTGAAGGCAGCCACAGTTAATGTTTTAAATTTTTTTTTCTAGGATTAAGTTTCTTTTTAAATATCAATTTCACAACTCAGAAAGGTCTCATAGGAGGTAAAAGCTGTAAGAAAGTCATTTCCTTGGTAGCATATTAATATTTGATAATATATATCAAAGGTTAATTACAATAAAAGGATACATTATAAATTTAAGCAAGAATCACTGTTTTGTGTCCTTTAACTAACCAAACACAGAATTTACCCTTCACTTGTGATTGCTAGAAAGCTGTCTTCAAGAGGTGGTTTAAAATTCATGAGAAACACATTTTCACAGAGTTATTTACTGGGAAGTTATTAGCCAATGGTATCACATTCATATGACTGAGTGTAACATAGCTACTAAAATTATATTTATAAGAGTTCTTAAAAAGCATGTGAGATGTTTGTGAACCAATGTGAAAAAAAAAAAAAACAGGTTTCAAAATCTTACATATAATCTGATCTCAATTGTGTCTTTACAAACTAGAAGAAACAAAATAGAAGAAGGTACCAAACTCTACCATATGACACCAAAAGAGTTACGTCTGAGTGTTAAGATTATGAGTAAGTCTGATTTTTCTCTGTAATTTTCTGCACATTCAAAAATTTCTCCAATAAATACCTATCTGTTTTATTTTATTTCTGAAAATAAAATCAACAACACCAAGGATCACATTGCCCCGCTTTCGGAGAACCATGGTTGGAACACAAAGGAAGAAATAAACAGCACCAAGCATCCCTTCCTCAGAACACTTCCTGTGTTTCTAATCATATGGCAGCTGTTTGCTCCATAACCGTCTGCCTTGAGTTTTATAGATGCAACATTTTTTAATTGAGTGCTTTGAAGAGATTTCAGATCTATGTAGAGAGCAGAGTAGGGGCCCTCTTTCTGGCAGGACTGGCTTGTAACACAGTTTGAGATGGTTTTCAGGCATAGTTACAGCCCTCACAGTTTCACCTTTATCAAAAATCAGCAGCTCAGGCACAAGGCTCCTGCAGAACTGCAGATGCAAACTCACTTATCAAAAGGAAGCCTTGAGAAACCCACATGGGTCCAAGGTACATCCTCTGTTCCAAGCCCTTTGCTTCTCAAGCCTCAGCAACAGAAAGGACTCCGGAAGCTGGCCCAGGGTTTTCTTTGCCCTGTTGGGATGTGGGACCTGCAAACAATACCATTTTTAAGTGTGTAAATGTTTGACTTGGTGATGTCTCCCTTCTGGGCTGGGTCTACCTAGTCTTTCACTGCTCACTGTGAAATTTTTCTGGGAGGGCACATCAACGACTCCAAAAGACCTTTCCTTCAATTACAAGAGCCACAAAGAGGAACCCAGCATTTCTCCCTACATTGGTGAGGACAGGTGGTCAGATTTACACCACAAAGCATGAATGTTATTAGTGTAATAGAAAAGAAAATGCATTTAGCCTTCAGGATCCATGAGTTTTGCATATTAAATTCAATCAACTGCATCTTGAAAATATTAATAAAATTGCATCTGAACTGAACATGTAAAGATTAGTTTTCATGTCATTGTTCCCTGAACAATGTAGTACAACAACTGTTTTTGTTGTATTAGGTATTATAAATACTCTAGGGATGATTTTAAGTACACAGGAGGATGTGGGTAGGTTGCATGCATATACTAAGCTGTTTTTTATAAAGAAGTCGAGGATCAGAGATCTTGCTATCCATGGAGGTTCCTAAAACCGTCACGTGCAGATACTCTGAGACAACTGCACTCACATTTTCTCACTGGGCAGGTGGAAGGAGAAGAAACACGTGGGATCATGGAAGAAAGGAGCACAGGAATTTTTCAGAGGCCACTGAAGGGCCTGCGTAGTCCAGGTGGGACATGCAAGTTTTGCAACACGTGATCACAAGTAAACAATCTGATTGATGTGGCAAAGTTTTGAAATAGGGAATTTGCAGAGTCCCTGGTTGGAAGAAACACTGGATGCTCTTTGAGTTGATCTGGGGGTTGGGATTCAGGAAGAGGGGTTCAAGGGCTGCTTGTCAGTTAGGAATGTTTCCCCATTATATCAGGGACAGGCAAGCCCTAAATCAGCTGACCAGTAAAAAAGGTGATTCCATGTACACATGAGAGCGTGCACTCCTGTGGGAGTTGAGTTTTGGTGGCTGATGTGTTGCTCTGACTGAAGTAAAGCAATAGCTGCTGCTGAGGATTCATTGATAATTCTTTTTTTAAAAAAATATTTTCAGCTGAGGAGAAGGATTGTGAGTTCAAAACCAGCCTCATCAACTTAGTGAGACCCTAAGCAATTTTGCAAGACCCTGTCTAAATAAAATATTAAAAGGGCATAAACAGTGTGATCCTACAATATGTCTAATCAGAAAAATGAGAAATTATACTCCATTTATGTATGATCTATCAAAATGTATAAATGCATTTGTTTCAGTCAGCTTTTTTTGCTGCTGTGACTAAATGATCTAACCAGTACAAATATAGAGGTGGGGAAGTTTATTTGAGGGCTCATGGTTTCAGAGGTCTTAGTCCATAGAAGGCTGGCTCCATTCCTCTGGGCTCAAAGTGAGGCTGAACATGATGGCAGGAGAGGGTGGTGGAGGGAAGCAGCTTATATCACGTTGATCAGGAAGCAGAGAATCTCCTCTCTCCAGATACAAAATATACCCCCAAACCACACCCTGATTCCCACCTCCTCCAGCCACACCCTACCACTTCAGTGACCACCTCAGCTAATCCCTTTCAGGGGATTAACTCACTGATTGGGTTAAGACTCTCACAACCCAATCATTTCGTCTTCGAATCTTCTTGCGTTGTCTTACATGTGAGTTTTTTGGGGACATCACATCTAAACCATAACTGCATTCTACTGTCATGTACAACAAATAGAACAAATGAAAAAAATTAAAAAAAAGGGCTGGGGATGTGGCTCAATGGTTAAGTGCCCCCAGGTTCAATTCCAGGTACCAAAAAAAAACAAAAAAAAAAAAACCAAGTTTTTTCTTTTCAATTGTGATTGTCTTCTGGGCCTGGTTCCTCCGGTGCCAACAAGAACTCTAGATGCTCTGCTCTACTTCCAGTCCGGCCCCTCCTTCCTTGTTCTTGTCTCTCAGCAAACCCGGTAGGTGCCCACTTCCCAGAAAGGAGTCCCCTAGGGGTAACAGAACCGCACTCCCAGTTCTTTCCTCCTCATTAAAAGTGCGTGGGGAAGAAGATAGGCTTGATTTTTTAATTATAAATTTCAAAATGAAACCAGCTTTAACTTTTTTTTTGTTCATTGGTAACCATGGTTAACATTTTGATACACTTTCTTCCAGGCATCTTTATCCCCACCCCCCTCCCTCTTCACCCACAAACACCCCCATCCCTTTCTGTACCTCAAATAGGGTAATGCTATGCACTATAAAAATATTATCCTAAAATTCAGGAACTTCAATCATTTGTTTTAAAATCTTTTTTCTTTTACATTCAATGTGCCTTAATTTTCTTTTCATGTTAATATAGAACCATGACATTATTTTGTGATTGCATGGTATTTACATGGTATGATATAAAATTATTCAAAACACCTTATTTATAGATACTTCATTTACTTTCAATTTATTTTATTAGTAGTACTCTATTATTTTATGAGTGGTAATTGAATAAAAATATGAGAAACAATATTATTGACTTTTTGAAATATATCCTTTACATGAATTTCTAGAAGTAGAATCAGTGGGTTCAAAGAAATGCACATTTCACATTTTGACTTATATGGCTATTATGGTTTAGATCTTATATGTTCCCCAAAGGTAACATGTCACAGCCCTTGTTGCCAGCCTGTGGTACTATTGGGAAGTACTGAGACCTTTGGAAGGTGGGGCCTAGAAAAAAGAAGTCAGGTCATTGGGGTATCCTTTGAAGAGGATATTAGGTACCCAGCCCCTCCCTCTCTCCCTCTATTTTAATTCCTGTCTGCTATGAGGTGAGTAACTTTGCTCTCCATGATGTTTGGGCCTTGCCACAGGCCCAAAGCAACAACACCAAGTGACCATGGACTAAAACCTATGAAACCATAAACCAAAATAAACATTTTTTTCCTTTAAGTTCATTTTTCTCAGGTATTTTATCACAGTTCCTGAAAGCTGATTAATGCACTGGTTAAACTGTGTTCATAGAGTTCTTTCATTTTTTTTTTCTATAAACTTCAATGGGGAAAGCTTTTGAGGTAGCAATAGCTCTTCTCTTGTGCTTTGTTTTGGAGTGCCCAAAGTTTGTTTATTATTTTCCATGGAAGTGATTTTCATGAAGTAGTCCTAAAGAAATTATATTCTCAGGTACAAGTTGATTTGCCTTTTGGGGTCTCTCTATCTTATCTGTATAACTCAGTTTACATTTCAGGATCCTTCACATGTTCAAGATTCTATGGTTTTATGATATCTGAGGGTCATGGGGGGTTAGAAGCAGCCCAATATCAGACTGTTGCCTACTTTTTACATTTTTATTTTGTACTTAGGATTCTAATTGGGATTTTTAGCTGTATCTTGGCACAATTTGAAATAATTAATATGTATGCAATATTAAGCCTTCTCATTTCTCACCCAACCAATCATCTCTTTGTCCTCACCTCTTATTCAAACAGTTGCTTCTGTGCCCCTATGCCCACCACTCTCCCTTTTGCACACATGGATCCAGCTACAATTGCCTCTGCATTCCTACCACACTAAGCACATTGTGGCCCAGGGCTCGTCACTAACTCTCTCTGAAACACTCTTCCCACAAATATGAATGTGGTTCATGCCTTCATTTCTTCTAGATCTTTGCTCAAATGTCCATTAGAATTTTGTTGATCATTGCATCTAAAATAGGACCCCTGTCACCCTCTAACCCCTCTTCCCTACTTCATTATTTTTCATAGCACTTACCAGCAGCTGATGTATTACATATTGTTTGTCTTTCCCCCATAGAATGTGAACTCCATGAGGACAGGTTTGCTTTCTAGAGCAGTGCAGGATCAGAGTCACCATCCAGATGTGTGTGATGAGTGAAGGAGGTGCAGGGTGGGTGGGGAGCCCTGTGTGAAACTGATCCAGCATCTTTAATCATGGTCTTCAGCACATAGAAGTAAGGGCCTCATGTAGATAATGGGCAATCTCATTTGAGAGTGTGACACTAGTCAGACCTTCATCTTAATGACCCTGATTCTTCTCCTGGTTCTAATGCATTGGGAGAGTTAATCAAAGGCAAAGGCAAAGGCAAAGGAGAGCCACCAGGTCAGGAGTCTCAAAAATGCTTTTGACACACGTATACTGACATAGAACCTGTCTATAATCTTTGTGCTCTCTCCAGTTATCAAGCAACATGAAACAGAGTGACTAACGGGTTTACAGTATCCAGGGAGGTAACTTAGGAAAACAGGCTGGAGTGTGAGATGTATGGGGTTGGTAGAGACGGTAGGGAACAGATTGCTCAGGCCCCAATCCAAAGAGGGCAGCCGCTACTCCCACCTGTCAGTAAAAACCTGGGGCGGGCTGGAGTTGTGGCTCAGGGATGGAGCGCTTGCCTAGCATGTGTGAGGCACTGGGTTTAATTCTCAGCACCATTTATAAATAAATGAATGAAATAAAGGTCTATCAACATTTTAAAAATTTTTCAATTTTTTAAAAAGTTTGGGAGTGAGGAGCAATATGTGCTCAATGTTGCCAGATTTTCTGACTTCCACAAGTCTCAAATCTGGATTCTATGTGGGATCTTCTATTTAAAAAATATTGACAGCATATTAAAACATATTTAAAGTCACTGCACCAAACACACTGTGCAAACAGATTGGGTGTGAGGTTGTGTATGGTACCCTCTGGCAGGGTGCGGCATTGTTAGAATTAAGTTGCTTCAAGGCACTATATCATAATGACCCCAGTTTTCCAGGCTGTATCTTTTTCCAGGCTGTTTCTTTTTCTCTCTAAGCTGACAGTCACAGTCTTGTGCCCTTTGCATTCCAGTCTCCTTGTTGCTGGGTTCCAAGGTATGGTAGTTGGAGTTGGCAGGCAGTTGCTTAGAATTTCTATTCAAGTGTTCTTTTGAAACAACTTTTTAATTAAAAAGTTAGATCTCCCAGATTCACTGAATTCCTGGGTAGCCTGAAGTTCCATTACAAGCCCAGAGAAAAATGTCTGTACTTGTTTGTTTGCTTTACTCCCTTATTTAGTTCTAAGGACAGACAGGAACACAAGTAACCAACACTGGCTGAAATAAAGAGTGATGGCTGGAGACGCTGTGGGTGAACTCTGTCTGGCTTTGATGGGGGGAGAGACCTGAGGGTGCAAATTGCCAGTAACCTAACTGGTCTGAGGTGGACAAGGTGGAGCAGGGAGCTGTCCCCATAGTCACAGGAGCTGAGAGAGATGGGGTGAGACCTAAAGGGAAGACTCTCATTGTCCTTTCCATGGACCATCCCTCCAAAGGCCCAAAAGGTCCAGAGAGAAAAGAGAACAGGATGAGGGTGGGCAGCAGAAGGTTCAGAATTCCACAATTTTTTTTCGGAAATTGACCTGTTTCCTCACTCCTTCTCCCTTGTTTTTCACATATGTTCTCTCCTATTCTCTTCTCTTCCTATTCTTCTTCATTCCCCTCACTTTCACTGAGGCCCTCTTTTCCCACTGCAGTCCAGAGGCTGTCCTGTATCCTCCCAGTTTACCCCAAGCAAATACTGACGAAGGTGGACGTGGCCACACCTGTCTGGTCTGCTTGGCATTGAGCCTTTGCACTGATGGAGACAAAGGCGATGGAATTTTCCTCCTTCGTCTGGGTTCACTGGAGATTTGTGATGAAACTCCCCTGTTGCTGTCAGGAGTTTGCTCCTTCCAGAAAGGACTGGCAAATGACCGAGCCAGCCCTCTCACCCTTGGGAGTTACCAGGCAGCCCCAGAGTCTTTCCCTTCTCCCCTCACAAGTCAGTTCTTTCAAAGACCCTGACTAAGGGGATCTGGCCATGCATTTGGAAGCAGGTATATTTGTCTATTCAAGACCTAGGTCTGGTCACCATCCTTCACTGATGAATAAGGAGTGGATAGTATAATTTTTTAATAGTGTCAAGAAAGCCTCCAGGTGAGTATTCTAGATTGCCACAAGGGCCTCAGCGCGTTGCGAGTTAAGATGGAGCTGGATGTTTTTGACCAATTTGCCGCAGATGAAGAGGTTTGCATGGCAGAGAAGCAGAAAAGCAGGAAGCAGCACGTGGCTCTGGGAGCCTGGCGCAGTCACAACTTTCCTGTCTCCTGGGGTAAGTCTCTTTCTCTCCTTGGGCTTCATTCAGCTCCCGCCCCTGCACAGGGAAGTGTTTGGACAAGGTGTGCTCTGAGGCGGCTTGTAAAGCCACGGTGCTCTGGGTTTTGCGTCCTTTGCTGGCCATGGACAATAGTGTGTTTGCCCAGGAATAAGCTGTACCTCTGGGGACTCAAAAGGACTCTGCAGTCTCATTGTCCACAGCAAAGAAGGAACAAAACAGGGTGAAAAGCGGACTTCAGTGTGTGGAAAAACGAGGCATGAGCAGGTCCTGCCTGAGGGTGTGATGACTGCATCCATATTAACTTCTAGTTTTCCTCAAAATAGTTCATTTTTATTCTTTGTAGTCCTTCCTAACATTTTTAGTGTTAGAAAATGCTGAGGGTGGAAATGTTAGGGAATTTAAATCTAGCTTGTTGAGATATTCAGTACAGACACATCAGCTGTTGATTTTCCCCAAAGTTGAAGGTTATAATTTTTCTATCTTTCCTAAGAAATAATGGTCTCTTGGAATGTGCAAGTAAATTAGTCATACTACGTCCTGAGAATTGGTCTCCGTAATACATCCTGGTCTCTGAAAAGGAGCTGCAGTGGTGTAATGGATTTTAGAAGTCTACAAAGCTGGTTCAACTAACATATTTGTTAGTCTAATAAATGATATTGCTCTTGTCAAGATTTTTCCATATAGCACAATTTAATAGAGGAATCAATAGTTTCTCAGACATGACAAAAGGGCCTGGGTGTGCTTTGATGGGAGACACATAGTCTCTTGTTGTTATAATAAAGCCAAAATGGAAAAAAAAGTTTTTTCTTCCCTCTTCAAGGGTATTTTTATGAAGCTAAAATATACATACCACTTTCTCTAGGAAAATATGTTTACCAATATTTTCTCCTACAGTGTCTTTTTACTCTGTTATTATACATGAATATGCATTTTGTTCTCATCGGACTCCTTCCCACTGTTGGATGAGCTGTCACTAGTACATGATTTTTTCAGGGAAAAACTCAAATCTTAAGGTGTTTTGATCCATCGGGTCTATGGAATATTTCTGTAGAAATCTTTTTGGAAATGTTTGGGGCAAATGTTGGCATCTACCCACATTTCGTCAAAACTTCTTTGAAGTACCCTAAATGTACTTCTCACTATACTCTCTTTGTACAGTGAGAGGCCATCTCCTCAGGCAATGCCCACCTTACCTGTCATATTCAGGTTGTATGTACTCTCCCCTGACCCCTGGCACCATATTGACACCTTTGCTGAGTTCACTTAATGGGTTAAGCAAGCCTCTTTTGGGATTGTTGAAGCTACTCGGAATAAACCTGCACTGATGCTGAGAATATTAGAACATCTGTGTGTCTTTTCCTGAGCCAAAACATTTAGTTTTTGCCATGGAATGTGTTATTGGAGGATGTTTGATTTTCACAACTATGGGTTCTACCTATTGGCAGAAACATCTGCTGACGCTGTGTCTCAATGTCCCTTAGCAGTTCTCCCCAAATAATATCCCCATATTCTTCAAATATGAATCTAAGAAGAGTCAGAAAATGACAGTTGGGGACAGCTCTCACCAAACCCGTGAAAGGCTGCTCTTTGAAAAGGTGACAGAAACTGCTAAGATCATTGGCCACACTGTCTCTCAAGGCAGAAATGGCCTCAGAACATTCTAGAGCAGATGAATGAGTACATCAGTGGGCCTGAGAAGATAAAATCCACTGTGGAAATTAGTTGAGGGGAAAGCAGTGTCTTTCCAAATGATTGTATGTGGATAGGCTTTTCAAGGCCAGCGTCTTGACCCTACCCCTTGATTCCTGAATCGGGTAGTTTGGGGTGGGTCCTGGTCAATGGCTTCTTTCTTGCTTTGCTTTTCAGTTGGTTTTAGTGAGCAGTCAGGGCTGAGGATCACTAGTCTAGAGTTGTACTACTCAAAATAGGGTTCTGTGACCTGCAGGACAGCATCACCTTGGAACTTGTTAGAAAGGCACTTGGGATCAGGGCCTAGGAATCTGGACTTTATCAGCTCTCTAATTCTGAAGACTTACTCATGATTCTGGAAGGTTAGCACATATCAAAATCACCTGGAGGAACTAAAAAACAGGGCCTGTGAACCTGTATTTCTGATAAGGCTCAGGTGATGCTGATGTGCTGGTTAACACTGAGCAGCACTGTTTTATACTAGGCTTAGGGACTTGGGCTGTTTTTGAATTTGTTGCAAAGGTAGCTGTTTTAAGACATTTGGATCTCTGTTCTCATATAGATGGATTCATAGAATTAATTATTTTAAATCTTCTATTCCTCACACCTTTTTAAAGTTTTTTTTTTTTTTTCAAGCAAGGATGCAAAGCCTAGTTTAAAACTCCAAAAGTCAAGTTTTGTTCCAGATGATAACAATTGCTTTGACTAAGGCTTGACAGTTTTATCAGCATAAATGAATTGGCTTGATAGACTTCTTTTTCTTTTCTGTGTTAATTGGTCGTTTGAAAGAATTAAGTAAATATGGAAGGTTTTGATTATCAGAAATACTTCTACAGTAGAATCTATTATTGCTTTGTGGTAGGAGTGGAACATAACATCTTCAGGAAAAGGTAACACATTTTTTCTATTTCACTGATGGACTGGAAATCACACTTGAGGGAGCTGATCTTCTTGGGCTTTTAAGGTGGAGCTGGGGCTGGTGTGGCAAGGCCTCTCTGGGTGATTCTGATAAAACCCTTAGTTGTGAGGCATTGCTTTGGAGCAGGGTTCACAAACCTAAGTGTCTCCAAGGACTGGGAGGGGATGGGTGAGCTGTGGGGACAGTGGGCCCTGGAGTCCTCTGCTTGTCTGCAGGGTCTAGCTCCTTTTCCACTCCATCAATAGTAGCCGTGAGGGAATTCTGCAGAGCAAGGCCAGAGATACTGGCTTTAAAAAGAGAAGCCAGGAATTCATATTTTTTTTTCTGAGAATTTTTCTGAGTTTTGAATATTGGGGATGTGATTTTTAAGATCGAAAAGTCTTATGTCAGGCAAACAAAACATGCCAGTTACAACCACTTCTGTGACCTCAGGGTGCCTTTTCTAAGATTCTATTAGGAGTTATTTAAACTGAGTCCTGTTCAAAGTTATCTAAGAAATAAACCCAGTGTTCTGAATTTGCTTTCTAGTACTGTGATTCCATGGGATATAAGAACAACAGGGAAATAATATTGTATAATTTTTAACAGGATAATTTAAATACCTCTTGGGCTCAGCTATGTGTATCCAAATTTAAACATAATAATCATCCTTGGTGTAACATGTGTCTTTGGAAGTGGAAATTTGGTTGCATTTCAGTTTTTAATGCATGGAATTAGTAAGATAGTGGTTGGAAAAATTTCAAACTCTGAAAAGAGTGGCCACAAAAGAACATTCAAACCAATAACTCAAAACCTTGGTGGTATATGCTTCAATTATTGGATCTTGGGTATTCAGACCTGATTACATCTTCCTGCATACTGAATTATTGTAGCATTAAGTTACTGTAACATTTAGGAAATAGATGGCCAAGAAGTGACTGAAAAGAGAAATTTAAAAAACAGGCATCACATTCCTTTTTATTATGTTTATGGGTCCTCCCAAGGACAGAAGAGGTGCTTTCCATCTGTTTAAATCTTAGACTGGCATATTCAACCCAGAGGTGTTGGAGGGTTTTCAGGTCTCACTTGAACACTGGACTTCTTTTGCATTTAACCCCTGAGACCTTCTATTTTTTAAGGGAGGATCTGCTCTTCTGCATGGCCATTCTTGTGGTCAAAGTTTCCACTGCTCTTAAGTGACTTCGTTGATACTGTGTAGTTGTCTGAAGCTGCAGGCAGGATGCAGTGGCCTGGAGGGACAGAGCACAATGTCAGCTCTGTGGTAACCACAGCTCATGCCCATTAGACATTGAATTTTCATTTCTGTGGTCTCTGAAGATATGATTTGGTATGTGTTGGCAGGTCGACAGAGGGAAAATTTCCAGGAATGAGATCCAAGGTTGTCACTGTTACTCCTGGAACATAAATATAGGATAATGGTTAGTGGGATTTCCCTATGGTCTATAGTAGTATATAGGAAATAGGATTCATCTAAGATATTCACATCTGGCTGAAAAGAAAGTGGTATTTTGTTTCACTCTCACTATATCTCCTTGTGCGTTTTCTGTCTTGGGGTCCCTATGGTAAGGAAGGAATTTGTGTATTCTTGGATCTCTAGCCAAATGCCATGTAATTTCTCCTTAACTGTGAATAAAGCTTTTAAAAACACAGATACACCAGGGAAATCTTGAAATTGGGACGGGATGCAAGCATGTTTCAGTTTGGAGAACAAGCACAGAAATTTTTGCCTGTTGTAATTTTTGTACTTTGGAAAGCAACTGAGAAAGGGATAGGATCGGGTAGGGTTTTAATTAAGTGAGCAATTTGAGAAAGGAGAAAAACATTATGGAAATTGAAAAGAAATATTTGGGATTCTGACCCGTCTTGGTATGAGTTTGGAATGTTCTAATCTGTTCAGCCTGAGCCAGAAATAGTTTCCTAAGGAGAAAGATGTAGGATCCTCAAAGCTGACATTGGCTTCTGCTTTTGGAGCCTAGGTGGACCCATTTTAGATGGCTCTCCTGCAGGTGTGCTACTTGTCCTTGTTGATGAAAATCCTAAGGTTGGTCTGTGTGGTGCTGTGGGTGTGCCAAGGCACATGTCCCATCACCCCCATCTTTTCCCAACAATGTGACCTTAGTCCTAACCTCTCTGATCATCAGTATCTTTGTTTATAAAACTGAGGGTGATATTTTCCCTGCTGCTGCATGAATTTTTGGCATGAAATGAGATAACATATCTAAAAGCACTTTTTACATTGGTAAGTGTTAGAAGTAAAGAGGTATTAATTTATGCTACAAGCACAACAAAGAAATGTGGAAACTTTCTAGTCTAAAAGGCTGTAAGCAATACCAAATTTCCATAGGCAGATCTTCAGGAACACTGTCACACTGCAGTAGGCCTTGGTGGTGGGTCAGGCTTGAGTGTAAACCTTTGCTTTACCAACCGTGCAACTCAATGATTTTTGAGCCTTGGTTTCCTCATCTACAATAATGGCCACCTCATAGAGAGATTGTGCAGAGTAAATGAGAGAATAATACATAGGAAAAGTGCTTATGCAGTCAGGTTCCTGTTCCATGCTTTGTAAATGTTTTATTCACTGAACCATACTTGAATGACATTATTCCAAAATATCTAAAAGGGCATCCAAGGCATGGTGAACCACTCTTTTCGACCAGTCATTCTTTTAATAAAGCTGAAGAGGACAGAATTGAAAGCCTACTTACTGTACGAGAGGAGGCTGGTTGAAAGCTATCCTCCTTCTGCCACCCCAATAAATATTGTACCTACAACAGTGTTAATCCTTCTGGAAAAAGCATCACTCCTCCGCATGTCCTCTTTTACAATGCAACTATCTCTGTGTAAGAAACACATTATTATTAACCATGAGCTCTTCAGCATCACTTGGTTTGAGCTTGAGTTAGAAGAACTTCTTGGGGACAAAGTCAGATTCTAAGGTCAGTAAGTAAGGGGACTGCCTATTTAGTGTAGTCAAAATTATTGTCAAATTGCCAGCACATTCTACTGCACATGATTATATATATAAGGCCAAGTGGTGTTTTCTTCAGTGTTGAAGGAGAGCATTGTTTTGGGGTTAGTATCAGATGAAGCATTTGACTTGTGTTTAAGGAGTATTTTATATGAAATAATATTTTCACTCTAAAAGTGTGGAATTGTACTTGTTTAACACAATTAAATTCGTGTTTGTTAAATTCACTGTTATTTACTACATTGAGATATCTGATACAGGGCCCTAGTGGAATGGGAGGCTGAAGAGTTATGTTTGGGGAGGGAAGCAAGGTTGAGGGATGGTTCTACAATGGTATCTCAGACTTTTCTCTGGGGAGGGTGGATCTGGAAAGTCTTAGCTTGGGTTGCAACAAAAAAATACTGTAGACTGGATGGTGTATAAACAATAAGGATTTACCTCTTGTGGTTCTGGAGGCTGGGTAGTCTGGGTTCAAGGCACTGGCAGGTAGGGTGTCTGGTGGTGCCCTGTCCTCACATGGTGGAAGGAAATAGCTAGTTTTCCAAAGTTTCTTTTATAAGGGCATCAATCCATTCTTGATGAACTGCCCTTGTGACTTAAACACCTCCAAGAGGACCCACCACCTAATGCCATCAGCTCATAGCTTAGGATTTCAACATATAAATAAATGGGGAAGACAAAAATATTCAGACCATTGCAGTGGGGCAACAGTGGTGGATGCTCTGGGGAGCCAGAGGGCAGTGAGAGAACCCTGGGGAAAGAGAGTGAGCAAAAGGCAAGATGTTTCTAAAGGCCTGTGCCTAGTAAATAGTAAGTGTTCAACAAATGATTAAGTAAATGAATTTTGTCTATTTACAGAAAGTTTGCTCCAGTTTGTATCCCAATGATTGAATTTAAGAATATCTTACAGCACCCTTGCCAGCATTAAATATTTGCTATGGTGTGAATATTTGTATCCTCCCCTGAATTCATATTTTAAAATCTTAACCCCCTAGCTAACAGTACTGGGAGGAGGGGCCTTGGTGGGGAATTAAATCATGAGGGCTCTAATCACCACTGGGATCAGTGCTCTTACCAAGAGAACCCAAGAGAACTAGGCAGCTCCTTCCATCAAATGAGGTGGCAGCAAGAAGATGCCACTTATGAAGCAAGGGACAGGCCCTCATCTGGCACCAAATCTGCTAATACCTTGATCTTGGACTTCTCATACTTCAGAACTGGGAGAAATAACTTACCATTGTTTATAAGCTACCTGGAAAATTTTGTTTTTAGCAGCCCTATTAGACTAAGTTAAAAAAAAATTGTGCCAATCTGATAGAATAATATTTCATTCTTAATGTGCATTTAAAAAATACTAATGCCTATCTCCTTATTTAGAGAGTAGAAGGACAGGGAAAGGTAACTGACTCCTTTGATCCTTATCCTGATTTCAAGCATGTCAACCCACATGACTCAGATGTCATGATTTTCTGTGCCAGACATTGCCCTTAGTAGGGTTTGTTTGACCTTGGCGGGCCCCTCTAAGGATGTCACTTTGACCTGTTCCAGTACAATGTGGACTGTCCTCTGAGCCTGCTTCCAATTCTGATATGCTGTATACTGAGGAGGTTGTTGCCATCTACTTCACCCAAACCCTCTGCTAAGGACATGCCATCCTCTGCCCCTGGCAGGCTATCATCTTCTGATCCTCTCTGATCCTTTCCCCTCTCTGTACATATTCACCTTCCACTCATCTTGCCACTGCTAGCTCAAGTCCTGCTTCCTTCTAGGAATGATTTCTTTTCCCACTGACTACCTTGCACACAATGACCAAACTACTCATTTAACAAGATGAAGTGCCAAGTAAATGGCACAGACAATAATCAGTACCTTTTATCATAAAGAATATGTGTATGTAGTAGACAAATAACAACAGTGGTCTCTGGAGTCAATGGGAATTATACCACCCCTGCCTCGTTTCTGAAATGGAAAAAGAAGAACCACAAAGCCAAGGTCCAAACCAATGAGCAGCACCCTGGTCTACAATAGCCCTGAATTCTGATTTTCCCAGTCAGGGAGGGACTTATCACCTATTCGGTGGCATACAATTTAATCTGGATGCCTCTGTTTTCTCATCTGTGAGAGCAGCGCTGTCTGGTAACCTCAGGGAGTAGAGTGGCCTGGATTATACACCCTGAGGCCTTGCCAAGTGGTTCAATTAAGGAACTAATTTGAAGGAAGTTAAAGAGAAGATAAAAATGACACCACCAAAAGAGAGCCATTACTCAACTCAAGTTGCTGTGTTCTAAGAGTAGGGAGGCATGATCTATAGTTTGAGAGTAACTCAGGGGACAATTTTGGTCTAACAGCTTCCCATATATTTACAGCAGCCATTCCCTATTTCAACCCTCTGATTTTTAGTCCATAAACTTGCTTCTCTATGTCTAAAGAAATTCTGCCTAAATTCCTTGAGGGTCTGACCCTTCCTGCGCCTTAGTTTATGTTCTTTTGTTCTTGTACTTGACATTATCTCAAATAGTCTTGTAAAATCTTGCTTCTGTTCCCTTCAGAATTTTATCTCCCTCAATGAGGCATTTTCCCCTTCCTTCAGAAAAATAGCTGTATTGCTTTGGTAACTTTTTTTATTTTATTAAGATAGATAAAAATTTCAAGTTTTAAAAGTGATACAGGTCACCTTTACAGCACTGCTGTTATGTACAAAAAAAAAAAAAAAATCTAAAAAAAAAGTTGTTTGAGCAAAGTTAACACTTGGCAAATCTATATTAAACCTGAGACTAGTGGTTGAGATTCCTCAGGGAGGGTGGCTAGTGGGAAGCTGATGTTCTGGCCTCACAGAATTACAGGGAACCTAAACAGTCATTGGGGTGGGCAGCACTGTATCATTGCTCAGTTGTGATTCATGCATGAATGTGCTGGTGATTTCTTGGCACTTTTTGATTTGTTCATTCATTCACTACATGTTCACAATCTCAGGTAAAAATGGGTATCATTTTACCCAAGATTGTGGACATGAAGATGAAATGCTTAAAACTTTTGGAAATAGTGATTACTCATTTAAGAAGTATTTTGGGGGGGGGGCGTCAGTAAGACACCAGGCATGTGCTGACAGCAGGCAATTGAAAGAGATCAAGATGAAGTTCATGCCCTCCACAAGTTCACAGTCTGGTGGTGGAGATAGTTAATCACCAGGTCATCATGATACCATATGATAAAAGCACCCAGAGCAGTCAGAACTGAGAGGGGCATCCCATCTGTTTTGTGGGTGTGCAGTAGGAGTCAGAATAGAAGATTTTCTGCTTCAACCAGGGTAGGCTACACTGTTTATGTGGAAAAATATGTATGGTGCAGTGGTATTATTGTTTACATGTGCTGTCTCCCAAAAGCTTACATGTGAGATAATGCAAGAAGGTTTAGAGGAGAAATGATTGGATTATAGCCTTAACCCAATCAGGGAATTAATCCCTGATGGGATTAACTGAGGGGTAACTAGGGGCAGGTGGGGTGTGACTGGAAAAGTGGTTCACTGGGGGCATGGCTATGTGGTATATATTTGTATCTGGAGCGTGGAGTCTTTTCTCTCTGCTTTCTGATTATTGTGTGAGCTGCTACCCTCTGCCACATTCTTTCTCCATGATGTTCATGGAGGGCTCCCCTTGAGTCCTGAGGAATGGATCTGCTGTGAATTGACATCCCTAAAACCGTGAGCCCCTAAATAAACTTTTCCTCCTTTACAGTTGTTCTGGTTGGGTCCTTTAGTCATGATGGTGAAAAAAAAAAAACTGACAAAAACAAGTGGGAAGGAAGGGGAACATGAATGTATTAGTTTACTATTGCTGCTGTAACAAATTACCATAAAGTTAATGGGTAAAAAGAACTCAAATTTATTTTACAGTTCTGGAGGAAAAAAAGTCTGAAATGTCTCTCATGTGGTTAAAATCAAAGCGTTGGCAGGACTGTGCCCTTCTGGAGTCTTTGAAGGAAGAATTGGTTTCTTTGCCTTTTCCAGCTCCTGGAGGCTGGGGTGTTCCTTGGCTTGTGGTTCCTCCCTCCATCTTCAATGCCAGAAATTGCACTATGCTACCTCTGATTCCATCACCACATTTCTGACTCTGGTATGTCTGCCTCCTCCTCTCACTTATAAAGACACTTATGATTATATAAACCCACCTGGATAATCCAGGATAATTTCTCCATCCTAAAATTCCTTATTTAATGGCAACTGAAAGGTCACTTTTAACATGTAAAGATCATCTCAAGTTCTGGGGATTAGGATGTAGACATTTTGCTGGGGGCAATGTGCTGTTTACTATAGTAAAGCAAAGGGTATTTCAGAAATAGAAGAAGGAACCCTGATCTCAAATTATTTGAGTATACTTTATGCAGTAGAACAACTCCAGTCGAAATCATTTTCCTTCCTATTCATTAATCTGGATCTTGTGCTACACTCGTGAAACCTCATTAATGCCCCATTCAAGTGAAGAAATGAACCACCACTTGACAGTTCTTAGTAAAGAAAATTACAAATTAGGGCAGTGTTAGTTTCTATAAGAAAACTGCACGGAATTGTACCTGAAGAAATAATATGGGTTTAGAGCTAGTTAAGTCTTGAATCACCTTCGTGAGAGAACCAGCTGCTGGACACAGGACACTGTGCTTAGGAACTGGCCTCTATCAGTTTGTTTCTCTTTCTGCCATTCTTTTTAAATTTGCCGTTCAGAGTAATAACTTGAATATGTGCCTCTTTGTCACCTTTCTTGTCACTCAGCTCAAGCTGGGGAGCCTTGTGTCACCACTGAGTCAGCACTGGCTTCCTGAGGCCATGCCAGCTGAGCCAGCACAGCTGCTCTCCAGCTTTGGCAATGGTAATGGTCAGGGCATTTGGGGTCCCAATGAGCTCTGTGCAGTGGTGAGGCTGGTATAGAAAGGATAGTTGCTGCTCACTCTGGTGGGTGAGACCTGATAAAGGACACCTCAGGTCTGCTCTTGGTGGCTGAACATGAAGGGTCAGTTGCTACATTAGGTGGAAGGGTATAACTTTCTTATTTTTAGAATTACAATTTAGAGAGAGTTGATGGTGAAGCTTTGATGGAAAAATGACTGACAAACTGATTTCAATATTCCTCATGTGTATTTCTTTAAGTGTTTAACATTTATTGCAAAATATTTAAATCCATATCACATTTGCAAACTGATTAAAAAAGAAACCCCAAAATAGGGTGAAAGAAAGTTCAGATCTCCTGGCTTTTTAATTCATTGTCTTAGGACAAGTTTCAGCATGCTCCACTGATCATATGTGCTTTCCAGTGTCCCACATTGCCATTGCCATCAGTCTCTCCCACATTTAGTTGATACACCATAGGTGGCTGTGATGGATGCTGGGGAATCCAACAGTCTGTGTGAGTAGGGGACAAGTGCTTCCCTCTGCAAACGTTGTTCTGTTAGTATTCTTCCTTTCCTGTTGGCATTCCATGATTGCTCCTAAGTGCACTTGCCCTTGGGTCCTGTGCCCTTTCCCCAGGTTCTAATTAAGAGCCTGGAGTGGTGCAGTGGCCCGGGACTGGGCTATCACTTGCTCATGTGCACATGCAAGCAGTCACATGGCTATAATTTGCTTAGCACCGTCTGTGCAACCATACTTCAGGCCCACCTTGCACCTGGCAGTCATCTGAGCCACACTGTCCTGAACAGATGGACAAATAGAAAATTGAGCCTTGCTGAGTCCTTGCTGCTTGTGGGCAGTGGGTTTGGGAGTAGGAGGAAGGTATGTCTGGATCTGAAGCCAGAGCTTTACATTTTCAGGGTGAGGGCTGGAAAGTACACTGTGGGGATGACTGTGGGTCCCCAACATTCATTTTAGGAAAGGTTCCATTGCCATATTTGACAACTAAAAATTTATAAAGACAAAGGTTTGATGCTATACAGGAGTCAACAGGGATTGCATTTTTACTTTATTTTTGTCCAAGTTATCTAGGCTCCTAGAAGCTCTTTCTCTCTGTAAACTGGGGACAATAATAGTAAAAGCCTTTAGAATTGTAAGAAAGATGAAATGCACTAAAGCAAGTCAACCATCCAGAGTAGGATGGTCTTTTACACAAGCCACCTCCTCCCCCATCAGACAAAAACTGTGTGTCTAAGGTATTGCTCAGCTGTGCCCTGGCTCTCTTTGAATTTTTTACTAAAATTTGAAGCCATCAACAGAGAACTTGTCAGTTTTTGTGAATTTGTTTCCTACAAGGGGCAATAATACAGAGACCCAGGCTAGGTTTGGATGAAGGAGAGGGATTAATGGAGAGATAGAAGGAGCTCTAAAGTAAAAATTCATTTTGGGTCCACCTCAACTGCAGTGGGCCTGAGTCCGTTGCTAAGGGACTGAACTGACATATTTTGTTTTCTGGGTCTTGGAGACCCACTGCCCTAGCCTCCTGGTGCCTGTTGGAGTCTGTCTGCTGAGGCAGGTGGGTTTTTTTGTTTTTGTTTTTAATGGGAAAAGGCAATTAAAGCTGGTGAACTGTGGTGAGATGGGTAAAGGCAACCAGAGAGGATGGGGGCAAAAGGATAGAGCAGATTAAGAAGCAGTGGGTCAGGGACCCAGGTGACACTGTAACTTCCACAGTCTTGAGTTTTGGAGAGAGAGGGTAAAATGCAAATTTCAAATAGTAACCCAAAGACCCAGAGAAAGATTTACTTGAAGATGACCTTGAGCATTTCCCTGAATTTGATAATGGTGAGGCATTTACTAACTCTGGACCTGCCAAAATAAGTTGCTGCCCATGCAAAAATGATCAGGCAAGAAAAGGAAGAGAAGATAAGAAGAGATGAAGAAAGACTTCAGCCTATGGTAAGAGCCAATCTGGCCAAGAAAAGATATCAAGAAACCTTCTCAAAGGACTAGCTAAGAAGCAAATAATGAGCATTATGGATGTTGGTTCATTACTATGTGATAGATCCTCATCTAACCCTTCATGATTCAACCTAATCAACCTACAGATATCCTCAGGAAGCAGGCACTGTTATCCCCATTTTGCAGATGAGCAACTGAGGTCCAGACAGTTTAGGATGCTTGCCTAAGGTCAGTGGTAAGGCCATTGTGAATGGTGAGGCCAGAGTTCAAACTGAGGGCTGGAGACTAGAACTCATGGGTCCAAGCACCTACCTCCCCTCTGGAGAGTGATCCAGGTACTTAGGAAAAGTCCTGGAAGGAGCCACAGTTTTTAACTTTTGGTGAACAAAAGTGGGTGTGTCTGAGTTGTTGCTTGCTTTCTGAAGAGTGAGAACACAGTATAGGCTCCTTTATCAGAGAACTCAATGACTAAAATAGGCAAGAATGCCAAAGAGTTAGAGGTCTCCCTAGGCACTGGCCAACCAGGGAGGGCTGAGTTCTGGGCAGCTGTCCTGCTACAGGCTGAGGGCAATTTGTGCTCACAGGCAATTCGTGATCCCCAACTGGATCCTCAGGAAGCACATTCCCAGGGCTTTCACTGTCTGTCCTCATGGGAACTTTGACTGGGAGGGCTCATCTGCAGTAAGCATTTCCTTTGCCAGGCTTGGCTCTGTTTATTTATGAGAAGATGAAGCCTGTTCAAAGAGAAAAATGGTCACCACTGGAACATTTTTCTCTAAGTGCCGTTATCCATGACTACTTCTGTAGAAAAAGAGAGGCAAAATCCTTATATTCTGGGCAAATGATTTTGCAATTTGCAGGTGACATTGATTATAGCTTATTAACTTTATAACCGATCTATCTTATCTGTAGGACAAAACTAGCTTGAAAATCAGAAGAGATGCTAGGGTTTGGAAATGTAGCAACACTCTTATTTTCAGATAAGATTTTGAATTATGATAAGTTACTTTTTTCAGACAACTTAGACTAAAGTTACACAGAGGTTCTCTCTGTGAAAATCAATAGTGTCATTGATCCTGAGCAGTAAAGAAATACACATATTTTTTCCTACCATCTACACCTGACACCAAAGAACAACAATGAATCAGGGATTAGAGTCGCCTGATTGGAATCTGAAAAACTGTACAATTTTGTTTTATAGATTTTAGCCTAATTTTTAGCACTCTTAATATTAGATTTCAGTGAGAAGTATGAAAATGTCCTTTACACCAAAAAGATATTTTTTTCCAACTAGAGTATGGTAGCCTTATTGTAACTTGTCCTGTCATGACACTCTCTCAGTTTCCTCCGCCTCATCAGCAAGAGACAGTAGAAGGTGTTCTGGAGTAGTAGAAGGCCACTTGGTCTTCTCTCCCGCCTCAGTCACAAGTCACAAACATGAGCCTAAGTTTCACATCCTTAAGTATAGTTTCTGATTTACCGATCTCTTAATTTCTCGATTATCATTTGTTTTACTTGGTGGTTCTGAAAATGTTTGTCTAATATTTTGACACTCATGTGATGAGTGTTCAAGTTCAGAGTTGTTATATCCTTCTGGTGAATTACACTTATAATTCATAGTGACTCTTTAGGCAAATTCTATTTGCCTTAAGCTCCATTTTGTCTGATATTAACAGACATACTTTTTGTTGATGGTTGGTTTAGATAGCCTTGCATGTCTTTCTCCATCCTTTTAACCTTTATTGAGCTAGGGGAGAATTTATTTTTATTTTGCTGATGTGAGATTGATTGAGCTTTCTGAATTTGTGGATTGGTATCTTTCATCAGTTTTTAAAAAATCCTAATCATTGCCTCTTTAAGTATTATCTTGCCTATTTTTCCTTACAGAACTCTGATGGGATGTATGTAAACTTCATTCTATCCTAATCTTTTGTTTTCTTTTTCTTCCCCCTCCCCACAGTACTGGGGATTGAACCACAGGGCATTGTACCACTGAGCTACATCCCCAGCTCTTTTTATTTTGTTTTACTTTTTGAGACAGGTTCTCACTAAGTTGCCAAGGCTGGTCTTGAATTTGTGATCCTCTTGCCTCAGCTTCCCAAGTAGCTGGGATTATAGACAAGTGCACCATGCCTGGCTATTCTAGTCTTTTTGTGAATCTATCATATTTTCTGTCTCATTCTCTTTGTAGAATAGTTTATTCATGTCTGTCTTTCCAACTGACTAATGCCCTATTCAGCTCTTTCTAATCTGTTAAACCTGCCTATTGAGTTTTTAATTTCAATTATTGTAATTTTTATTTTAGTTTTTTGTACTTTTTCCAAATCGGATTAATTTTTGTAATCTCTTATTCTTATTCATTTTTCAAGACTTTCAGCATATTAAATATTTTACATTTTGTGTCTGTCAATTTCAATATCTGAAGTTGCTCTAGCTCTGATTCTGCTGGCTCTTGCTTTTGGGAGTCAATTGGATTTTATTTTATTTATGTGTGTGTTTGTGCTAACATTTTTTTTTTCTTTTCTTTTTTTTAGATGGTGCACACATAATTCTTGGAATTTTATCAGTCAGAATATTTGAGACTAGTGTAAGAGTATGTTCCTCTATAGAGAATTTGTGTTTGTATCTGCCAGTGACTATGTTGCTAATACCCTAGAGGTGCTTTAGACAAATTGAGAGTGTGAAATGTTTTTGGACCAAATTTCAAGACAGACAACATGCTCTAGGCTTTTACTTTCTTCCCACTTCACTCTGCTCTAATCCTGTTGGAATATGGAAACTAAAATTCAGATTCATCAGTTTTGGCCAACACTTGATAATCTGTTGAAATTTGGCCTATAAAGTCAGCTTCTCCTTACCTCTCTCATTCTTAGTTTTACTTAGTGGTTGGCCTCTGAATATTCTTTACTCATTGGCCAACTTATTGATGCATTTAAATAATATGTTTTGTATTACAGTTAGCACTTTTACCTGGTTCTGCAGAAGAGTTGGTCAGGAAAGCTGTTCCATCAGACTGTTGGAGATGGACATCTCCTGAGCTTCTGTTCTTTTTTCTGTAAAATGGTAATGTTGATAGTATCTGTTTTGCTGGGATTATTTAAAGAATTAAATGAGACAATTCATGCATATTTCCTAGAAGACAGAATTTCCTTAGTTATGTTTCACTGAACTAGGTACCTTCCCTGGACAAAATATTCTGTGATCAAAAAGATTTGGGAAGTGCTAGTTATGGCAGTCTTTCTTGGAGAGTCACAAAACTCGTCAGCATTGTGAAAGTCCTGAGAAGTCCTGTGGTATTCTCTCCATTGTGTGCTGTATATGACTGTCCTTGTTAGTATCTCTTAACAGCTTATCCATGGGTTTACATTTTGGGGAATACTGATGTTTTAAGTATTGAATAAAAATTTAGACTGAAAAAAGTATTTTTCCCAACACACTTTCTAGGATTTTATATTAACCCATTATGTTCCATTGTCCCATCTATGGAACAACTAAAAAATTTAAATTGAGCAACAAATATGCCACTTATTGTAACTTTGAAATAGATATTTGTGTTTTTAAAGTTCTCTTCTTTTGAGAAAAGTTATGTGAATGATTAGTGATAATACTCATTAATGTTATCATTAATCTTGTTGCTGATAAGAAATTATCAGCAATAAGTTCTAGACTATGATTTCCAAACTATTTTAATGTGCCCATGTCAATTTCATCAAACTATTCGCAAAATCGAAAACTTGGGACTTAATGGGATAAGCAAAAAAACAAAAAACAAAAAAAAAAAAAGGACAGATCTAGATCTGGAGAAAAGAGTTGCTCACAAATGCCTTTTTCTAGACTGCTAAAATCCAAACCTGCTCTTAGGGTGGTGTTTCCACTTCCTTTGTGGTAAGGATACAGAGAGAGGAGTCCATTGGGTTTATGGAGACTTCCAAGTTGAATCTGTCACATATGCCATTGTCTTCCTGGGTGAAGGATGCAGTGTTTCTTCTTCAAAGGAGTGTCATTTGGATTCAAGGACTAGTTCTTAAGAAACTCATAGCTCTAAGAAGTTAACAGTACTAGCCACTGAAGGAAGAGGCTTAATGTACGCCAGGGTTTGATGGGGGAAGGCTTCTCTCAATAGGGAGCACTTTTCCCCTAGACCCTCATGGGGCAGAACATCTATAATGTATTGAAATTTACCTGGAGGTTGAGAATTTAAAAGGGCCCTTTCCTAGGTCCTCACACAGCCTTATAGCCATTGTCTATTATTCAAGAGAAATGAGAATTGGTCTTTTAAAGGGAAGGACAGAAGCTTAGTCTTAAGTGGGAGAATAAGGAGACAGGACTATTTCCCTACCAGAGGAAGAGAAATGTGTATATCTACATGTTTGTAAGTTTGTTTAGTTTCTTTAGTTCCTTTTCCCAAGAGAATTTAGAAGCAAGCTATTTCCTTGATGAGTGCCAAAAAGGACATTTTAGAGTGCTGTTTCCTATGTAGTAAGAGAAAGTACCTTCTTGAATCAAGCCTGGGCCTACTGTGAATTACATTATACTTTCGGTCCCCATCTTTGGGAAGGTGCCTGCCTGGTTCAAGTTTACCACCCCATGGGGAGCTGATGAAAGCCTGCTGCGGGTGGGGTACACTCTACTCCTTAGGGTTGAAACTGGGATTCTCATTTGGTAGCTGTGGACTCCCTGCTGCAGAGGAACCAGTGCTGCTGGCTAAAATGTAGGTTTCCGGGCCTCAAACAGATCTACCCAGAATAACCACATGTCTCATTTCCTTGTAATCATTGTTCATGTCAAGGTCTGAGTGCTCTGTAGGCTTAGCTTCATTTGTGACCAACAGAAGTGGCTATGGCTCAGGTACCTTTGCTTGATTTATTTTTTAACTTTTTAGCACTTGAATTTAAACCTAGGGCTTTGCATAGGCTGGGCAAGTGCTCTATCACTAAGCTAATCCCAGCCCCTTTGCTTGAGTTTGTGTAAGAAACACTGTTCTCACTCTTGCAAATTTCAGTGTTCTCTCTCAACTGCTCACCTACTCTATAGTTCTCAAATTTAAGGTCTGGTGGACATACTCCCTTCTACAGCCTTTGGAGCATGCATGGCCATTTTTATTTGAAGTAACTGGGTTGGAAAATAACTAGGAGCAAACAAGCAAAATTATTACAAATCTTACATTTCTATATAAGTGTAACTTTCAAAACTGAAGCCACAAACACATCATTCATGGACTCTTCCCTACCAATCCAGAATAATTACTACCAGAATGAGTATAAATACTCCCATTTTATACAAGGGGAAACTGAGGCTCAGATAGATGAGCTGATTTGTTCAAGCTTGTGATTACAGAATTGTGGTGGAGCCACAGGATTTGAAGCACAGGATTTCTTGCCTGTGCACTCTTTCCTCCCTCTCTCACTTCCCTTGAACTCTCTACCTCCATCTTTATCTCTTTTCCTTGTATGTTTTCATTGCTCTTTCCACTAATGTGTCAACAAAACTGCCTCTTTATGCTGTTCTGTCCTGCTCATCAGACATAGGTAAACTTGCCACCATACAGCTCTTACCATAATTTGCCACTTTAACCTGTGGGCTGGCAAACCCTCACCAACCACGAGTGCTTGTCAGGCTCTTTCCAGAAAGAGGCACATGGGGAAAACATGAGGGGATGCTTTGCCTAATTGGGATGTTTTGTGACCATCTCTGTCACTTGACCAACTTTCTCTTTTTGTAAAGTTAAAAATAGGGGTGGGGTGCACCTGCTCTTCTCCCACTTCCCCCAGGACCCATGTTCACATCACAGAAAGGGAGCTTGGGCTCCCTGAAGTTAGAATGGTCAGGAAAGAAGTTGGCATAATTCGAACCCTCAAACATTCTTAACCAAAATGAAAGTTGCTGTTCTGCTTACCCAGCACAAAAGAGGAAGCTTTCACAATTCTGTGGTTAATTGGATCCATGCAAATAGCTTATTCTCCAAAATCCACCTAACACTAAGTGTGATATGACCGTCTAAACTATTATCCAGATCACCGTTTAACAAGCTCTTTACATTCTTGAGTCTGTACGTACAGGAGAAAGAGTGTTTCCCCTCTTATTACTGAAAAAAATTTAAAAGTCTTTATCATCCACCCATATTTATCCATCACCTACAGGGATGAGATGGAGACTAGATTTACAAAGCTACCATGGACTAGATACACAAAACTACCATAGTAGTTTACTTTTCTTGTGCATAGTCTTCAATACTATTGTTCCCTCTTGCCCCAGCAGTGGGCAAGAGGGCCTTTCTTGCCTTCTGCCCTGTAAATCTCCGATCAGAAGTTCCTCAAAGTGATAACAACTCCCAGCTGACCGCTAGTGAAGGTGAATAGTCCTGGCCTACCAGCTGCCTGCCCAAGTGATTTAGCTGCCCGCTGGGTGCCTGCAGCCGGATCTCAGAACACGAACTGGGCAACAACCCAGTCTAAAAATAAGCCAGCAGCCACATTCCAACGGCCATGCTGTGGTTGAGGGCTCCCCTCCAGCATTTCGGCAGGAGCAGAGCGGGGAGCGTGGGGCCCTGTTTTGTACCTGCAGGCCTCTGTGTAAGCAGTCATTCTTATGTCTCGTATACAAGTCATGGAGCCCAGGAAAACCATTGTTAAGATACCAGACTTGGTTTGGTGGAGTCCTGACCAGACAATTCTATGTTTGGCAGTCTTTATGAGTAGAGTTAGGAAGCAGTCTTTTCTTTGATTATCTTAGTAGACTGCTTAAAAGCTTCCGGGGCTAATTGTGGTGAAAATGTGCCAGGTAGACCCTTTCATGCCAACCATAATTAATAGCATTATGGTGTTCAAGGCCATAATGCTCATCAGTTATTAATTAGCAATTCATTTTGTTGAATAAATAATACTTATGATTGATGATGGAACTTGTAATTGGGCACTAGCAGTGGCCCTCCTGGGACTGGCTTACCAGCCAGTATTAACCGCAACACAGTAATGACAAACACAGAGTATAATCCAGGAAAATGCAAGTTAAACAATTGTGACACAAGCAAGGTGTTCCTTCTCAACAGGAGAAAAGTCCACCTTCAGTGTCCGGCCGGTGTCCTGGGCCTGAGTGTGTTAATTGATTCTGGTCACACAGCATTGGGATTTTCCATTTCCTCTAAAGCTTGTAATCAGCCACCCTGTTTCCCCCCCTCCAAAGCAAATTGGTCTTTGCTAGACAATTCTATTGACTTTGAATTACTCTTTTGATAGTCCTTTTAAGCTATTGTCATGACACATGCCCACAGATTTGAGAGAAAAAAAGTGCTTTTCCGAAAAGGTAATGATTGAAATTTTTATTTTAAATGATTCCTTAGATTGCATTCACTTTCGATTAACAGATTTTCCTGCCCAATTGATTTTCTGGCGTCCATGCAGTGATCCAGCAGAGATAAAATGGGGGTCATTTAGTCCACAGCTCTGAGAGAAAATGTGAGCCTGGCAAATAGAAGCCACACGCTTCTTTCTCGCCCGCTCGGTTGGAGCAGGACAACCGGAGCCGGTCAGCTGCTGACCAGATGCTGCCTTCAATTAATATTCCAACCCTCAAAGACATTTATCGCTCACTTTCGAAAGCAGAGCAGCTGAGTAATAAAGGGAACCACTAATGCTGTTTTTTTTTTTTTCCTTCCCCAAGAACATTTATAATGGCTAAATTGCTTGAAATAAATTAGCACAAAAAATAAACAGTTTGTACAGTATCTGTAAAACAAATTCCTAATCTTGGGAAAATAGACAAAGTAGGAGCTTGCATTTAACAAGCACAGGCAATATGCTTCATTAAGATTTTTTTTTTTTAAAAGTCAATTTAAAAAGGGTTAATAAACTCCAAGATATGATTGCCAGTTAAACAGGTCCTGCACCATTTTAAGGGAAGTAAGAGGCTACAAAGGAGACAGTTAAAAAGAAACCAAGAGACTGTGTTGTAATGCTAACAGGCAATTAACAAACTCATGGGTGTTAATTATCTTCATACTGTATCATGTTCAATTAGCTTAGTCTCTGCAACAAAGGCAACGATGAACAATTGCTTTGATAGGCGTACAGTACTTCATTTGTAGTTAATCGGTTTAAGCCCTGCAGTTGCTAGGTTACCTCGTCTCCAGAGGTAAAAAGCTGTACAGATGCACTATGTTTAAATGACTACAGAGAACTGTTTAAACTCAAACCATGTATAACTCTTTATTGATTTTTCACAGAAGATCTCAGCTCTGATGATAAGGTTTTGATATATTTTCCTGCTACAGCCAGTTCCTTGGAGTATTGCAGAAAAAAATCTGTCAATATGCTTCTATTATGATCTCTTGATCTGTGCCTATAAAAACCTTTAGCCGCAGCCCTTATTATAAATAATGGAAGAAGCAATATCAGATTTTTTTTCCACACTGTACTACATGAAGATTTTTTTTTTTCTTCATTGCCTTTGGATCCAAATCACAGGACTTCTTTCTGTACCCATGCTCTAAAATAATAAAGAAGAATTTCTAGCTCTAATTAATTTGATTGACTCTCAGCAGGACGGGATCAGCTGTAGCATCATGAACTTTAACAATAACTACCAACTGATGGGCAGTTCACATCAATAAGACCATCACTAGCCTCTCTCTCACCTGTCACCAGGCGGGGAGTGAGCAATAACCAGCCCCCCACAGATGCTCCCCGCTTAGCACTTTCTGCCCTATTAGCAATTTATAATGGTGATCAAGAAACAGTCAGCGGCAAATCAAGACAACTGTCTGGCTGCCTGTTTAATTGGCCTTGTTTGCTTTTTGATAAATGGCTCGTGACTACTATAGGCCTCTGTATTTTGACTTTTAATAGGCCACAGTGATTAGACTACCAACAGATACTAGGTCAAAACTGAGGAAAGGTGTGAAAAATGTTAATTAATATCAATAATAGGCAATTATTAGTTAGACAGAAGGACCTACTAGCTGCGTGCTCTAATGGCTCAGAGCTAACTGGAAGAGAAGCACTGCCAAATTAGCATAACTGTATGCAGACTGCATGGTGGATCCTAGCAAACATCTGTTATGTTAGTAATTCAAATAGAATTCCTGCCTTTCCGGTGATATTCGCAGAGTCAGCAATCCCTCTTGGCCATTTCAAGGCACTAACAATACCCTAGTGACCGGTGTCCTTCCAAATGGGCTGTGTTTCAGGCTAAGAATTAAATTGCACCTTTTCTTTGGGGTTGTGCAGTGGAGGAGCTTAACAGGGTCACTGTCCTCTGGTCAGCAGAGGGTGGAAAGAAAGGTTTTGCATGGAAACCATTCTGACCTTGGAAGTTAATGTAATGTGGGCCCAGCAGACACAGGGAGGGACACAAGTTTTCTATATTTGCTGTTTCATAATTAGCACCAAAACATGGCTATGCCCAATGTATCACATGAAATGCTATACAGAATTCTCACAGCATGATTCTTTGTTATTCACTTAAGTGTGTGCATGTACATACACACTCGCACACTGATAAAAGGCTGGCGAATGTTTTAAAGTGTAAAAACAGGTAAGATGGAGTAGCAGTGAAGGCAATGAAATGAGAAGAACCATGAATACAATTCCAAGTACTTGTTATCAACATTAAGGTCACCTTCAGCAAAATCCACATTAGAGTCCAAGACTGTTAGAGTTGGAAGGGACTTACAGATCCTTGAGTCCAAATGAAGAAATGGAGACCCAGAAGGGCCAAGAGACATGTTCAGGGCCGCCTCACTGGCTCTGGGCAAGGCTAGAAGGAAGTGCAGGTTTCCAGACTTTCTGTCCAGTGCCCTTCACTTGACCTTGCTGTCTTCTTAAGAAGCTATGGGTTTCTATCTGTGATTTAGTGTCTGGTAGATATTTCCAAAAGGCACGTTTGAAATGTAAATGTGGAATATTTGCAAAAAGTGCTCCTACCATATAAAAGTATGACATTTATGAAATAGCATATTATAAACATACTTTATTTTTAGGAAACTTGATTCTAAAATTACAACCATTTCTTGAGATATTTTACATCTTATTGTGAGGTAGAGATTTAATTTTTGGAGAAGGGGGATTATGATCATGTTATCCTTTATTTTATTTTGAGCTTGTTTTCTTATACATTTGACTTGAACCAAACAGGGAAAGGATCTGTGTGTGGTGCCCTTTTCCTTCCCCACCAGAGGACTGACATTTAAGACCCATTTGACTAAACATTTTCAAGATTTAAAAAAAAAAAAAAAAGTGTGTGTGTGTGTGTGTGTGTGTGTGTGCCTGTGTGTGTGTGTGTGTGTGTAGAGGGGAACAAAACCAGTTTCTCGAAAGAGTACAATTGAATTGTGGATTACAACTAACTGCTGTTTTCCCTTTTTTTCCTAACCTCCTCTTCACACCCTCATCCTCCCAACACTAAGAAAATTTCTCAGGCTGCATCTTTTGGTTCACTGCACTGAGCTGTTAGGACTTTCTCTACTGTATTATAGAAAATGGGATTGCTTTTCCATCTCTATTCCTGCTTAAATTCTTTGACAATCATCTGTTTTTTTAGGCTATGAGGAAATTGTTAGGCATGTTTAAACATAGCATTTTCAAAAAATTCATTTCTGGGATTAAAATTTTTTTAAATGATGGGAATATGATACTTTAGTCTTTCATTTTTTTCATTCTTTTACAGGGCAAATATTTGTTGAGCACTGTGCAAAAAAGTAAAAGAATCATAAAGATAGTGATCAGGATAGTACATTTACAAATTATTTAGCTCCTGCCATGTGAATCTTTTTACTAAGCATTTTATATGTGTCAGCCATTCAAATCTCAGAACAACTCAGTGATGTAGCTGCTTTAAAATCCTATAGGCTTAGTGAGTTCAAGGGAGTAGAAAGAGGCACAGTTTCTATTTAAGTTTAAATGCTAAAACTTTTATAATTTTTGAGGATTTTAAGAGTTTCCCAAATCCTTACTTTTATTGAAAGTAATAAAGTTAAGAAGGCAACAAAATGAGTCTCATTATATTGCCTTTTTCAGGTGAGTTACCTTTTCCAGGTAAGCCATGCATTATACAAAGTTGTTACTGTGAATTTTAAACTTTGATATTTCTAGAGTGAGAAAAATCATATTGTCTTTTAATAATTAAGGTCTTGATTACATTATTCCTGCAAACTCACTGAATTGTGGTACATTTGCTATTTAAACTGTATTCCATTAAATATAAAATCTTAATGATTATAAGATGTACCATTATTTTATTCACCACAAAGAAAAAAAATGCTGTCAACTGAACTGTAGCACAGGGCTTCCTAATTTTAGGTGATAAATTATGTTTATATAATGTTCTTGAAAGAACTAGACTTGGATAAACTTAAGTTTTTAAAAAGCAGATATGACGCCTATATATACATGCTGTAAGTACAATGTGTTGGTTAGGGTATTCCTAAAACTTCTCATTTGAAGTCCAACTCTTAAGAATTCAAATCAGAGCTATCTACAATGATGTGTGTCTACACAACATGCTTCTGGGCCATCAAGACCATTAGCAATACAGCATCTCACAAGTGCTCCCCTGTTATCTCTGAGATTTTCTTGTCAGTGACATCCATTCTGCAAGTTTGATGCTGGTGCTTGTAATGTTCCCACATGAACAGACAATGCCAGCTCTGGCAGGACTGCAGGCTGTCTGATAGTAATAATAAAACACATCTGGATTTCAGAGATGTTAAGATATAAAAAAATACATTTTAGAATTCATGAAATGTGTTAGTACACCCATCAGTTATCTGTACTCATTCAAATATCTGTAGAGCTGTACAATTTTCAGATAAGTAAATCCAGTAATTAATTCCAGTCTATTAAGATTGTGGTCACAAATATTTTTCTCATAGCAGTGTTCATAGGCAAGCTGTTGGTGATGTGTTGACTAAACAGGGAATCTGGTGAGAAAGCTTGAATGGTCTCTCCACGATACATCATTGGATATGAACTAGTAAATAGAGTCTTTGGAGTTTATTTTATGTACTTGTTACAAAGAATGACCAATGCAGATTTTAAGAACCATAATCCACATGTGGTCAATTATGTCTTTAGTCTTTTAGTCATATCAAGAGTCCACCTCCATGGCCTATGAATGGAGGAAATTCCCTCTCTAGCTTGTTGGACCAGGAACACTGGAAAAAATATGCCTAAGAAATCTGGAAAGCTGAAACCTTGCCCTTAAGGGGATGCCAGAACGTCTGTCTACAAGGCAGAAGGTCCTAAATCTGATTGGCACTTTGGGTCCAATGTGGGCATCAGCATCAGTCTCTGATTTGATGATCGGTTGAAATAAGCAGCATCCACACACTATTTCAGAAGACTTTTCTGCTTGATATTCTGCTTAAGGGTAGTCCTATGCCACTTTATCATGTTTTTTCCCTTGGCAAATGTTAGTTGTGGATAGATATTGACATTTATTGAGCCCACTTCTATTCATGCCAGAAGTAGCCGTGACAATGAGGACTAGTAATCTCCCTCATGGGAAGTAACATATTAGTCACAAGCCAAGGTTTTGCACTCATGCAGGCCTGCATTTGAGTCCCACAGCGGCTATTTATTTGCTGTATGATCCTGGGCTCTGACTTTCTCACCAGTAAATGGAGAGCATGATGCCTATTCTGTACCTTTTTGTAGGGATTTGAGAGAATGTATGTGTTACATTTTACCTAATGTCTGTTTGTAGCAAGTGCACAACTGATGATATTCCTTGTCATTATCATTACTCCTACTAATAGACTCTGTCTCATTATGGGGGCATCTGGGTCATCAGACGCCATTGCTTCTCCAGAGCCCTTCTTCTAGAAGTGGGTAACACTACCTGGAAGCATTTCTAATTAACCAGAGGAGAGTCTGCTGCTTTCTCCATTTCTTCTTCTTGTTTGGAGTCCTGCTAGACATAAAGATACCTATCTTCTACTTCAGACCTGTACTGCATCCATTCCTGATGTTCTGATTGGTTTTGTGTTGCTGGATTGACTGACTCACTGTCATACCTGTGTCCTTCTGAACACAGCATGGTTAGATGGGCATTAGATTGGAAGCTAGTCATATGAGATTCTAATTGTGGGCTCTATCACTAATTGACCATCGAACTTCCATTCTCAGTCAAGTTCTTGCTCTGTGATGCTGCCTCACAAGGGTCTTATGAGGTTAATCACTCATTTAAGCCACCATTTAGTGAGCATTGCTCAGTGCCCATCACTGTGTTAGTGACATTCCATAATTGTCATCTTACAAAGCAGTTGTTTTTTAGAAGTGGAGAGACTGGAGCTCCAGAATCTTAACTGTGTACTTACTGTGTATGAGATTTTGGGCAACTTAATTAGCTCTTTTACATTTTGGCCTATCAGCAGAAAGAATGGCTTCTGCTATACAGGCTTGTGGAGATTGAAGCAGAGGATGCATGGAGGGCTCTTGACACAGTCATATTTGCCATATGCACTCCAGGAATGTTATTGGTGTGACTTGTCAAGAGTCACATATACAGAGGGGATGGGACTGGATTTCAGCCTACATGTCTAGCTCTTCAAACCTGATGAGCAAGTACTTGTAACGTAAGTGCAAAGTGGCCTAGGAAGGTCCTTCTTCCTGGCAGTCCTGGAAGAAGAAGAAGCTAAAATCTACCCCATTCTCCTGCTCATTCTTGGGGCTTCCTCTTTCTTCCCTCTCCCTTCATAACTGTTATCTGCTCCTCTATAGCCCACTGACTGCATGGGAGAACCATAGACACTGGATGGAATTCTCCCTTTTAACAAATAAGGAATATCCTTTTAAAAATTTTACTAAAATACATATAACATAAAATTTACCACTAGTGACATTAGTAAATTCACAATGTTGTACAACCATCTCCACAATCTAGTTTCAAAACATTTTTCTCACCTCAACAGGAAACCCTTTACCCATGGTAGTCACTCCCATGGTCCTCCCTTCCTTCCCTCAGTGGCCACCAATCTGCTGTCTGTGTGGATTTGCCTATTCTGAATATTCCATACAAATGGAACATACAATAGTGTCTTGCTTCTTTTGCTTAGCTTAGTAAGTGTTTGAATTTCTTCCCTTGGCTTTACCAGCTCCAGGCAGATAGCTAGAAAAGCTTTCTCACTGTTTATTTTCAGCAAGTGGTCTTGCCCATTGACTCTTACCACCATGGTGGCCAATCAGCTTTATTATGACAAATCTAGTTATTGCTATGGAATCTTCCTGAAATTCCTTTGTTGGGATCTGTAAGTCATCAAACACAGTAGACTCTGCTTGTGCTAGCAGGGCTCTTCAGCTTTGACCCTTTCTTGTCCTTGCTTCTGCAGATTGATCCTTTTCTTACAATAGCAGTTTGCTGATCCCTTTAGAATGGCAAGATTCAAGATGGCTCATGTAAGACAGAGTGTTAACCCTGCCTCTCTCCTGATCTATGTGGGAGCCCAGGCAAGCCCACATACCACTTAATTTTATCTGGAAATGAAGAATTTAGAAGCATCAACTAAGCAGGGGACTAGGAAAAGGAAATAAATAATTCATAGGTCTAAGTCTATAACTCTAACTATTAAGATTTTTAAAAAAGAAACAATGGATACCAATTTACAACCTATCAAAATGAGCACACAGTTAAGATTTAAGCAGGGTATATGCAGAGAAAGTGGGTTGGTGATTGGAATTAAAATGTTTCTTTCCTTTGATAATTGTATTTCTCTTTGTAAATAATTACGCTGGCATTTTGGTTATATTAAAACCAAACAACAATAACAACCCAATACACTAAGAGCTAGAGGAGTTGAGGCTGCAGGTAATGCCAAAAAGCAGGCCTGGAAAATCTCCTGAGGTCACCTCCAGTGTTATAATTCTGTGAGTCTGAGTCCTCTCTTAACCTCTTGGGCTTTGTGGGAGAAGAAAGAGGAGACCCCACATGACAGGAGGCAGGGCAGGGCAACTTGTCATCTCCTTACCCATCTTGCCTTATGCATATTTTGCATAGTGATTTCTGTTTGGAAATTGATTTACAGCAATTGCAGGTGGCCGAGAGAGCTTGTTTCAAGGCAGGATTTGAAGTGGAAAAGAAAGGACCTTGTCTGAAGCCTTCTTCAAGGCAGGTCATGCTGAGTGAAGGTTCCTTGTTGGGAGAGAAAGGAATTCCCCACGGGGCCCTGTCTTCTCACTCCAGCTGACGGTTCTATTGCAGGTATGGTGCCTCCCTGGCTGTCAGTCTTTCAAGGGGAACCTCTGACCCAAGATCTCCCTGGGTTATTAAGGAGGATGGCATACATGTGTCAGGCTGGTGATGGTATACGTGACATAGAAACTGTCACAGAGCAAAGATGGGGAAAGCTGAGCACCTGCCTCCCAAAGCAGCCACCAAGACATGCCTGATGTTAGTGTTCCATTAGAAGACATACTGCCTGAGGGCCATATGTGGTGTGTATGTGTGTGTGTGTGTGTGTGTGTGTGTGTGAGAGAGAGAGAGAGAGAGAGGGAGAGAGAACTCATGAAAATGAGGAAGAACAGCTTAATGGAATTTCTAGTCTTCTCTCACCCTCCTTCCCTCTTCCCCCTCCCTCCTCTCTCTCTCTTTCTCTCTCTCTCTCTCTCTCTTTCTCTCTCTCTCTCTCTCTCTCTCACACACACACACACACACACACACACACACACACACAAATTCTGAATAACATTCCATCCATGTACTTGATGTCATTGCTGAATAACTATATGGAAGGATTTGACATCCAGAACCCCAGGCACTTGTCTCTGCTGCCTATGGAATCAAAGCAGTTGGTGAACTGTTCATGGGCCAGCACTGAAAATACCCACATAACAACTGTCACAGGATTGCTTCTTGTCTATATTTTTGTAAACAGATAACATGTTTCTCCATGTAGGAGCACACTTGTATTAATCTCATTTATTTCCTAAATCTGACACTGAATTTGAAATAAATCTATCAACAACATGGGCTTAACAACACATGAAATAGTCACCAGTTGGCACCAAATGCTCCATAATGATTTATTCTCACTCTGGTTTCCCACACTGAAGAAATCAACTCGGTCCCTTTCAATTTCTTATCCAGGACTTCATACGTTTGGAAAGTCAGAGTTTTCTGTTTGTTCTGTGATCTTCTCCAGCTGTGACTTATTCTAAAATTGGCTCTGTTTCAGAGTGTAAATTCTCATTAATGAGTTTTGAAAACCAGAATAATACATGATGTTTAGGAATCCTTTATAAAGGGCCTAGAACAGAGTTTTAAAACAATATGAGGTAGATTTTCAATATGTATGTACAGATGCCTAGTTTTAGCAGAAGAGTTCATTTATTCAATAAATTTGGTATGCAAAGTATGTGTATTTAAACCTGATTACACTGGTGGCATCTTCTTCAAATTTAACTAAAGGATGGGTGTTTTAAACTCCATACGGATGTGTGGCTTTGGACTACATTAAATTTGCAGACATCATGTCAACTGAAAGGGGACAGAACTCCTTCAGCATTCTGGTAATTAATGAGTGTCTTAGTGGAAGCTTCTGGATGGGGGGAGCTTTTCTGGGAAGTTTTAGGTTTACACATTTTGAGGAAATGGGGACCAAGATATTGGTTTCAATTTAAGATGTGTTCCAGGCTTGATTGTTCTCAAGGACCAGGTCATATTATTTATCCTAGAAAGATGTATAAAGGGGTGTGAGTCTTCAAAAACCCTGAATGTTTCTGAGCTAAATATCTTATTAATACAATGCACCATTTTAATTTCTAATGTTCATCATAATGTCTCTTAGAATTTCGGATTTATTTTTGCTTTAAAAATAGTCTATTCTCAGGTTAAATGAAGAATATGTCATTCAATAACACTGGCTAAGACTAAGTTTATTCTGATGGCTTCTAACTATCAATGGCTAATTTGAGGATGACTCTTAATAGTTATATTAATCCAATAACTGGATTCTTACTTTTTTTTTTTTTTCTTTTTTGCGGTACTGGGGATCGAACTCAGGGCCTTGTGCTTGCAAGGCAAGCACTCTACCAGCTGAGCTATCTCCCCAGCCCCCTGGATTCTTTCTGTTTGTCCTCTGATGCATTTGATTTTGAGGCCCTTGGTGCTAAGCGTCTGTTATCAGTGATTTAAATCAGGGAAGCAGACCTACTATGAGTGATACAGTGTAAGGGATTTATTCTAGGGCTTAGACCTTACAAAACTGAGTTCTGGTAAAGAAGTCTTTTCTATCCAACAAGAGTAAATTCTTAGATGGCATTTTGTAAACCTATTGACTTTTTAATTTGATTTTCAACATTGGTCATCAGGAAAAATATATGACTCCTTGAAGCTTTTGGTTGTTTAAATAGATGAAAGACTAATTTTTTCTGGTTAATTTGATTAATCTTTTTAAATTTTCTATTTATTTTTACCTATTTGCAAGAAATTTGCAAAATAGTTGAGGTATACATGTTACAGAGAAGTATCTTAATAATGATAATTTCCATCATGCACTTCTTAATTGTCCTTTGTGTATATTTCTATTCTTAATACACATGATTTGCTTAAAGATTTATGTCTTGACCAGAATGTACTATATGAAGTGAAAATCATTTTTACATTTAAAATGGAACATTTTGAAGTGTAGGCATACATTTGATCAAAAAAAAAAAAAAAAACCAGCTGAAAGCAAAACCTCATTTTTGAAGATTGAAACAATATTCATGGAACCAAAAGATATTTTTTATGACATTGCTATTCTTTTTCCTATTAAGAATATCACCTTAAATTTGTTTTTTAAGTAGGTAATCAGGACTAGCTGATGTAATTCAGTGAAACATATAGGACAGTTAACTCCATGTAAAGGCACTGTGCTGGGTGCTAGGTCACAGTGGTGAGACATAATAGTTTATATGTTACACTCCCTAAGTTATCTTTATTCCATTAGATTAACTTGTTCAGGTGAAATGCAGTAAAAATTTTTTTTTTTTTTTTTTTTTTGTGGTGCTAGGAATTTGAACCCAGGGCTTTGTGCTTGCAAGGGAAGCACTCTACCAACTGAGCTATATCCCCAACCCATGAAATGCAGTAAAAATTTATTCATTGTGCATGATCCAAACTGTGCCAGTGTGTGTTGTGGTGGTTTGTACTGTCACTTAGCTAAGGTGGAACTACATATCCCAGAATTCCCTTCTCTCTATGGTTCTGGGTTAGGGTTGGCCACTGGAGAAATTTACCCCAGATTTGGTAGGCCGACCTATAGTAGCAGCCATTATGCTCTGAAAGGTGGTGAAGGGCTGTAGGCTTCCTGGCTGCTCATTAACTTTGTCACTGGTCTACATGCTGGTTCATCTGATTGGTGAAAGGCTGAGCTTGCAGGAACTGCTGCTAGATGTTTTCCTTCAGGTTCTCTGAGGTCTGGCTGAGTCCTACATGTAGCACCTTGGGGAAAGTTACCAGCTTCTTGCAATGTCAGGTTTGGAGGTAAAGAGAGACAAACGGAGGCTCCAATTTTGTCTTCACATGTTCTAATTTAACTTTTATCTTTCCTACTTCATGTCCAGCTTTTCTCCCTGACTGCCACTCTGCTCACCCATAGCAATTGGTTTTGAGGCTACTACCATATTTCTGTAAACTTTTTCCAGAACTCCCTCAACTGCATAGTAAGTCCTCTAAGTCATCTTGTTCTTAGTGATCCTGCATCCTTAGTCAAACTGGCACTGATGCAGATACTCCATTTCGGGCATCTAAATGCCAAATGTTCTGGGACATATAAAGGAATATGAATGAATGTATGGCAATTCTGATGTAAGAAAAAAATCACATAGCCTTCTCAGATTTTCCTTTTCTCCACTTTTGGTGGATATGTGGGACCAGAGAAATATACCTCAATAGTAACAAAAACAACTGTATGAGCGTATTGACAAATGACAAGTAACTCTTGGCTCGTTACTGATGAGACAAGAGTAAGGTGGGGACAGCCAAACTAGAGAGGGTGTGCTTCATTCGGTCAGCAGTACAGATACAACTCAGCCCACCTTATTGTTACCCTGTTTCAACAGAAGCCCCAAAGTAGATGTTTGTGTTCTGAATTTTAATGTGCTGACTCCAGTTACACTTAACTATAAAGGCAATCCTGGGGCCAAATACACATGTGTAGATTGTGCAAGGCTATGCTCTGAACGAGAGAGATGGTTAATCAAGATCCTGGGATGAAGACTGAGGGGTTAAAAAATAAGAAGCAAGAGGATTTTTTTAAGGGGGGGATGATCAAGGAAGACAGGCAGGATGTTTGTGGGTTCCTAGAGCTTTTGTGGAGTGAATGCTATAGACGAATACAACCCCATTGAAAAATAAGCATTGCATGTGTGAGAGAGAGAGAGAGAGAGAAAGCAGGAGAAATCATCTAATAAGAATGATCACTTCCACTGTAATTTGCATTATACACATGGATTTCACATATGCTATTTCATTTATTATGTACTATCTTTGTTATGAGTGGATCAAAGACAAATCACTCTTGGTTCCTGCCCTTAAGGATTTCAATCCATGGGGAGACTGATGTGCTCACATCCAAGTATGACATAAGAATGAATGTGATTTTCATGGGAAAGGGAGAAAAGGAAGGATTTCAATACATGGAAATGGGGAATAGGAAGGGTCCTGGGAGATACAAAGCGTGTGTGAACAGAGACACCAAGGAGAATATGGAGAAGTCAGTGGTAATAGCTCCTGAGTAGAACAAATCAGTAACAATGTTCCAAGACATGAAAATTCACTTGTGAACTCCTGAAACCGGGGGAGTCTGCAATCTGTCTTGATGGTTGATATTTTGATTGGTCTATAGCCATATCCAAGAAGCTTTGGTTTATCGGGAAGGGAAGTTGGATAGCACTGTTGTCTCTTGTAAGCAAAAGGGTACCACACAGACTCTGTGATTCCAAGATCAGAAAGAACGGCCAGACTCCAGAGGGGAGCAAGTGCTCTTAGCTTTGATGATGTCCTATGAAAGGTCAGGCAAGGGACAGAAGATTGGTACTAGGATTGGCAATTGCCAAAAAAGGACAGCAAGTCTATTGAAAGGGTTTGTATTTATGTACCTTTGAGAATTTGAATCAAATCTATGACCTCCTTCTGCTCAAAATTTTTTAGTGTCTTAAGGCTCAGATTTCTCTTTGGCACAACATAGTGAAAGTCCCCTATAACCTGTCCCTGGCTTTCTTCTCTGGCGTCTGTCTGCTACCTCCAATCCCAAATCTCCCCAGCTGTGAGACACATACTTTTCTGGTCATGAGACATTACTTGTGGTTGTGTTGGTGTTTCACACCTCTCTGCATTTGCACATTCTATTTCTTTTCTCCAGGAATGTCAGTCCTTCTGTGGTTTACCCTTCCAAACCATCTCCAAAGTGTTCAGTGGCTCCTGATTCCCCAGGAACTCTTTCTCTGCCAACTCTGTACTATACATAGTTGTCTTTTTGACTTATTACACTGATGTTATTCTTTATTTACATGCCTGTTATTCCATGTGCACTATTTTATGTGCTGACACACTCATCCATCAACTCTGTATCCAGTGTCTACTCTGTGCAAGACACTGTAAGATCTACTTTGGATGCCACAGTGAATAGAATAGAGTAAGCTTCTGCACTCATGGGGCTTCCATTGATAGATGTGTTCAACTGACACGGATGCACAGAGCAAGTTGAACTTTTATTTAAATGTATTGACAAGACTTTGCGGAATCATAATTTTACTCTGTTTTAAACTGCTTTGTAGTTGTGTGCTCTCGCTGTGTTGTTGAATTCCTGACCAATGCAGTCACAAGCTTCATCCTGCTGTGTTCTTTCAGTAGTGGTAGTTGGATTTCTAAAAGTGTCATGATTTGTGGACCCTGGTTATATCTGGGTTGCCTTTCTTCAGAGGCGTGGATCCTCTTTAGAAGAGAAATCTGTTTTTAGCTGTGGGTTCGGGCTTCCACCTTCCTATCTCTCCAGTGCCTCGTGCTATTTAACACTATTTCCTTACTATTTAACATTATTTCCATGGGGGCATCTGTTTTAGGTTATTTTTGATCTAACAGACATTGAGCATGAGTTCTAGGACATCCTGAAACCTGCTGGATCCAGTCCTGGTTCTTCTTTCAGCCATTGCCATTTATATGGGTGATGATAAAAAAGTTTGGAAAACATGATTCTAGAACAATCCACTTACATTTTTCTCCTTCCTTATTTCCCCGATTTTATACTGTAATATCTCTGATCCAATCATACATATCTTTTTGATGTGCTTCTAAATTATTTTATTTGGCTATCCACATTAAGCGAATAGGTCGCCCCTTTCCATTGTGAAACCACCTCTAAACTTGAATCTTTTAAGCTTTTATTGACCATACTTAACAGAGTATGTTTATTTTGATAAAAATTTTAAATCATACTCTTTGTAACATGCCATCAGCTCCCTCCCATTCTTCTGAAATTTGCTGGTCCTTTAGACTTTTTCTTGATTAGGGATTTTTACCATAGTTAAAATTGAGAGGAGGATCTAGGCAAACATAGGTTAGAAACCAAACCAAATCTATCCTTTCCCTAGCTTACTGTCTTCAATTAGTTAGTAATCAAATTATTTTATTCCATATTCAAAATTATGCAGTAATGTTATTAAATTGCTCATGATTTAAAAACTAGTTATTCAGAAAGGATTTTTGAATACATACTTTTACTCCAGACTAACTTGAATGAAACACTTTGGTGTTCTTTAGAATAAACAGTAACTCTAAAAGGATGAACTGTCCTAAAGCAAACATTTTAATAGGGGGAACTCAGTTCCTTATCACATTTCAATGTTATGGAAAATACGCTTGCCTCTTTAAAAGGGAGCAAGGTCCCAGAAGAGCTGAATGTAGTACAAATCTCTGAATGAATCTCTTAGGATTTGTTTTTAATCTGAATATTTAATAGTGTGGCATTTCAAACTTTGAATTATGCTACTCAATTTTAATGGTTAATCTGCTTTAAAAAATACACAAGCTTAATTGTGACATACGAAAGTCCTTATTTAGGGTAGATTTCTAATTTGAGTGCTGTCGGCCCTGCTGTGTAAAGAGTCTCCTGGGTGTAGATTTTTAAGAGTGTGTGTGCGCCTTTACATCTCACTGTGAAACAATTTCTCTTTGCGGAGTCTGCCCAGCCTCTACATGAGCCAGAAGCAGACAATAGATCCATCCTAATGGAGTTGTGTACTTGCCATCTGTAGGAGCAGCTGCTAGCCCGCATCTGCACAATATGCTGGGACTGAGAGTTCCGCTAATCTGCATAATAAGGAGGCGGCTCATCCCACTCCAGCTAATAATCACAAGCAATCGATGCACTTCATTCCCTCACTGCTGAGCCTAGCCAAGATGCTTTCGGGCTCTGGGTAGAGAAGGGTCAAGTGAGCTGAGATGGCCTAGGGTTGAGAACCACTTTTTTTTTTTTTTCCTTCCTTAGTCTCAGGCTGCATTTTTCTCGTGGGACCAGGGTTTGGGCTTTCTCTTGAGGAATACTGGCACATAATACAAAATCCTGGGAATTGGGACCAAAAGGCACATGTTATTAAGACTGCTAATCAGAAATGCTTTTGGAGCTGAGAGTATTGAACAAATTACATTTTAAAATGTTCCTTTTGTGTGAAAAGGAGTAGAAGCAAGTTATGAATTAATTGTGAACTACTTTGAGTCATTGGTTTTCACTGTTTTTTTGTTTTGGATAGTGCACGGCACTGAGGTCTGACTTTTAAACTGTCTTTAGGTGCACGTACCATCGTTATGAAAAAGACCAACTATGTAAATTAAATGAGTCAAATTTTTTAATTTTCATTTATGATGTCAGGATGAAACAACTATCTTAAAGGCAGAAGTATGGGTAGAAGAAAGGAGGATGACCACTGAAATGATGGATTTCTAGAAATGGTCTAACATCACTTTCTTCTTCTTCCTTCACCCTGTGGTACTGCGGATGGAATCCAGGGCCTTGTGCATGCTAAGCAAGTGTTCTACTACGATCTACATCCACAGCCCTTTTCATTTTATTTTGAGAAGGGTCTCACTAAACTATCCAGACTGCCTTTGAACTTGAAATCCTCATCCCTCAGCATAATTGGGATTACAGGTGTGCACCACCATGCCCAACTTACAATCACTTTCTTCTTCAAGGTATGCCGAATTGGCTTAATTTTTCCAGAAAAAAAACTTGTACTCACAAATATAACTTGATTTCATAGAATTGATTTTAAAGGTTAAAACTTTTGGTCTTAGGTGACCTAGATTGAGGACCACCTTTTAAATCAAACTGTAACTTGCCACTATCTATAAGTTCTTGTTATAAGACATGGTAAGACCATTATCTAATTTCTTATAGAAAAATATTTGCATAATTCACCAGCCATCAATGAAGCACAGGGAAAAGGGCATTAATTTATGGAGATGGAAGCTGAAGAAATAATTGTTTCCACTAGTAAACAAAGCAGCTTGCTTAGCATTCATTTCAACCTGTTAATCAACACCATTTGGTTAAATAAGGTAGCATCTTCCCAAGTGGTTTGGAAGAAAATTTTATTAAGAGTACATAGAGTACATATTCCTGTACATAGAACCAGTATTGCCATGTTAGTCACAGGTTGCTAGGAATCTTGGTGAGGTATCTGGAAAGTGGAACAGTGCTGGTTCCTACCCATCCAGCTGACCCACCTTCACAGCCCTGAGACTGAAGAACCTGCTGCAGGAGAGTTGAAAGCATTCTTCCTCTGTTTCCTAATTTTAAAGACTGTGTAAAGTCAAGAATCACATGATTATTTCGATAGATGCAGAAAAAGCATTTGATAAAATACAGCATCATGCTCAAAACACTAGAAAAAATAGGGATAGTGGGAACATTCCTTAACATTGTAAAGGCCATCTATGCTAAGTCCATGGCCAATATCATTCTAAATGGTGAAAACCTGAAAACATTCCCTCTAAAAACTGGAACAAGGCAGGGATGCCTTCTTTCACCACTTCTATTCAACATTGTCCTTGAGACTCTAGCCAGAGCAATTAGACAGACTAAAGAAATTAAAGGGATACGAATAGGAAAAGAAGAACTCAAACTATCCCTATTTGCTGATGACATGATTCTATATTTAGAGGAACCTGGAAATTCCAACAGAAAACTTTTAGAACTCATAAGTGAATTCAGTAAAGTAGCAGGTTACAAGATCAATGCTCATAAATCCAATGCATTTTTATACATAAGTGATGAATCTTCAGAAAGAGAAGTTAGGAAAACTACTCCATTCACAATAGACTCGAAAAAATAAAATACTTGGGAATCAATCTAACAAAAGAGGTGAAAGACCTCTACAATGAAAACTACAGAACACTAAAGAAAGAAATTAAAGAAAACCTTAGAAGATGGAAAGATCTCCCATGTTCTTGGATAGGCAGAATTAATATTGTCAAAATGGCCATACTTCCAAAAGTGCTATACAGATTCAATGCAATTCCAATTAAAATCCCAATGACATACCTTACAGAAATAGAACAAGCAATCGTGAAATTCATCTGGAAGAATAAGAGACCTAAATAAGAATAAGAGAGCTAAAATAATCCTTAGCAGGAAGAGTGAAACAGGGGGTATTGCAATACTAGAACTTCAACTATACTACAAAGCAATAGTAACAAAAACAGCATGGTATTGGTACCAAAATAGACAGGTAGATCAATGGTACAGAATAGAGGACACGGACACAAACCCAAATAAATACAATTTTCTCATACTAGACAAAGGGGCCAAAAATATGCAATGGAGAAAAGATAGCCTCTTCAACAAATGGTGCTGGGAAAACTGGAAATCCATATGCAACAGAATGAAACTAAACCCCTATCTCTCAGCCTGCACAAAACTCAACTCAAAATGGATCAAGGACCTCGGAATCAGACCAGAGACCCTTCATCTTATAGAAGAAAAAGTAGGTCCAAATCTTCAACATGTCGGCCCAGGATCAGACTTCCTTAACAGGACTCCCATAGCACAAGAAATAAAAGCACGAATCAATAACTGGGATAGATTCAAACTAAAAAACTTTCTCTCAGCAAAGGAAACTATCAGCAATGTGAAGAGAGAGCCTACAGAGTGGGAGGAAATCTTTGCCACCCATACTTCAGATAGAGCACTAATCTCCAGAATCTATAAAGAACTCAAAAAACTCTACACCAAGAATACAAATAATCCAATCAACAAATGGGCTAAGGAAATGAACAGACACTTCACAGAAGAAGATGTACAAGCAATCAACAGACATATGAAAAAATGTTCAACTTCTCTAGTAATGAGAGAAATGCAAATCAAAACCACCCTAAGATTCCATCTCACCCCAATTGGAATGGCGATTATCAAGAATACTAGTAACAATAGGTGTTGGCAAGGATGTGGGGAAAAAGGTACACTCATACATTGCTGGTGGGGTTGCAAATTAGTGCAGCCAATCTGGAAAGCAGTATGGAGATTCCTCAGAAAGCTTGGAATGGAACCACCATTTGACCCAGCTATCCCACTCCTCTGCCTATACCCAAAGGACTTAAAATCAGCATACTACAGAGATACAGCCACATCAATGTTCATAGCTGCTCAATTCACAATAGCCAGATTGTGGAACCAAACTAGATGCCCTTCAATTGATGAATGGATAAAGAAACTGTGGTATATTTATACAATGGAATATTACTCAGATATAAAGAATAATAAAATTATGGCATTTGCAGGCAAATGGATGAAACTGGAGAAAATCATGCTAAGTGAGATAAGCCAATCTCAAAAAATCAAAGGAAGAACGATCTCGCTGATAAGTGGACGATGACACACAATAGGGGGGGGCAAGAATGGAGGAAGGAGGGACTGTATAGAGGGAAAAGAGGGGTGGGAGGGGTGGGGGAAAGGGAAAAAATAACAAAATGAATCAAACAACTTTACCCTATGTAAATTTATGGTTACACAAATGGTATGCCTTTATTCTATGTACAGAGAAACAACATGTATCCCATTTGTTTACAATAAAATATATATATATATATATATATATATATATATATATATATATATATAAAGACTGTGAACTATTGTAGATCAAGAACCTACCCTTTATCATCTTGTTGAAATAGAAAAGGGCAGGCAGCTGCTCCACAATGCCTTTACACATTTTGAGAGTCATAGAATGATACCCACAAAGAAGAAAAATGTTAATCTGTATTGGACCTAAATGTGGGGGGGTCCTTTCATAAAACATATTTTAGTAACTTACCCAGAAATTAGAAAACAAAGACAATGGGGGGAGAGCACCAGTTTCAGGCATAAACTTGAAGTTCTGTTCAGGGAGGAAAACATGCTGTTAATTAAATCTTTATAATTCATAACCTTGTCAGTGTTTATACAATGTGTTTCAGTCAGTTTTTCCATCACCGTGACCAAAATACCTGACAAGACTAACTTAAGGGAAGCAATGTTTATTTGGGGCTCATGGTTTTAGAGGTTTCAGTTCATAGATGGCTGACTTTATTGCTCTTGGCTCAAGGTGGGGCAGTACATCATGGTGGAAGGACCCAGTGGAGGAACACTGCTGAGCTCATGGAGTCAGGAAGAAGATGGGGGAGGATCACAGGGAAGGGTACATGTGGTGGCCCACTTCCTTCAGTCATGCCCCACCTGCCTACACTTACCACCCAGTCAGCCATAAAACTAGGATGGACTGATTAGATTACAGCCCTTAGAATCCAATCATTTCACCTCTGAACTCCTGCATTAAGAGGAGTGTAACACAATGTGTATGGTTATCTATAAATATTTGGCTCATTTATTTATTTGATAGTTGATTTTTCCCCATACTTGAATGAAAAACTCAAGAGTAGAAACTTTTTTCCTTTATTTCCAGCATCTGATAACAAAACAGATGCTCAAAAAATATGGCATTGCAAAACTGGTAAAAGTTTTTGGAACACTCCTATTTACCACAAAAAATTTTCAAGACATTTTAGGAGCAGCTTAGGAGCATGATTCCTATGTTCAGGTTGCCTTCATGACAAAAATAAATAAAATAATAAAATAAAATAAAACCCTAGTTGAACTTGGAAAAGTGTGAAGCCCCAAAGACAGGCCATAGTGATGAAAATCCATAAATTTCCAGATAAAGGACAGGACTTTCCTTTTCAGAGTCACAGAAAATAAGTTCTCAATATAATATATGCATCTCTGTACAGGGGCAAAAAATCTCTACCTTTTCCTATCTGTCTCTATTCCTATCTGTCTCTTGATCCTGGAAGTGCCCTTGAATCAAGTGAAATGGAATTCATCAATTCTGAGGAACTTTCTCTGGGCCCTAGTCTTACAACATTTGCTTTGAATGTGGACCAGTTCTAAGGGAGATGGGCATAATTTGGGAAGGTATTTAGAGAGCTATGAGTTTCTTCCTTTCATCCATCATCCATCCATTCATCCAATATAATTTGAGTGATTACTATGTGTCAGGAAATTTTCTGGGTGCTGTAATACACAAGTTCTTCTGAATCTCTCTTCAAATCCTCAAAACTTCCTGCAGGGAGATGAGGAAGTTGTGAGATTCCAGATGGCTTATAAGGATTCAGGGTCCAGACCTGAACCAAGTGTGTAAGGGGATGGGAAGATTCATCACTTTAAGTGACCATTATTTTGCATTTGTGGGAATGCAAAACATTTTGGTTGTTTTTATAAGTAGAATCTTCTTTTTACTTATGTTTTATTACTGGTTGCTGATACTATCAATGAAAGTTGTTAAAATGTAATTATTTTCAGATAGACTCCCTCGTTGAATCTATTAGTGTAATAACTCAGTTTTGTTTGTTTTTAGTTTAGTTTCTTCGCCTTTAATGACGTGAACTAGAAATAATGGTAATTTTATTTCCTTTGTTTCAATCGTTAAGGCATCTTTTTGTTGTTGTTAGGTTTTGGACAGAACATTGTTAAATAATGATGTGATAGGCATCCTTGTCTTGAATCTCATTTGGGGAATGACAGATGAACGATGATGACAATGTTAATAATAGCTACCATGTACTGAGTGCTAACTATGCTATAATTGTGGACTTATCTATTTCTCCTTCCATTTCAGTCATTTTTGTTTAATGCATTTGATACTTTCTTATTACATAAACATACATTTAGAATTGTTAGGTGAACTTGGTGAATTGATCCCTTCACCATTATGAAATGCCCCTTATTATCTCTGCTAATATGCCTTCTTCTCAAGGTACTTTATTAACATAGCAACTTCTCTTTGATTAGTATTTAGTATGTATTTTCTAATATTTTTAATCTGTTTATATTTTTATATTTAAAACTGGTTTCTTTAGACAGCATAAAGTTAGGTCTTGTTTTTATCTAATCGCTACTTTTTAGTTGGAGTGTTTACAGGTCATTTACATTTTACATAATTATTGATATAGTTGGGTTCAAAGCTACAATTTTCTAATTGTTTTCTATTTTTACTAACCTTTCTCTTTTGCTGCCTTTTATCTCTTTTTACTTTTATCTTCACAATTGACATACTGGTTATAAACTTTCACTTTATTTTTGTGATAGCTGTTCTAGGGTTTATAATGTAAATCTATCTTCAAATAAGACCGTATGACTTCACACGTAGCGTAAGGTTTCTACAACAGTGTTCTTTGTTTTCCCTTTCCAGTCCTTCGTGTAATTATTGTCATACCTTTAATTCTCTACATATCTGAGACCCCAAAATACATTGTTACTTTTGTTTCAAGCTGTCAATTATTTTTTAAAGAGATTAAAAATTAGAAAGTTATCTGTTTTTGTTGACTTTTTCATTGTGGTTACCAAAAGACCTAAAAAAGTACAATTAGAAGAGGAAATATTTATTTTGGGGCTCAGAGGTCTCAGTCCAAAGATGGCTGACTGTATTTCTAGGGGCTTGATGTGAAGCAGAACATCATGGTAGAAGGGTGTGGTAGAGGAAAGCAGCTGGGGACATGGCACCAGGAAGCAGGCTGGGAAGAGAGAGGGAGAGGGAGAGCTCCTCACTCATCCAGGGCAAAATATATATCCAAAAGGCACACCACAAAGACCCATCTTCTCCAGTCATACCCTACCAGCCTACAGTCATCACTCAGTTAATTCCTATCAGACGATTAACACACCAATTAGGTTAAGACTTTCATAATCTGTTCATTTCACCTCCACACCATCTTGTGTTGTCTCACACATGAGCTTTTGGGGATCACCTAATATCTAAAGAATAACAGTATCTTATATAACCATATCTCCACATATTTCCTTTTCTAGCTCTTGGCAATCCTTTGTAAATCCAAATTTCTATTTTGTGTCATTTTCTTCTGACTAAAGAATACTCCTTGTTAAAGGAAGTTCTTTGGACCTTATAGACCTCCTGTCAATAAGTTCTCCTAATTTTGTTGGTCTTAAAATGTCTTTATTTCACTTAATTTTTGAAAATATCTTTGCTGGTTATGGAATTCAAGGTTGACAATTCTTTTTTCTCCATCACTTTAAAGACATTGCTCTGTTCTATTCTCTCTTATGTATCTTCTGCCAAGAAGTATGCTTTAATTATTATTTTTGTTCCTCTGTATGAATATTTTTTTAAAGCTGGTTTTAGGATTTTTCTCTTTGAGGATGTGGAGAAAAAGGAACACTTTTACACTGTTGGTGGGACTGTAAACCACTATGGAAATCATATGGAGTTTCCTCAAAAGACTAGGCATGGAACCACCATATGACCCAGCTGTATCACTTTGGTATTAATCCTAAAGAATTAAAGTCAGGGCTGGGGATATAGTTCAGTGGATAGAGTGCTTACTTTGCATGCAAAAGGCCCTGGGTTCATCCCCAGCACAACAACAACAACAAAAAAAGAAAGAATTGAAGTCATTATATTAGAGCGATGCATGCATACCCATGTATATACACAGTGGAGTTTTATTCAGCTATAAATAAAATTGAAATTATGCCATTTGCAGGAAAATGGCTGGAACTAGAGATCATTATGTTAAGTAAAATAGGCCATACTCAGAAGATCAAGGGTCATATGTTTTCTTGCATATGTGGAAGCAAGAGAGGAAAAAGTTAAAGAAAGGGGGTGGGGGTGGGGGGCGGCTGGAAATCTCATGAAAATCAAAGGGAGATCAACAGAGGAAAGGAACCAAGGGGTGGAAGAACAGGAGGGAGTGCAAAGTGCTGGGGAGTGATATTGGCCAAATTATACTGTTATAGAGTGTATATGTTACAAATATGTAATGACAAACCCCATCAGTATGTACAACTAAAATGCACCAACAAAAAATGTGAAAAGAGAAAGAACTTATTTTCTGTACTTTGATTATAAGATGCCTTGGTGTAGCACTGTGCCATTTATGTTTGGAATTATTGTCCTGCCCTCTTTAATCTGTTCTCATTAAAAGATGAGTAGATAAGAAGAAGTATATGTTATGGGGGAAAACAGTACAAAGTAAAGGAAAATTTGCTACTGGTTTTAATATATTAACTCACTAGGAGATAGGCACTATCATTTTCTTTTATATGTATGAGGAAATGAAGGCACAGGAAGTATAAATGACTCCCCCAGGTCACACATCTAGTAAGTGAGGGGTAGAGCCATGGACCTAAACCAATCAGCCTTGACCTCATTATCCACTGGAGTGGGAGTATTGGTCACAGCTACTTCTTAGATCCCCTAGATCTGAAATTCAAGATACATACTGCAGAGCAATTTCCAGAGATTAGCTAGCTAATCTAAAATAAGCCCTCCTAAAATAAGATTGGCTGGCTTTCTCCTCTCCACCTGATTCTCTGACACTCTGAATAGAGAGAGATCAAGGAACACCAGAATCCCCAGGTCAAACTTCCATCAGGTTCTTTCTGTTCCTTCCCCAGTCGCTGACTCTATAGCTTGTTCTGTTCCAGTGACATGTACCTGTCCTGGTGGCTTTCTCATTGCTGGGCAGATATTTTTTGAGAGTGATAGTGTCTGCCTGGTGAAGAGGAAATGGGAACAGTATTCTGGATGTCAAGTGGTTCACCAGCACAGCAAAGAAACTGCTGCTCATTTTTCTTGTTTTCAGGGACATGACCAGGAGACAGTGAGATTGGATAAGAGAATGCTCCACCTATTTCGAGATGTGCTTAACACAGATGGGCTCTGAATTCCATTCTTAACTAAGTCTCCCCCACACCCTGCCATCATGCAGTAAAGCCTTTTTTGACACTGAGCTGAATGTGCCGTCCTCAGGACTGTAGTGAGTGGTATCATTTTTGTCTGTTTCCTCATGTGTTTTAGAACGAGTCTGGGAGAAGTGACATCAGAAGCTGTTAGTCACATGCCTTTTTATAAACTGTGAACCTCTCATTTTATACCAAAAGTTATCACAAAGTAAATCAGACCATAAAGTTTATCTGTGGAAAACCAGGTCCACCACCCTTTACCATTTAATTTTTTTTTTAAATTCTCATACAGTAAAATTGACTCCCCCTCTTTTTGGCACATAGTTCTATGAATTTTAATACATGAATAGACTTGTGTTACCATTACCACAATTGATCACCCAACAGTTCCATCATACCAAAATAATCTCCCTCCCTGGGCCTGTAGTCACCCCTCGCCCTCTGCAGCTCCTAGCATCTCCTGTGCTCTTCATCACTGTGGCTGTTTCCATTTATCAAGGTCATATAAATGGACGCATATTATATATAACCTTTTGATCCTGGATTCTTTCACACAGCATAATGCTTCTGAGGCTCTTAAGAGTAATTGTTTACATCCAGAGGCTTTATTTTTTATATTTTATTATTGCTAAGGAGCATTCCATTGTCTGGATATACCACAGTTTATTTAACATTCAGGGATATTTGGGTGGTTCCCAGTTTTTGGTGGTTACAAATAGTGCACTCAATATTTCTGTACAGATTTTCATGATAATGTAAGTTTTTATTTCTCAAGGCAAATACTCGGGAGTAGACCTGCTGGATCAAATGGTAAGGGTTTATTTAAATTTATGAAAAGCTGCCTGTTTTCTAGAGTGGTGCTACCATTTTGCATTCTCACCAGTGATATATGAGTGTCCTGGTTTCTCTGTAACCTATCACTTGGTATTGTCAGTAATTTTAGGCATCTTAATAGACGTGAGGTTTTATCTCATTATGGCTGAAATTTGCATTTCCTAAAGGTTAATTGTTTCACTACTTACATCTTCAGTGAAGTGTCTGCCCAACTTTTGTTTTCATAGTGTTAAGTTTTGAGAGTTCTTTACGTATTCTTACCTCAAGTTCTTTGTCAGATATAATTTGCAAATATTTTTTCCCAATTTTTCACTTATCTGTTCATTTTAACAGTGATTTTTCAGTGAGCAACATTTCTTAATCTCAATGAAGTCCAACGTATTCATATTTTAATTTTACAGTCATGTTTTTGTTGATGTATCTAAGAATTCTTCAACTAACCCCAAGTCAAAGATTTTCAACTATGTTTTCTTCTAATAAGTTGCATAGCTTTACATTTAACCTTTAGATCTATAATGCGTCTTAATGAATGCTTATACAAGGTGTGAGGTGTAGCTTGAGGTTCATTTGTTTGCATATGGGTGGATGATCAACTGTCCCAACACTATCTGTTGAAACCGTCTTTATTGATTAGCTATTAAGTATGTATTCATTTTAAGAACAGTGATCATATTTTAAACCCAGTACTTTTGACCTTTCACTCAGCTAGTCAGTTAGTTTGACAACAAATCAATTAAGCATTGCATCCTTTGGTAACTTGACAAACACATATGGAAGGCTTGCCTTGTGTGTGGCATTAGGCAATGTGCCAGGATTTCAAAAGTGCCTGGAGCATGATTGGTTTTCCTCTAGGATTTCATGGTTTGTACAGGGAAATGAATTGAGACACATTTACCATATTCATCCATGTACAAAAGAAGTCTCCCTTTATTTATGTTAGAACTTTAGAGATTCTTTAGCACCTAATCATCACTTGTGTGAGTACCTAACTTTCAGTTTTGCTTCTTTGCCTCAAGTCATTGATCTAATCTCTAAACCTATGCATGCTTAGAGGAGTACACTCTGCCTGGCAATCTAATGTGAATCCTTTTGCTAAGGGAAATGATCTGTTTTTTGTCTGTGTGAACACTGCCAGATTGAAGGTTTGGGTATTTTGTATGGTGGACCCTCTTAAAAGGAGGCACACCAGCAGCACACCGCCACTCCCCTCCACGTGGAGGCCGCACTGGAAGTTAAACCACACCCACAAGCACACTGTGGGTGAAGGCAGGCTGGGCACGCAGGTCATGTACTTCTAGTTGTCTTTGATAAACTTGTGATCAAAATTGAAAACTAGAAAGTAGATATGTCATTTAAGGTTAGAGTCAGTAAATAGGATATCTGGGGGTCCAGATTTAGTCCTGAGGCATTTTAGTTACCTCTCCTGTTTTGACCTGAACCACATCCCCCTCATTTTCACTAGCATGCCAGACTTAGATTGATACATAGGGAGGATGTAGCCAGATTCCAGTCTGGGTGGCGTTTATGCTCCTCAGCTGTAATATTAGCCATGCCTGACCTTGGCACCTTTCCAACCATTTATGTGTTAATGGGAAACTAGGAGAGCTTGAATCATAGCATGTAACTATGAAATAGTACAAAAAATAAATATAAAGCTAATGATAATGGTAGCTAACATTTATTGGGCACTTACTATATGCCAGGCCCTCTTCTAATCTCTTTATACACATAAATACATCTAATTATTTCAAACAATTTGATGAAATGGAGATCATTACCATTCCCATTATACAGATGAGATTACTGAAGTTCAGGGATGTGGTGGACATAGTCTAAGAGAGCCCCTGGTGATCCTTGTTTCTTAGTAATTATGCCCTGTGTAATTCTTCCCTTTGAATGTGAGCTCACATGTCAAGGAATGCTATTTTTTCTAACACAGAAGGACATTTCAGAGTCTTTTAAACATTGATCATCCACAAAGAGAATCTGGATAAGATCTCTGCAGCCACAGTCTATGGGTTTTAAGTTGTCATTGTCTATTTGGAAACAGAGTTCCTTAGTTTAAGAGTCTGAAGAACTGAAGTTCTGGTGACAACCACAGAAGTGAACTTGTAAGTGGATACTTCCCCATTCAAACCCTCAGATGCGACCCCAGCTCTAGCCAGTCCCTTGACTAAGCCTTGTGTGAGATCCTGAAGCAGAGTACCCAGCTAACTAGACTGAATGCCTTATCCACAGAAACTGTGAGGCTGTAAGAGTGGGTTGTTTTGAGCTGCTAAATTTGTAATAATTTGTTACAGAGCAACAGATAATTACCACAGGGAAGAAAATACTTTGCCAAAGTCCTGTGTCACTCTTGCTATAGGCTGTGGGCCTCCCCTCATTAACATCTTATGTAGAAATATCCCCAAAAGGTTTGCCGTGTGATTGGGGATTTCCCATTGAGAACATTAGAAGTTTCTCCAAACATGTCTTAAATAGTTCTTTTAAAGAGAAATTATATTTAAAAAAAAAAACCTTAGGTGTCTGAAGGAAAAGGAGTCCAGGAAATCTATTTTGGAGTATGGAGCCAAGCATTGATTTGTGCTTTTTTTTTTTTTTTTTTTTTCTGTTTTTGTTTTACTTTTGGAGGGTCACTAGTTTAGCATCTGTCCATATTCATTATATAGATTCCAAGGAAGTGAGGCCAAACAGAGTTAACGTTAGAAGCCCTTGCTGGGGACCATTTTTAACACCCAAATACCTGTCCGTTTGAAAGAGAGATGAAGTTGGTGGGTGAGTATTTTCTCAAAGGTGCCTGTAATGAAAAGTGGTTACTTTCCTTCTAGTAGAAAAATGTTTTTTTTTTTTTTTTTAGAAAATGAATTTTAAAAGGAATTTAGAGATTGCATCTTTTTAGATTTGGGGAGAAAATCAAATAACCATGAAAATCAACAATGAATGCATCAGCACCTTTGATGGTATTGGTGCTCCTTCCCTCTCTCTGGCTGGCATTGTTTTATTGGCATATTACGTGCTTAGGAACTATCAGGACCATGAAGACCAAAGGAATAGAATAGAAAAACCCAGAGACAAACCCACACACTTACAGTTACCTGAAATTTGACCGTTACCAAAAAAAGAAAAAAGTCAAAGAAAATATAGCCTTTTTAGCAAATGGTGCTGAGAAAACTGGATAATCATATCTAGAAGAATGAAATTAGATCCCTCTCTCTCACCCTGCACAAAAGTCAAATCAAGTGAACTCATAGTGTTTAATTTTCCAACAAATGTGATGAGAATGAATGGAGGTGGGGCATAGCTCCTGCCCACAGGAATCTTGCAATATCAGGATTGAAATTATATTCTTTACATGTGTGATTTTGTCAAAACGAATGTAACTACTTTGTATAACTATATTATTGCAATTAAAAAAAAACAAAACTAAGTGGCCCCTTAGCACAACTATCACCCATGTTGTTAATTGCACATAGAACGCATATCCAAATCTATTCTTTCTTATTAAAAAAAAATCCAACCCCAATCCAACTCTCTTGGGAGGGCTTCATCTCTGGAGAGCCCCTGGCTCTAGTGATGGAAATACTTGGATTTTTATCCTACCCAGAAAGACATGTTAAAGATGTTTAACTTCAGCCATCCACAGAGAGAACCTTGACAGGATTTCAGCAGGCATGCAGCCCACAGGTTTTAAGTTGCTTTAGTCTTCTGGGATCAGAGAAGCTTTTCAGGCTACTCAGTTTCTTCTGTTTACCAGGATGGGTTTGTGTCCTAAGTAGAAGCCTCAGACAGCTGTTAGGTCACTGAATGCAGCACAGAAAGCGACTAGAACTAAATTGTGTTCCTGAGGTGTTTGGGGTGTTTTGAAGGCATCTATCATGAGGAATTATGGAAGATTTTTCTAGTTCTATACTCCCATGGTAGTCACATCCCCCTCCTTTGTCTCTTTTACTATGACACATATTTATATTTATCATTCTTTGGATTTGATTATTAAAATCCTGATTTAAGCATTAATCAATCATTATTCCTATATCCTCTGAAGTAGTCATGATATTTGCTTAGTGGGAAAAGCTCTAAGCTGATCTATAAAGTGAGGTTTGCAGACAAGCCCTCTCTGATTTTGAACTGTAATAAAGGCTCATCCATGGATTGAGCTTCTGAGAGTTTTGAATGTGGCCCTTCTATGTCCTTTTGGCCTCTTCAGACATTTTGGTTTCTAAGTTTAAAACTTTAAGATGATCTAGTTCCATTTACTCTTGGCATAACTTGAAGAAAGACAAAGCTAAGACTTTTGGAGAGCTTTTATAAGTCATTTTGGATGACAGTATATTCAGATCAAGACTGAGATGAGTTGAGTGTAAATGAATCAGAAACATGTGGATGTTTTTCTTAGCAAGCAATACTGCTTTTAATGGGGACCAGAATGCAGTGAGCCAGAATTAATTTCATTTTGTTTAAGCTCAAGTCACTGCATTCATTGCTGAACAACAAACCCAAATTATTGAACTCCAAACCCAACTTGCTACTGCCCCCTTGCTTTTAGGAATGTCTTACTATAGTGAACCTGGTATTGAAAGACTACTGTGGGCAGGAGCTGTGCCTGGTCCCCAAGCAATCTCACCATATTAGTTGGAAAATTAAATTCTATAAATGCTCAAAACTCAGATTTCCTTCCCTTTTATCAATGATAAAGAGATCAGGTAAGCTCTGGCCTTCAAATCCTTCTTCCTCCCTTTACTAACCATGTGAACTTGGGAAAAGAGGTGACCTTGGGTAAGAGTGGGTAAAGGTTAATGCATGACCCTTTCAATCCTTAGTTTTTCATTCTGTAAAATGGGGATGGTGCTAAAATAGGAGCTGTTTTCTAGCGTTACTCTGGGAATTAATTGAAGTTGAATGTGTAAAAGCAGCACTTGGCCCAATTTCTGGCAGAAAGCAAGTGTTTGATGAATGTTAGGTAATATTGCTAACTTAAACATCACTGTAGTATCTACATGAAGGGTAGACATTGTTGTAATTCCTGTAATGGAGTAGATAGTTTATGCTGTGCTTATCAAAATGTTTTAACACCTTATTTGGAAGTAGGTTGAGGGTCCTGGCCAACAGGATTATCATGCACCGTGGTACCATTGGCATGTGAGCCCTGGCTGGCTGGCCTTTGCACGGAATTCAAAGACTGGCACCACCCACCTGCCACAGCCTGGATTTGGAACATTGTGGAACAAACTCAGCACTGGCAACCCGAGGTAGAGTTGATGACTCTGGGCTTCAGCTCCACTTGTAGTGAAAGCCCCATGACAAGGCATCAGTCACCTCAGCGCTCTTCAGTGAGCCTCTTTTCCCTCAATGTGCACAGATGGGTGGCTCTTTTGTTAGCCAGTGATGACTCATATGCTCCATGATAATGTGTGTTTTGTTGCGAGGCAGCCATTAGCGCTGTAAACTCACTGAGCAGTCCTCAGGCTGGATGCCACCTGGGTCTGTTATGCTTCATGATGTAGTGTTCTCGCTGTTGGCGATTTTACAAAGCCAGAAAATGCCAGAGAAAGGAAAATCTGTTGATTCAGGAAAGCTTCAAGCCAGTAAATGAGCATTCCTCCCTCCTTACTGTTGCTACTCCAGCTTGTCCACTGGCTCCAGGGTTTTGTCCCTTGGAGTCAACTTCATGCCTTCCAAATAGCCTTGAGTGCTAATAGCCCCAGTGTCTATGCCACCCTTTCCTCTGTCACTCAGCTGGTATGGCATATGGGCAAAATGGTCAGAATGTACCTTTTTTATGTTAAAATTTAAGCCTTTTTGTTGTTAATCAATTCTCTATCTCTCTCTCTCTCTCTCTCTCTCTCTCTCTCTCTCTCTTTCTCTCTCTCTCTCTCTCTCTCTCTCTCTCTCTGCATTTTGCACGTAAAAGCACCAAGTTAGCTCTTGGTGCTGGCAGCAGAAGAGCTTGGTGGTTATGTAAGCCACTGCTACAAATATATCTATTTTTTGAGAAAAATGACTCTGCGTCTCTTTTCACACTCATCAGGCATGTTTACTCACTGCTTTTAAGAATCACAAGCTGCTTTACATACTGGCTGTCTAAGATGTTCTCATCTATGTTCTGGTAATTTGTGTAGCTTGATCAAAACATTCCAAGCAGACCTCTCCTTTATACACTGGATTCTGGATTCAGTTAATCTTAGATCTCCTCCATTGGAGAATGAGTGTAGACATGTATCAAGACATGTCCTCCTTGTCTCCATCCTCCAGCTGCCTGGAGTCTGATGGAAGGACCCAAACTGGTCCTCTCCTTGCTACCTCCAGACTCCTCCATATTGTTTATTCAGAAATAAATTAGTTTATTCACCCAACAGATATTCATTAATTTTGTGACCAAGACAGTGGGGATTGAAGAGGGGAAAAGACAGAGTCTCCTGCTGGTGAGAAAAGTGTGTTGTGAGAAGGTGGCTGCATAGACAAATCAGTGCCTACCCTTGCTAGGGGCCTAATAGTGGTGAGTGACAGCCTGTGGAAGCAGAGCTGCCAACCCTGATATGACCCCAGGGAAGGAGTTCGAGCTGAAGTTTGAAGGATGAGCTGGAGTTCTTGAGTTGTGCACCGATTTGAGGTGTGCCATGTCTTGCTCAGGAAATGGCCATACTCTAAAAGAGTGAAGTTAGGTGCTTTCAGAACCAAATTGCAGCCTCAGGTTCCAGGCATGCTGAGACATTTCCGCCATGGATAGGGATCCACTGAAGGTTTGGAGCAAGGGGATGACATAGTTGGACTTTGAAAGATAAATCTGGTGGCAGAGTGAGAGGTAAGACAGGAGAACTCTGTGAAGTGGGAGACAGGGAGGCCAGCCTCAAAGTGGTGGTAGTGAGAGGCTGAACCCAAGGCAGGGCTGACAAAATAGAGAAGAAAGACACCACAAGGAGAAAACAGTGTTCACTTCAAAGAAGACATGGTGATCACAGTATTTCATTCTAGGGCTTGGGTGAAATAATAGGCTAGAAAACCTTGTTAACAGGCATAATTATGCTAGATAATAGCTAATGAATTGGCAGTCAAATTAAAATCATTTTATTTGACAAAGTAAAACCCCAGGAGTTATTCTTTTCTTTGGGCAATGTGAGGTGAATTTGTAGGGACCCTGAAACCTGGGAGAGCAGTGCAAAACTGAGTTGTGGTCTTTCTAAAGAAGGGGTGGGTCCCCAGGCTGCTGCAGGTTGCCTGAGAAGAAGGGGAAGTTCCCTAATGCAGGTAAATGCCTCAGATCAGTGGTAACCCATGTAATTTAAAATTGTTTGCTGATCTGTGCTACAAGTTAGTGTTTTTCTCCTTCAATTTTTTCCAAAGTCTTTGTTAAAAGTCTGCTACCTGTGGGCCTGTATGGGTGCTGCCTTGAGATGCTTGGGATTGGGAGGAGGTGATGTCCAGGTTTTGGATATCTCCCTTTCTCTGGATTAGCTAGAAGGGATCATGCCAGGGAAGGCACGGTTCTGGAAATTCAGGTGTGACCAGTAGAAAGTGAGCAGAGTCCCTGAACAGGGACAAGAGCTAAACCATGAGCCATACAGTAACTGACAGGTGGGCAGTAGGATGGACTGACTGAAAAGCAATGTGGAAGTAAATGCCTTCTCTTCAGTCTACTAGAAGGAAGTGGCCTTGGAAGAGGCTGGGGCCTATGATTACATGACCAGGTACCCCACAGGGTAGCCATTTGGATACAACAGATTTGAAGGAGGTGAGGTCATTAGAAGATGGAATCATATTGAACATGGGATGAAGAGAATAGATGGGGATCAAAGATGGCAAAGAGAAGCCAATTGTGCTGCTACCCACAATAGGGATTTCAGAGAGGGTCAGGAATGAGAATTCTTTTTGAAAAAGGGATAGGGGGAGTGGAGATGAGATTTGAAATGGTTATGAAATATCTTAGTACTGAGATCCAGTTGGAATCCAGGACCATCTCTCTGGGTGGAACAGGATGAAGGTTCATGATGAAGCTATAGATTTTGAGTACAGAGGAGGCCAGGAAGCTGGAAAAGACCTCCCAGAGAGGGTCCAGAAGGAGAAGGAAAGAGGTAAAGGCAGAGACCTGAGGCGCCAGCACCTTAGAGACTCCACTGGATTGGATGCTTCAGGGTTGCTTTTCTTGAAAACTTTGTTCTATTTATGTGGATGTTGCTTCTCTCCTAACTTTTAGCAGGTCAGGGAAGTATAGATAGCTTTTTTCCCTCCACCTGGGATCTTTGCACAACTTGATAGTACCTATTTTCCTCTAATCAGAAACTTTTTGTTAAGGGCCTACTGTGCCTCAAGCCCTGAAAATTCAGCATGTGTTTCATGTATTAGTGGTACTAAAAATGGTTTTAGTATATAAAATCTATTGTTCTGCAATTCACTGATGTACCCTAACAGTTTACCCTCAAGTCAGTCCATTCCAAGCTACAAAACCTATTCATGATTCTTTATACCTCTCTCCAGAAACAGAGCCACGATCAGGAAGAATATTCTAATTTGGAGACAGTTATGAGATAAACCAATGGACAGGCTTAATATTGAGAAGGGGTAGAGGTGATGGGGAGAACAGTGTAGTGGCAAGAAGTACAGGCCACTAAGCAGCTGGACTGCAGAGGTTGACAAAACCAAGGTGGGTGAGGTGGCGGGTGTGCATGGAAGACTTGAAGTCTGGAGGGCAGTATTAGTTTAGAGTTAAAGGGCTTTGTCAAAAGGACAAATACAATTTAAGTTAATGAGAGAGGCATTAATTAACCACTTTATCAACTGCTTGCTGGAACATCTGTGCAGATGGCAGGGAAATAATGGCAAAAAAGGTACAGATTTCACCCTCTGGAGATCTTACAATCTAACAGAATTGGGTAAACTCTTGGTTGTGGGGAGATGGTGCGGGTGCAAGGGAGATGATCCCACACAGGCAGGAGGTGAGAGTGTGTGGGGGAAGAAAACAAGCAGAGGAAACAGAACACCCAAAGTATGGTTGTGAAAAATAATCCAAAGAGCTTTATTTTGCCCAGAGAGTAGAATGCAGAGAAGAATAGAAGGTAGAGAGCATCTCACATTTAGCAGTCTCTAGAGTTGAATTTCGTGAAGTGAACTAAAATTTAAAACTTTCATGTAGAATATTTATGAAATTCCAGGAAGAATAAAAATTGCTTAACAAAAAGGAAAAAACAAAGAATATAGAACATGCTAACCTCTGCATCTGAGGATTCAATCAAACATGGATGGAAAATATTTTTTTAGTGTGTCTGTGATGAACATGTGCAAACTTTTTTCTTAGTCCTTAGAGAATTCAGTGTAACTATGATTTACATAGTATTTACATTGGATTAGGTATTATAAGCAATCTAGAGATTATTTAAATTTTATGGCAGGGTGTGCATATACTGCACTATTTTAATATAATGAACTTGAACATCCTCAGAATTGGGTATCTTAGGAGAATCCTGTAACCAATTTCCTGTGGATACTGAGGAATGACTATTTCATAACTGGTATTAACACTAGTTTTTAGAAAAGAAACTTACTGGTTTTCTGGCACCAACTGAATGTACCTATTGATAACTTTACATTGAATTTAGGAAGTTATTTTGTTGTTGTTGAAATTATATAATTTTAAACTTTGATCAACATGCTAAGAAAATGTCTTTTTTGGTATCTAAGGGTGTGCAAGAGATCCTAAAACCAGAGGCAAGAATTACAGGATCCTAAAGATAGTATTTTCATGTTTTCTTATTTGTTTAATAAGAAAGTAACAAAATGTTTTTTTTTTCCTTGTTCTTAAATGATCAAGCAAACATATTCTCTAGGTAAATCTTGAAATCAAACAGGATTTTTTAGATTTCCTTTACCTCCATCTTAAACATCCAGTCACCTCACCTGTCTTGGCATGGTTTATAAAGACTGGAGTCCTGGTGCATGTCAGACTCAGAAATGAACTGAGTTCACAGGAGATTTCACTACAATTTGGTTCTTTAGTATAGCAGGTATAAAGTCAGTTTATCAGCCTTCATGTTTAAAAATGATCAACATTTAGAAGGTTAACATTTTAGGAAGATTCTTCATTGTTAATCACTTACCTTTCTAAGTGGGTTTTACATTCTTGATCAGAAAATGATACATTTAGGTAGAAGTGTTAAAGGCCATTTTCACTCTATGGGAAAAAAGCAGAATATTTCTGGAGGGAAGGAAGTTGGCATCAAGCAGTAGTTCACTAGTTGAGTTGATCTCATGGTTTAAAGTTTATGTATTGCCCTAGATTTTTTAAAGTTTTGTGTGAGAGCATAAAACTAATTTAATATTCATTAAAAAGATCTTTGAGACAGTAAATTTAAATATTTGAATAACCTATTATGTAAGGAGAAGTCCAGAGATTTAAGATCTAATCCATTCATTAATATGAGCCATAATAAGTCAAAAAACATGTTTGTTTCTTCATTTTCTTTTGTAGCTAAGTAGTCATAATGCCACCTGTTCTTCATTAAAGCTTCTATGGACTGTGATATACTGAGATGATAGTAATAGTAGTGATGATGAGGATGAGGATGTAGAAAGGTGTGCCCCAGCCAGATGCCTGACAGATAGTATGTTGTTGAGACCATTCATATCCTGAGAGGCAGGTATATATTAATAGTCACATTTTGCTTAGGAGAAAACAGAAGCTTAGAGAGTTTGAGTGGCCTAAGGTCAAGTCATAAATAAGAGGAAAAACCCAGATTTGGTCAGGGAACCAGATTTTCAGAGCCTCTATTGTTCTGCATCTCTGGACAAAAATTACTATGCAGAATTTCATCCACCATTCTGGAAAATGGTGTTTTGTAACATAAAGATAGTATTTTCCTAAAGTGGACTTGATCAGCTAGGTGGGGAATTCACCCTGATTAAATATTGATAAGACAGCTCACTGTCTTCTTTGTGGAGATTTCCTAGAGAAATGAATTCCTGAATAAAATCCCTCATGTAGGTATATCCACTTGTCAGTTATGCAGGAATGCAATAAGAATGCTTTAAGATTACTCCACTTCATTCATGTTCCTATAAAATGAAAACTTCCTTTTACAATATAACTCAGAGAAGTCTTTATGAAACATTTGGGTCACATCTATGATTAAATTGTTCAATGTTAGACTGCCCAAGAAGCTTTGTTTTAAAACTAATGAGTAGAAAATGAATCATGAATGCCAAAAGACAAGTTTTCTATAATACATAATGAGTCCTAGCCTTTATTTATTATTCAGTTAAAGAATTACCTTGAGTCTCAAGGTAAATTATAAACTAAATGGACTTTTTGAAATGAGGCTAAAAACAACCCTCTCCAAAATCAACAGTATTGAGGCATAACTCATATAAAGTGCAGCCAATTTAAATGAGCTTTGACTAAAGTACGTGATAATGTAACCATTATCCTTTACCTGCAGCCAAGCATTTAGATTATTTCTAGTGTATCTCTTATGAGTGAAGCTGATGTGAATGTTCATGTACAAGGCCTTATGTTTTCTCTTAGATTAGGAATGGGATTTCTAAGTAATGGATATTTAATTTTCTAAGAAAAAGCCTGTTTTCGTAAGTGGTGGTACCATTTTGTATCTGCTCCAGCAATGTGAGTTCTAGGTGCTCTACATTTGTACCAACCATTGACAGTGTTGAAAACACTGTCTTTAAAAATTTTGTTTATCCATATAAGCAGGTAAAATAAAGGCTGTTCAAAAAGCTAATTTTATTTTATTTTTTGGCCCTGGAGATTGAATGCAGAGGTGCTTAACCACCTAGCCACACCCCAGTTCAAAAAGCTAACTTTAAAAGCCAAATATTGTTCAAATTCTTCAAAGCTAACTTTAAAAACCAAGTAGGCTGATAGATCTATTCAACAATGGTCAGTGGGGGAGAGAAAATTGCCGGTGTCTGCTTCTCTGGGACTTGGTCTTGGGGGGACTCTCCTGACTGAAAACCATGGTCAGAAAGCTCCTTGGAGGATGAGAGGTGATTTTTGTCAGTCTCCCCAGAGGCATGTCGCAGTCACATTAATGACTCAAATGATGGTTGTACCCTCCTATACAGAACTTAATGTAGTGTCCCAGATGTTTCATGTGCTTCGGAGCTTCACTGTGGATTATCAGTCCTGTCTCCCAAACTTAGCTTGCCTGGGAGAGACCATCTGTTTATCCTTCTGAATATGGATGATGATAGGCACAGAGTAGGTGGCTTATGCACTTTTCATGAGTCCCAGATGAGTAAAGAATCAAACACAGTAGCAGGGGCATGCCTTCCAATTAACATAATCACTATGACATGATGTGAATCCTGTGCCACCCTGTCATTATAACACTTCAAAGTCCAGTACTATTAAGAAAAATGGCACCAAATTTTGGAATGAAAAGTTGTAAGTTTAAATGTGGCTTATGTTTGGCCTACTTTATCTGAGAGTTAAACTGATATTACTTAATATAAACATGAGTTATAGTTTTTAAGAGCTAATGTTAGACTCTCAGAATCTCTTCCATTTTTGCTATTGGGCAGGCAGTGGGACACAGAGATGAAAGACAGACCATCTTCTCAGTAGAGGAGAAAGACAAGCGAACTGACCACAGAGGGGAGCGTGTGTGCTGGAAAGGGTTACACATTGGGTTTCCTGACAGCACAAAGGAGAGACACCAATCCCAAGTTCACTGCATTTGGCACCTAGCTGCAATGGACTAGTGGCTGGGCTTGTTGGAGTCATCCACCTTCACGGAACTTCTAGAAGAAGATGGACACAAAGCCAGTGAAGCAAGCAAAACAAGTGGAGACTGTCACAGAGAAAGGAGCCAGCACATGGCAAACATCTGTCCTGGTTTGAAGGGTCAGAAGAACCTGAAGAATATGTGGGAGTTAGAGGAAGGGCTCTGAGGAGACAGTGGTGAGGGGAAGAAGGTTCCAGCAGCACACAGAATTTGCCAGAACCAGGTGGGAACGTGGGGTGTGCCAGAATTAAGGAGGAGACCCACAGGACCACAGTGCCAAGGTGCTTGTTAGATAATGCATGAGCAGCGCTCTGGTGTGGAAGAACAGTGGCCAAACCAGAGATGGAGTGGTGTGGAAGCCATGGTGGGTACAGCATGTAGATGGGGGCTTTTAAGAGGAAGCTATAGATATATTTAGGGCTGGAACAGGGTATGAACCTGCTTGAGGTAATAAGCCTCCTGCACTCTCAAATACACCACATCTAAAGATGCTAAAACTCGTGCATTTTAGCCAACATTGCTGTTTGGCCTTTAAGTCACACCTTCCTTTCCCCACGTCATGTTTAAGTCAGTATTTCTCATGACATTGATCTCCACGAACAGAGCTAGTCGTAGAAACTGTGATCCTAGAACACAAGCCTGGGAGGTGTTGAGAGATTGCAAGGTCTCCTCCCTGTTTAGAGATAAGGCCAACCAAGACTAGCGACAGAGATTACTGAGAACCTGGAACTCTGGCCACTCTTTCCCTCATCTCCACTGGAGGCATATTTTCTTCAATAAAAGGCCTATACAATTGCCTAGAATTTCTTCACTGCATTATTTTGGATGAAGTTTTCATGTTTTTCACAAGTGGACACATTTTCTACACTTCTTCCATTTCAAAAACTCCAGATATTTTGTCCCTTTCCTTGACCAAAACATAGAATTGTGCCTGGAACATGGTAGGTACTCAAGGAATATAGTAGGTCCTCAATAATCATAACTTGAATGAATGAATGAAAACGCTGACAATAAGCAGATTTTAAGAAATTTGATTTTGCCTCCTTAATAAACTCCAACATCTCCTCTACTCTCTACAAGCCCCCCTTTCTCATTTTGAATTCCTAACTTTAGTAAAATAATCCTTGCAAGCTTATTGATTCTGCTAACCCAACCTAAATGTTAGTCCCAGGCCTCCCTGTCATAACTATCTCTCCTTATGGCTTCTTAGAAACCAATGACTGGGGAAAATGCTCCCTGCTTTTAAAACCTACTTTTGATTGCTCTAAGGGCAGGATAAAAATTTTCCAGTGTCTTCTTTCCTGATTTTTAACCTATATGATGAAAAAGTGTTGGCTTTATTTATAATGTGCTACTAATCTTGTATCACTTTACAACCATCAATTCTTATCAGCTCCTGCTGAAGGAGACAGTGTAGATTTATATAATCCACAGGCAGAGAGGCAATATTTTCACATTTGCCTGAGCTATGAGATTTGCTCTCTGGAAAAGTGTTTGTTAATGAAAGGAAGGCAAATTACATTTTATATATCAAAAGTGTCATTGTCCTTATTCAAAGATGCTGCTGCCACCTGCTAGAGAGTGGAGTCAGAACAGCTCTGCCTCCAGAGTGGCTGGAGGGCAGAGAACACATGCTTTGAATGTTTCCTTAGCCCATTTAAAAGTCAAATTGGTGAGAGGACACCTCAGTGTTTGTGTCATTTTTCTTTAAGCCTCAGGTGAAAGTCTCAAGTAGGCACTTGAGAAGGTGACTGCAAACTAACTGGCTGCCCCAGGCTTCTGACTAATATGGTTACTAATATGGGATGGTGCCAATCACCCAGAGGCTGGGAGTGTGGGAAAAAGAGCCCCAATCTCTGACCCAGATTGGGGTCAATTGGGTTCCTGGTTAAAGTTCCTGTGACCTTGGAAAAGCCACTCTACTCTTATACATTCAGCTTCTTCTTTTGCAATGTGAACAGGTCTAAGGTACATCTTCCTGGCCTGGCTCAGAGAGCTATTGTGAAGATCCAAGGGAATGCATGATGGTGCTTTGACAAGACAAGGCACAATATAAATGCAGAGAAGCATTTTGGAAGCTATTGAACTTTTGGTGGGTGAGGTAAGGAGAACCAACAGACCTTGGCACTCACATGTGTCAGAGTTGGTCCTAAACTAATGACCAGGGAGAAATAGCAAGTGTCTGAGGTGAAAGTGGGATCACTCTTTATTATTTCTGTCTCCAAATTACCACATAAAAAAGACTTCCTTGGACTGGGGTTGTGACTCAGGGTAGAGCACTTGCCTAGCACATGTAAGGCCCTGGGTTTGATTCTCAGTGCCACATAAAATAAAATAAAGGTATTGTGTCTATCTACAACTAAAAAATATTATTTAAAAAGAGTTTCTTCATTTTGGCTATATTCTTTACATCTTCTAGGGTAACCTGGTTGTATTCCTTTCCTTCTTAAAGGTGTCCTCATTTGAATGATAATACATAAGTATTAGTAAGCCCTTGACCAGATGGTTTCATGGTAAGTACAGAGGAAATTTGAGTGGCATGGATTATTAAACTCTGAGGCCCAGCAGACAATTTTTTTCTGGGCCAGGAGCCACATTAGCAGTTGTCCTTTCTCTACTGTTTGATAAATATCAAGCAATAGTCCTTTGTTATTTTGCTTAGAAGTATTCCTGCTCATGGAAGCAAGGAAAGTTTGTTTTCTAAGAGCCCATGTTCAAAGGCAAGCATGCAATTTAATGAATAATTTCAAATGAATTAAAGATAGGCAGATTAATAACTGCCCTCCCCCAGGATGTCTACCTCCCAATCCCTGGAATCTGAATGTTAGTTTACATGGCAAAAAGAATTTAGGTGGAAAATAGAAGTAAGGCTGCTAATCAGCCGGCCTTAGAGAAGTTCACCTGGATTATCAGGGTGGGCCTAATGTAGTCACAGGAGATCCTAAGTGGAAGAGGACGGTAGGAGATCAGAGTGCTGAGGTGTGGGAAGGACTCAAACTGCCATGACTGGCTTTCAAGAATGAAGCTGTGAGCCAAGGAGTATTGAAGGGCTCTGGAAACTGGAACAGGGAAAGAAATGGATCATCTCCCATGCCCTCCAGAAAGGATGGTTGGTCTGCCCTCACACTGATGTTAGCTCAGCGAGGCTGGTATTGGACTTCTACCATATTAAGTGTCAGATAATAAATTGTTGTCTTTTTTCTTCTTTGTAAACATTTGTTCTACTTAGCTATACATGACAGTAGAATGCATTTTGACCCATCATATATAAATGGAGTATAACTTCTCATTCTTCTGGTTGTACATGGTGTAGAATCACACTGGTCTTGTAATCATATATATACATAGGATAATAATGTCTGATTCACTTTATTATCCTTTCTATCCTATACCCCGTCCCCTCCCTTTACTCCCCTCTAATTCAGAGTATCTCCATTCTTCCCTAGCTCCCCCTCTTATTGTGAATTAGCATCTGCATATCAGAGAAAACAATTGGCTTTTGGTTTTTTGGAATTGGCTTATTTCACTTAGCATGATATTCTCCAGCTCCATCCATTTGCTGGCAAATGCCATAATTTCATTCCTTTTTAAGGCTGAGTAATATTCATTGTGTATATATACCACATTCTTCTTTATCCATTCATCTGTTTAAGGGCACCTAGGTTGGTTCCATAGTTTAGCTATTGTGAATTGAGCTGCTAAAACGTGGATGTGTCTGTGTCACTGTAGTATGCTGATTTTAAGTCTTCGGGTATAAACTGAGGAGTGGGATAGCTGGGTCATACTTCCATTCCAAGTTGTCTGAGGAATCTTCATACTGCTTTCCAGAGTGGTTGAACTAATTTGAAGTCCTACCAGCAATGTATGAGTGTACCTTCTTCCCCACCTTGTTGTCAGCACTTATTATTGCTTGTATTCTTGATAATTGCCATTCTGACTGGAGTGAGATGAAATCTTAGTTTTGATTTCTATTTCTCTAATGGCCAGAGATGTTGAACATTTTTTCATATATTTGCTGATCGATTATATTTCTTCTGTGAAGTGTCTGTTCAGTTCCTTAGCCCATTTATTGATTGGGTTATTCGTGTTTTTGGTGTTATATTTTTTGAGTTTTTTATATATCCTGGAGATAAATGCTCTGAGATGCATGTGGTAAGATTTTCTGACATTTCATAGACTCTTCAATTTATTGTTTCTTTTGCCTAGAAGCTTTTTAGTTTAAATCCATCCCATTTATTGATTCTTGATTTTACTTCTTGTACTTTAGGAGTCTTGTTAAGGAAGTCAGGTCCAAGGTGACATGATGAAGATATGAGCCTACTTTTTCATCTATTAGGTGCCTGGTCTCTATTCTAGTGCCTAAGTCTTTGATCTACTTTGAGTTGAGTTTCATGCAGGGTGATAGATAGGGGTTTAATTTCATTTTGCTATATATGGATTTCCAGTTTCCCCAGCACCATTTGCTGAAGAGGCTATCTTTTATCCATTGTATGTTTTTAGTGACTTTGACTAGTATGAGTTAACTATATTTATGTGGGTTTTTTTGTGTGTCTTCTATTCTGTACCATTGGTCTATGTGTCTGTTTTGGCACCAATTGCATGCTGTTTGTGTTACTATGGCTCTGAAATATAATTTAAGTTCTGGTATTGCGATGCCTCCTGCTTTACTTTTTTTGCTAAGGATTGCTTTGGCTATTCTGGGTCTCTTATTTTTCCAAATGAATGTCACGATTGCTTTTTCTAATTGTATGAAGAATGTCATTGAGTTTTTAATAGGAATTGCATTAAATCTGTATAACGCTTTTGGTAGTATGTCCATTTTGACAATTAGTTCTCTCTATTCAAGAGCATGGGAGATCTTTACTTCTTTGAAGATCTTCGTCAATTTCTTTCTTTAGTGTTGTGTAGTTTCCATTATAGGGATCTTTTACCTCTTTGGTTAGTTTGATTCTCAAGAATTTTATTTTTGTAGAGGCTATTGATAATGGGTGTTTTTCCTAATTTCTCTTGCAGTGAATTCATCATTGATGTGTAGGAATGTATTTGATTTATGGATGTTAATTTTTATATCCTGCTACTTTGCTGAATTCATTTATTAGTTCTAAAAGTTTTCTGGTGGAATTTTTTGGGTCTTCTAAATACAGAATCATGTCTTCAGCAAATAGTGAAAGCTTGAGTTCTTTTCTGATTCATTTCCCTTTAATTTCTTTGCTCTAATTGTTCTGCCTAAAGTTTCAAGAATGATGTTGAATAGAAGTGGTGAAAGAGGGCATCCTTGTCTTGTTCCAGTTTTTAGTGGGAATGCTTTCAGTTTTTCTCCATTTAGAAATATGTTGGTCTTGGATTTAGCATATATAGCTTTTGCAATGTTGAGGTATGCTCCTACTATCCCTAGTTTTTCTAGTGTTTGGAATATGAAGGGGTGTTATATTTTGTCAAATGTTTTTTCTGCGTTTATTGAGTTGATCATATGATTCTTGTCTTTAAGTCTGTGATGAAATATGTATTGATTTCCTTATGTTGAACCAATCTTGAATCCCTGGAAAGAACCCCACTTGATCATGGTGCACTATCTTTTAAATACTTTTTTGTATGTGATTTGCCAGAATTTTTAAAGAATTTTTGCATGTATGTTCATGAGAGATATTGGTGTGAAGTTTCCTTGATGTCTCTTTGTCTGTTTTTGGTATCAGGGTGATACTAACCTCATAGAATGAATTTGGAAGCATTCCCTCCTTTTCTATTTCATGGAATGATTTGAGGAGTACTGGTGTTAATTCTTCTTTGAAAGTCTTGTAGAACTTGACTGAGAATCTGTCTGGTCCTGGGCTTTTCTTGGTTGGTAGGCTTTTGATGGCATCTTCTATTTCATTGCTTGAAATTGATCTTTCTAAATCGTGTATGACCTCCTGATTCAGTTTGGGTACATCATATATCTCTAAAAATTTGTTGATGTCTTCAATATTTCCTATTTTATTGGAGTATAAATTTTCAAAATAGTTTGTGATTATCTTCTGTATTTCAGTAGTATCCATTGTGCTATTTCCTTTTTCATCATGACTTTTAGTAATTCGAATTTTCTTTCTTTCTTTTCATTAGTGGCAAGGACTGATAAATGTATAAGAGCAAGGGGGTAAGGGTGAGAATGAAGGGAAACTTTGGGAGTTTCTAATTCATAATCATCTCAGACTCCCAAGGAACTCTGTGATCAATGGTTCTGGTTACTGGGTAAAGGGGATTCTACAAGGCAAACTGAATAAATCTTGGACACAAGATTAACCTCCCAGCACAGGCTTAGATCATCTTCTCTTCTCACTACATTGTCTCCTTGGTTGATCTCATAATACATGCATGCTGTAGTGACTTGAAAGGTGACTCCCCAAAACACATGTCCACATTCCAACCCCTGGAACCTGTGAATGTGCCCTTATTTGAAAATTGGGTCTTTGCAGATGCACCAATGTTGAAGATCTCTAGATGAGACTCTTCTTGACTATGTGGATGGGCCCTAAACACAATGATGAATGTCCCATAAGAGATAGATGGGAAGACGTATAGAATAGGAGATGATGGTATGATTTCAGAGGCAGAGATTGGATATTGTCACAGGCAAGGAATCTCAAGATTTTGGGCAGTCACCAGAAGCTGGAAGGAGCAAGGAAGGAGTCTTTTCAGAGTATGACCTTTGTGAACATTCGATTTTGGACTTTTGGCCTTAAAAATCTTAAGAGAATCAATTCTTATGGTTTTAAGCTACCCTGTTTGCGGTAACTAGCTATGGCAGTTCTAGGTCACTAATACATGTGGCTTCAATGGCCCACCACACAGATGTCACAAGGTTGCTTCTCTACTTTAGAGAGTCCTGCAAACTCCAGTCCTGTTCATCCAGCTGCCTACCTGATATCTCTAGATGTTTCAGAGCTACTTCAAACCCATGTCCTGATCTCTTACCTATCCCCAAGCCTCATCCTTTCTGTAGTCTCCCCTAGGATACTAAATGGCACCATTAATCATTTAGTTTTGCACAACAGACACTTAGGAGTGATTCTTTTTTGTGAAAAAATATTTTAAGTTGTAGATGAATGGAATACCTTTATTTTATTTACTTATTTTTATGTGGTGCTGAGGATCGAACCCAGTGCCTCACACGTGCAAGGTGAGCACTCTACCATGGAGCCACAACCCCAGCCCAGGAGTAAATCTTGACTCCTACATTTTGGATGTCCAATCACTAAGTCATGTGGACTTTAGCTCCAATATTTATTCCACTTGAAGCCCCACCATCCCAACCTCTGTCCTTGCTCCCAACATCACTTACCTCAATTACTGTAACTCCCTCTTAATGCATCTGCCCACAGTGATGATTCCCGAATGTCCCCAATTTCTCTTCTACTTTGCATTAATTATGATTTTTTTCTAAATGTAGCTTTGATTATTTTAGCTTAGAATTCTCCAGTGATTCCCATTTTTCATAAGATATTGCATGGTCTGCAACAAGGGAGGTCGAGCAGTTGCACTACGCTGGTGCAATGTTGGTGAACAATGGGAAAAGGAACTCAGTCTCTGTGCAAAGATCTGAGGAGAAGAGCTTAATTCAGGAGAGATAGAGCACTTGTCACAGAGGAAGCTGCTTCTGTCTTTATTGCATATAACACTGTCCTTTATATGCTTGCAGCTAAGCTAGCCATACATCTTAAAGGTCAAACCTTGCATAAGCAGTTACTAGCCTATTTGGCAGGTTATCGGTCAGTAACAGAAATTAACAAGCAATTCTGTGAACCCAGGAGGTGACAGGGTCACAAACCATATAGAAGAACTATTTTACTGACCACAGAGCATCCTGTTCATAGAGCACAGGATAAGGGGTATGAGGCCCTAGTCCCTGAGTGGCCTGAAAGGTGCACACTGTGTTGGCATCCTTTGAGGAAGAGGGCAGAGCCCTAGTCCACAAGTGGCCTGTTTGGCGTGTCTGTCTCCCAACAGAATGTCACATAGGCCTCCTTCCAGGGGACATGTCCCACAATAAGATAAACACAAAAATCTGAATATGAACTAATGAATGCTATATAATGCAAACTTCAATCTCCATCTGGCTCATCTTTGGGGTTCCATCATTTGGTTTCTTTTTTTTTTTTTCATCATTTGGTTCCTAAGCTCACTTGCCACAGGGTCTTTGCACGTGCTGTTTGACATTTGTAATGTTCTTTCCCCGCTTCCTTGCTTTGGTAATTCTGACTTGTGCTTTTGATTTCAATGTTATTTTTAATTGACTTTGTGAATTAGGTGGGATTCCTCTGCTTTTCATACTTTCATAGTATTCTTTATCTGTCCTTCAAAGCTCTTATCCACATTGCTGTCTTAATTTTTTGTTATTATTTTATTAATGGATGTCTTCCCTTGCTACTATAGTTTGGATCTGGAACATCCCCCAAAGGTCCATGTGATTAAAGGCTTGGTCCTCAGCTTGGAAGTAGAACTTTTAGGAGGTGGGCTCTAATGGAAGAAAGTAAGGTGATGGGGGGCATGTTCTTGAAAGGGATTTGGGGACCTCTCCTTCCTCCCTCACTTTTGCTTCCTGGACACTATGAGGTGAGCAGCCTCCTCGATCATGAACTCTTGCCATGATATACTGTATTGCCACAGGTCCAAAAGCAAGAGGCCAACAAACTGTGGACTGAAACCTCCAAAATTGTGAGTCAAAATGAATCATAGCTTTTTTTTTTTTTTAATTCTTAGTTGTAGATGGACATAATACCCTTATTTAATTTATTTTTATGTGGTGGTGAGAATCAAACCCAGTGCCTCACATATGCCAGATAAGCACTCTTCCACCGAGCCACAACCCAGCCCCAAATCATTTCTTCTTTAAGTTGATTATCTCAGGTTTTTTGTCAGAGTGATGGAAAGCTGACTTTCTCACTTACTAAACTACATGCTTCACTGAGAACAGGGAAATTGTGTCTCAGGGCCTAATCATATACAGATACCAGATGCTCAATAAATATTTCTTACATGAATGAATTGATGGATGAAATAAGTTTTGTATTATGTTACCCATATTCCAAAAAAGCTTTTCCTACTATGCCTTTCATTTGGGGGCCATAGTGAAAGTGTCTAAAAATGTTGTCACAAAGCACACACGAGAAGAAAGATTTCCCACTTTTTTTTTTTTTTTTTTTAATTAACCATTCAGGGACTCACCAACATCATCTGTCTTCTAATTTGCTTGAATATTACAAACTGTCTCTCAGAGCTAGTTTTGGAGGAATAAGTATATAAAGTCTATTTTCAGGAAGCATATGAGTCAGTTAAGCTTTTATTTCCCAAGTGCTATGCCAGCTCATTGTGATTTCAGCAGGTTGCAACAGGTGCACATATTTTTAGCTTTTATGACAAGTATTGTAGGCTTATCCTCAGGAGTCCCCAGCTTGAATGCCCATCATCAAAATGATGCCAAGTGTGGAACCGCTTACCCACAGCAGCGTGCTTGTTTGGAAAATAAAACAACCAGCAAACAAAAACAAAAATTAAAAAAAGTAAAAACCCAGTATCATAAAACTCTTTGCCCTGAAGACAGGCAAAGTCAAAAACATTAAGCTCTGGCTTATGAAGAGAGAGAAGAGTATTAGGGAAAAGAAGTTGATTTTCATTATCCTGATATGGTAAGCTACAAAATAAGCATGGAAACAATTTATCATTTCTTGGAAACAAGAGAAGAGCCCCTGAAATGTGCTTCACTTCTCTTTCAACTCTCTAGGGAACGTTTCCCATGTTGGGTGAGGGTTTTGAAGAGTACTTTAATTAACTTGTATCAAAGAGATGGTATGTAAGAAAGAACCGTGTAAAGATTTCTTTAATTAGTGAATTTCATCAGGGCTCCTCCATCGTCCATCAGTAGAGTGGTTGGTGGGCGGCCAGGGTCCTTGGTGGTCCATTCAGTCAATAAGCTATTCATGACTTGAGCAAGCAGCTAGATTTTTAAACCAATGGGAATTTGGTGGACAATTTCCCTTTGCTCCCTTTAGCTACATGGCCAGAATCTATAAGCTGTTTTCTTTCTGAGAAAGAAAGTGCTGAGGTGAGCGAGCCGCCCGCAGGGTCTGCAGCAAACACATCATTTGCCTCGTTGGAGAAGCGTGGGCATGTATTTACCCTTAAATACAACCAAAGACAGGCTGTAGTGTTGTGGTTGGTGGGGAGAACAGGAATGCACGTCTCTGTGTGTGACATGCATGGTGTTAATCCCAAATCATTTCTATGCCGCGTAATTTTTCAGAATCACATGCATTTCGTTGTCTTTCCAGAGTGGCAATAAAGCCTGGAGTAAGAGCTCTTTCCTCCAGTAAATCGTAAGTTAACGGACCAAAGGTCAAAATACCCAAAGCCACAAGAACATTAACACTTTGGATATAAAGATTCCCTAAGAAACAAATGCTCGCTCTCACTCTGGAGAAAGCAGACGCCTTATCTTTGTGAGTTTACAAAACGGAGCCAAACTGTATTCGTAGCCACTTTAGCTAAACCAAGGCCTGGATCTTTCGGCAGCCCACAGTCATTAAAGCTCTCAGAAAGCCTCCCAGGAGCCGATGTGCTTGCTTAAGTATATGCTGTAAAAGGTCCCAGAGATTTACAAGGGACTGCTCCACGCTAAACCAGGCACCATCTGATAAACAAGCAATTTTAGCTGCAGGCTAAATGATGCTCTTTGAGGCTTTGATTTACAACGCTGAAGATGATATATTTGTAGTTCGGGGATAGGTTCTGCTGTGGGCTTGCTGTGATTACTCACCCATGAGCAGAATTCAGGGCTCAAATCTTCAGCTTGGAGGTCAGAAAATTGCCAGTGGAATGAAAGAAGGTTGATAAGGTTTATTGAGATGCTAAATAGGTATATGTATAAAAGTATTAAGCCAGTGGTTTCCAACATTTAAGCTTTCTGGGGACCACGGTTTTTGTGAGTTTGCCTAAATCCCAAAGATACGAAAATAATCTGCAAAATTGATCTGGTCTAATTTTACTTTCATTACATTTAAAAAGCAAATATAAGCTTGGTTGATTATTGCTGACATTTAACACAAGAAAAAAATGTCCAATTTGGCATTCATGTAATTGCTCAAAAGCCAAGAAAAGCTGGAGGCAACTTTGAAGCAAATCAAATCACTTTCAAGAGCACTGAGGAATAGATTTACAGTATTTGAACCTGAATTAAGAACTGTGGGACTGCTTTCAAAACTCATAGTTCCAAGAAACAATGTGACAAACTACTTTGCCCAGTTTTGTATTTAATAAATATTTGGGTGCCCACTAATATTGGCACTGTACTAGTACGAAGATAAATAAATATTCTTTCTCCCTTCTAGAAGTTTATAGTTTAGTGCAGAAAACCATAGATAATTTCAATAGAATGTGAGATGTGTTAAGAAAGAGGGTGCTATAGAGCCCAGAGGAGAGGAACTAACCTGTTGGACATAAAGGAGATTCAGATAGTCGGACACCTCCCTTGATACCCTTTTCCCTGTCCCATGACTGACTGGACAGCCAGGCACACAGAGAAGACAATGGAAGAGGCGGTTCTGGCACTGCTGACATTCCAGCCTGCAGCACATTAAGGGCTGTGACCAAATGCTCCCTTACTGAGAAGACCCCAGACCCCTGGAGTTCTGGTCCAGGTGAAACTAGGCAGATTTAGAGATTGGAGAAACCATGTACTCGTAAGACATTCAGTGGCTAATCAGAAGGCAGCAGTAGAGCTCTGAGGTCCAAGATGGCTCTAGGCTAGGATGTAGGCACCAGCCTTGGCAACCACCCCTTCTTCAGAGGGTCCCCTCTCCTCTCTATCAGGAGAGGATCTGATGCAGGTGGGCAGCCTGTGGCATCTGTGCCAGAGCCCCGTCCAGAATGATGCATTACTTTCCCAGAGCAACTAGTACTTTGAGAGCCTAAACCTTACAGCCCATAGCACTGTAAACAGTGAATAGTCAGAACTTTCTTCGAGATTAGAAGTAAGGAATATAGTACTCTCTGCCCTCCAAGTTTCCCCATTTACCCCTTCCCCATGGATAACAAAGCCCCAGCTGGGCTTTAAGTTCAATAATGATGACTAACATTTATTAAGTGCTACTCTATGCCAGGCACTATTCAAAGGGGTTTATGTGTATTAAGTCATTTAATCTCCAAAACAATCCCATGAGGTAGGTACTTTGTAATCTCTATTTTCCATATAAGGAAACTGTTAAACTTGCTCATGGTCACATGGCTAATGTCACAAATCCAGGCCCATCACACTCAGCTGCCTCCCAAGACTGCAAATGCAACAACTAATTATGCAGACAAGGGCCTTGCTGCCCTTGCTCCCCAAAGGTTTAATCCTTTGGATTGATGTTTCAAGTTGCTACTCGAATCCTTCTGTCATCCCTCGGCCTGATCACCATGCCATTCACTAAGCCTCAGTTTCACAGTCTGGGTAAAATTTGCCCTCCCCTTTCTCCTGCTTAAATAATTGGAACTTCATCTATGTAATGCCTGTAAAGCATTTAAGGCTATGCAAATGAAGAATATTATAGAGACACAAGGTGATGGTATTTTACGGCTGCCCATTAAGACATATTATTGTAAACACAGACACTGAGTTGCATCCTTTACTAGATCTTTTCCTGAATTTTAGCATAGAATTACATGTGCTTTAAAAATCTACCCAAGCTAATTGTCTTTGTGAACACAATCCTCTGTACAAGCTCGATGGGATCTAATAAATTTTCCTGGACAAAATATTTTTCAAGTATTATAGTGTAATTCACTTTATCATGTCCAGTCTCGGCCTCATAATGCACAACTCCCAGGAGCCAAGTATATTTCATGAAGCTTACAATTACTTTTATAAAAGTTGCAGTAAAGTATAATGATTTTTAATGGCATCAATGATACCATTGTATATATCGGTTTCAGTTTTGAAGTAGACTTAAGTTCAAAGACCCAAGGGGACCATTCTCCTCTTGATGCACTTGTGTTACTCCCATTAATGCTAATGGGACAGACAAATGCTGCTCTAGAGGAGAATATATCTGCCCTTAGGAAGGTAACAGGTTTTAATTAGTAATGCTTTGAATCACACAAAAGCAGCTTGCCCTCTGTAAACAGCTAGCATTCACAGAGATGAGAGTAGGGATCACAGCCTGGGTTACTCAGATGGAATCTTCAAATCAGAGATTTGTGAAAGGGACAGAAGGCTCTTGTCAACTGAGAAAAAGAAAGCTCAATTCGGGAGATTTGTTGAAACAAATCACAGTACTCCAAGCAAAAGAATGCTTATTAAATGCTGAGTGCCAAGTAGACCTCTGTGGTGGGGTTATTACAAGGACTTTAGCTTTGAAAGAGAAGCTCTGTTAACCTGATAGGCTGGGAGGGAAGGGTCCGGTTTTTTGTTTGATTGCAAGCTTTGAGCATGAAAGGGAAAAGACTAGCAAGGCTTATCTAGCTGGAGGCTCCCGGGGTTTTGCACTGGGGTTCTGGCACCACCTCACTTTCTTAGGAAGTGGTTCATGGAATAAGCTCCGGATGGGGAGAGGGGTAGAAAGGTGGCAGCGTTTGGGCATGCTGGCTGCTCTGTGCGTCTGGGGGCAACAGCACCCAGCTTCAGAGCAAGGAGGCCAATCTCTACCTTCTCTGTACATGTCTCCAGCTAGCTTTGAGCAAACCTATCTCAAAAATACAGCTTTCAGATGCAGCTCTCCACCCTGGGTATACAGGAGTCATTAAAGCGTTTAAAATATAACAGGTTCAACACAAAATTTCTGGAAATGAATCTCTCACCTAGTTTGGGATCTGTGAGTCTAGGCCTAAGTGAGTGTAGATTTTTATGTTAATATTTAATGAATCAGTTTTGGTTTTATCTTTGAACAACAGGATTAGGATAATGATAATACACAAGGTGTATGTGTGGTGGTGTTTTTAAAGTTTTCTTAAATATCATATAGCAAAACAAAAAAACAGTGCTCATCGTGCTTGACTCTAACTGGAACAAGAAACTCAGTGTTGGAAAAACCAACTGTGTATTCAGAGGAAATTCTGATTAGAATAACATTCTCTTGGTTATAAGCATCATTTTTTCCATATAAATATTTGGGAAATACTTGCTTTAAAAAGACTTTGAAGAAATTCAGTTATGGAAGAAGACTCTGCCATCTCACAAAGAAAATAATAAATAGGTAAGATAAGCAGTTTGATTCTGTTTGTTCTTGCTGAGGTCTCACTTCCCCTCCTGTGGCCTTGAGTGGATCCCATTTCTACAGATATTAAGCTTACAGTAGAAGAAATATCGCAAGCATTCTCACAAGCTCATGAACTCATTATCACACTTACTGCAGTCTGGACATGCAAGGTATAACGTCCTTTTCTCTGAGGTGGTCCCCAAAGTGGGGCCAGAGTGACATTACTATGTGAAGTGGCACAATTCTGATACCAGCCTTGGAAAGAATGAGCTATTGGGAAGCAGGTTTTCAAAGCCTGCAGCAGAACTATCAGGGACTGACACTGGTGGCAACTTGTACATCGTATAGTGACATGATTTAACTTCATGTCTTGGGTCTCATCCTCCCTAAATTAGGGACTCCCTGGATGCAAGTTCTGTGTCTGCCACTTTGGTAGTGGAATTGTGCCACCTCCTGTGAGGTGTAATATCCTGTTCTCTGAGGTGGCCCCTTGACTTCATTGTCAGGATGATGTCATGGAGACAGTCCCCCCAAATCTTGGAATGTGCAGATAACTACTGTCTTCTTGTTACATGTCAACCCTGATTTACAAGAGACTGTAACTGTTATTAATTTTGAAGCATCTATTTATGTATCTCTACAGACCATCCTCCTCCTCCCTGTTTCCACCAAGGTTGGGGCTTCTAAGTTTGCACATTGGGAACTTCCTGTTAAAGTATTTTCCAGTTTGAAAGAATCTCATTGCCTAACACATCAAGAAGGGCTGGATGCAAACATTAGCCTATTCCTGCCCAAACAGTAGCAAACCTTTTAATATGAACTTCTTGGCTGCGTTTCAGGATGTCTATACCATTTTCTCTACTTTTGATTTTTTTTTTCTTTTTTTAAAATTCCTCCTTGTTTTGCTATCTTGAGTCTCTATGCTTTTCCACCCCAATTATGTTCTTCCTCAGTCACAAAAAATTCTCAGAGCAACTTGTGGACACGTCTCTGAAAATAGTTTGCTTTCGAGAATGACGAATTCCTTCAGGAAGCATGGAGATCGGCTTGATTTGGGGCAGGTTTTTGATCATTTCACAGTAGGCATTTCAAGATTGCAGCACCCAGATTATTTTGCCCTTATGACTGCTGTTTTTTTTTTTAAATTATTATTATTATTGTATGAAATTGGAACAGCTCTCTTGGGTCCAGAAATACAAACAGGCGTAGAAGACAATAGAACTACCTTACCAGCCTCTGGACTGTTGTTACATTAGAAATAAATAAACTTGGAGTTTAACCAATTATAACTTGTGGGATTCTGACAGAGCACCTCAGCCTGCATAATAAAAAATGCAATTCACAAGGAAACCAGGTAGGAGAAACCAGCATGCGGATTGTGCTTGATGTTTGGGGCAGGAGTTTGGTAGGTGGGTGGGTGTCTGAGGCTGGGAGGGGTGCAGGTCACCTGAGTCAGGACTTGCACCAAATTAGAGGGGATGTGTCCTCTAATACATGGCTAAACTTGGTTCTCTTTGGTGCTGGGTTTGGAAAAGTAAACTGTTGGGAGGCAGATCTTCAAAACCTGCCCCAAAATACTCAGGGGCGGACACTGTTGGCAACCCGTACATTGTTTGAAGGTGTCATTTAACTTCACGTCTTAATCCCATTTTCGCAACTAAACTGAGGGCCTTCCTGGATCGGGTTCTGTGCCTGCCACTCTGGTATCACAGTGTGTGTCTAACATGTGTTTCCATTTAGTAAAGTCTCAGTAAGCAATGGCTCATTGAATCTTATAAGTGGACAACACATAAAAAAGCAGGAGTTAAAGAATTATACATGCCCAATTACAACTGCTAACTTTGTTATCCATAGAATGGAAAAGAAAAAACTGGAAGATCCTCTAGTTCAACCTTAGTTTTCTAGATGAGGAAACTGAGGTCTAAAGAGCCAAGTGACTCACCCAAGCTCAAGCAGTTAGAGGTAAACCCAACCCTAGTACCCAAACCTCAGTCTTATAAGAATCTCTGTTTACCTGTGGTTCCATTAAGAAGATGTTTATGGGTGAGCTAGTGGATGGAGGACTAATCTGTTCTGTCCTTCATGTTTAAAGGGTTGTAACATATAAAACAAAACATTTGGAAAGGGACTGTCCTTTTAATTTCTAAAGAAGAGAAAGTGATTTTTCTAGAGTAGTTATAATGTGGCAAAATTAAGTGAGTTCTTTGGAAAATACACTTTTTATACTCTTGGAAGCAGAGTTAGCCAATGGGTTCTGGCTTTATAGTTAGCTGAGGAAAAGAATTTACAACTCAAGGGCACACCCTTAAAGCAACATTAGCATTGCATTGTTGATGTTGAAAGGTACAAAGGTCATAGGGAACTTTTGGGGAAGGGGTGTCGATTGAACTCATAATCAAAATATTCAAGATAAAATTTAGTAATAGCCAGACATATAATAGAGGTCTAAGTTGTATTGCTTCAAACACCTTAGACATTCTAGGTGAGGTCAGGTCCAGTACTGGAAGGGTCCCACTTCATGTGAAGACTTGACTTAGAACTTTGCATTTAAAAATCTATCCTGATGTCTATTAGTAGGTTTTATCTTCTGGAAAGTTTAATAGTGCATCAAGGAAACAACTTTCACTTGGATAAGTTACCTCAGCAGAATACTATTATAGTCCCCCTTTATTGCTCTGATACTAACTTATACTCTCATATTTAAATGGATCCCAAAGCTTGATAGGGAAAGATACAGTTAACAATTCTAAAAATTAAATATGAATACTTCCTAGCAAAGGGGAAATTGGAGTGGTGGTAGGGTAGTGATGAGGAGAGATTAGTAGTGGACACTCAAAATTTCAATTTCAGCCACTTGGTAAGGACAAACACATTCCATCAGTCATGTTTCAGCAAAACTAGGTGTTTTTATAATGGTTTTTACATAGAAGTAGACTAAATGAAATCTAATTATGTGAATATTAAAGCTTCTTCTAATTTGTTTTCCCATTCCATCAGTAAACCTTGGCCTAGTTTTTATTGCTTTTGGCCAAAGGCCATTACAAGATTTACTGAGCATTCAGCAGGTTCAGTGTGATCTTCAGAATAAATTAATTTATAATTAAAAAATATGTGGTTGTCTAATATATTTCAAGGATGTACACTAGCTAATGGGTTAAACAGGGTATGGGGTTTGGGTTGAACTAGCAGGCCGATTCCTAATATTAACTCAGCATCCTTGCAAACACAGGTTAACAAAGACTCGGGAGCTGATCCCCAATGGCAGAGAGGGATCGGTTACAGCGGGGAGAGAGATTTGTTTCTTTTTCTCTTCCTATGGACTGATCCCATCCTGGCTGCCAGTGTATGTCAGCAAGTTCACAGCCATTAATTCATCATAAGCCCCAACTTATTGCACACCAGAATACTTCCGAGAAGAGAGATGTCATAGAAATCCAAGTTACATAATGGTATACCAGTATTAATCAAACCACGTTGTAGCAGTCCTGTCCCATGGTAATTAGAGTGAGGCTGAAGAGACTCTTGACATTGCTGTAGTAAACTTTCTGGATCATTTGATACACTCTGCAGGACATCCTTTTATTTTTTTTTTAATGAAGGTTTATTTTAGGTGCTCTGTGAGATGTAGATTTTTGGTAAAAAGGACTAAGGCTTAGCTTCACCTGGGGACTTCTAGACATTTGCATTTTTTCCCTTATGGGTAAAGTCACCATGATGCTGTAGCCTCTGAGTGTCACCACAACTGAATCAGTGTTGTACTGTTTGGTACTCTAAGCCCAGGTATGGCTCAGAGGTCCTAGACTCTGAACCAACCAAGACTCTGGAGTTATATCACCTTAAGTCAAAGGTCATGTTGGAAATATCTCGTTTGCCAGTTCAGTATGGATCCTAATCATGGCTCTTTTTTTTAGGGGTGGGGAGTATTGGGGATTGAGCTCTAGGGCACTCAACCACTGAACCACATCCCCAGCCCTATTTTGTATTTTATTTAGAGACAGGCACTGAGTTGCTTAGTGCCTCACAGTTGCTGAGGATGGCTTTGAACTTGTGGTCCTCCTGTCTTAGCCTCCCAAGCTGCTGAGATTACAGGCATGCACCATAGTGCCTGGCCTAATCATTACTCTTTGATGTTTGGGAGGACAATAAGTTTTTAGGTCTTGTCCTCCAACTCCTCATCTTCCCTTTATTCTTATAACAAATCTGCTAAAAACATAGTGACACAAAACAGTCATTTTATTATGCTTATAGGTTCTGTGGGTCAGGAACTCGGAAAGGCTGAAAGACTCTTTTCTGTTTTACTATACCTGAAATGTCTCCAACAGTTGGGGGTGTCTCAATTGATTGGGACTGCAATAGCTGGGGCAGGTGGATCCAAATCCAAGATGAATTTTGTAGTCAAGTCTGGCACCTGACTGGGTTGGTTGAAGGATTTGCTTAGCTGAGACAACTGACCTATTCATGTAGTCTGTACAGCATGATGATCTCAGGGTAGCTTAACCAGGGATCCATGATGGATGTTCTAACAAGGTGACTCAGGAATCTGTATATGGATGTTCTATCAAGCAATAGGGAGGTTTCATGATTTTCTGTGACCTAACCTTGAACTCATTACCATCATTTCTGCTGTACTTTGTGTCAAAGCAGGCACAAGCTTGCACTAACTCAAGGAGAGGGGACACAGATCTCACTTCTCAATGGGAAGAATGTCAAATATTTGCAGCCATATTTTAAAATCTCCACACAATGTTTCAAGTTGCCTTTGGGAAGCTACAGACATCTATTATGACTGTGGATTAGAGTTGATCATTCACGAACTGATCTGTTTCTTCTTCAATCCTTTCCTAAGTTAAGGAACTTCCTGCCAGTACTAGTCAATACTCGTACTGAGCTGTTGAAACAGAGAAAACCTAGAACGTAGTGACTCAGATAAGATGGAAGAGATAAGATGGAAGTTTATTCTTCTCTCATATAACAGTTTACAAGTAGGAAGTGAGATCCAGACACTCTGCTCCATAAGGTCATTCAGGGATTCAGATTCCTTCCATGTTGTTTCATCATTCCTCAAGGTGTTATCCTCCTCCATATGGCAAATTTGGCCTAACATCACCAAGTCTACATTCTGGCCCATGGTAAAGGGCAGTAATAAATGGAAGGTAAACAAATTTCTTTTAAGGAACTGATGTGAAATTGCACATATCACTTCCATTCACAGTCCATTGTCAGTAGCTTTATAACATGAATATACCTAGCTGTAGGGGAAGTTGACAAATGTGGTCTGTAGCTGGGTGTCCATGAGCTCTGATAAGCTTTGTATATGCATGGAATCCTATGACTGAAAAGGAAGAAAAAGAGAATAAATACTAGGGGATAGCTAGTAGCTTCTGCTGCAAATTTTTGAAATATTCCTGAGATTTAATCAGGCATTTTCAAGAACAGAGGTTGACAGATTTTTTTCATGTAAAGGGGTAAAAAAGTAAGTAGTTTAGGCTTTGAGGCTTATAGTCCCTGTCTATATTAGTTTTCTATTGCTGCTATTACAAATTACCACAAACTTGGTGGCTTAAAACAACAGAAATTTATCTTATAGTTCTGTTGATCAGAAGTCCAGCAGAGGGTCAGTTGGCTACAATCAAGGCTGTCTTTCTTTTGGAGGTTCTGGTTGTTGACAGAATTCCTTTCTTGCACACAGCCTCCTACATACCAGAATCAGCACTAGGGCATCAAATCTTTCTCACTGTGCCATCTTTCTCATTGGCCACTCTCGGGAAAAATCCTCTGCTTTTAGGGATTCATGTAATTAGTTTGGGCCACGTGAGGTAAGGTATTCACAAGTGCCAGGTAAAAGGAGTGAACATTTTGGCGGAGAGGTATTCCACATTGTCCCCCACCCCTTGGTACTGGGGATTAAACCCAAGGGCACTTAACCACTGAGCTACACCCCTAGCCCCTTTTATTTTTTATTTTGAGAATGAGTCTTGCTAAGTTGCTGAGGTTGGCCTCAAACTTGCTATCCTCCTGCCTCAGCCTCCTGAACTGCTGGGATTACAGGCATGAACCACTGCACCTGGCTACCACACTATTTTTATCACTCCCCTCAGTTATTATATCTGGAAAGTAGCCATAGGCAATATATAAATGAATGGTTATGGCTGTGTTTCAATCAAATTTTATTTACAAAAACAGGCAGTGAATTGGATTTGGCTCATGGGCCATAGTTTGCCAACCTCCTTTCAACTGTGTGGAAACCAATTGCTGACTTAGGGCTCCCAGGCAGACAGCCATCTCTTGACTCCACACTCCGGCAGTTAGGCATGGCTCCTCTATGTCGTCACTGCAGCACCTCCTTGCTTCTTTGAAAGGCCCCTTTACGCTGCATTTTAGTCTTTGAATATCTGTTTTTTTCCCTTAGATTGTGAGTACACTGAATATAGGAATGCAGGAAACTTGTCTGGTTTATCTTTGTACCTTCTCTAGGGCTTCGCAACATCCAGCTGTAGGTATTCAGTAAATGTTCATTAAATAAAAGATTCCCTGTGTAATAGACAGAGGGAGATGGGGGTGGAAATGCCTCTGCATGTGTGTACATGCAAACACACACATGCACACACACAAAGAGTCCATTTTTAACAGAATACCATAGATTAGCTAATTTTAAATGATTGTAAATGTATCTATTGACTATTCTGGAGGTTGGTAAGTTCAATTTCAAGGGGTTGGCATCTGGAGAAGGCTTTTTGGCTGTGCCATAGCATGGTGGAAGATAATACGTGGAAGAAAGCAAAGAGAAGGCAGGAGAGAGAAGAGGAGACAAAGCCACTCCCCAAATAATAGTGTTAATCTCTTCATTAGGGTGGAGCCCTTGAGATCTAATCACCTGTTAAAGGTCCCACCTCTGTACTCTGTACTGTTAAAATGGTAGTTAAAATTCAACATGAGTTTTAGGTGGGACAAATTTTCAAACCATGGTTCACACACATACTCTTTCTCTGTGTTGTGGGGAGAGTGCTTTCTCTGGGTAAACCTTTAATTTTGATAGTTTTGACTGTATTGGTTTTATTCTGCTGGGTAAGCCTGGCATCTGTGAGTTTCCATATGGGTTTGTGAAGACAGATCTTTAAAAAGTTTAGAGCCAATTTTTGTTGCCCTAATGAAAATTAAAGGGCAAAGCTAGAATTATACATTAGCTGCAAAAGCCAGTAGTATGCATTTGACAGACATTTAATTTCTGCCTGCTTTTGCCAAAATAACAATGTGACCATAAGGAAATTTGCAAATGGAAATAAGATTTTCTTGAGTGTTTTCCCAGACATTGGACTTCAATGTGAGTTGAAAAGTGCACAGCAAGGTTTTTGACCTGCCAAGCCATGAGTTCAGCTGTTGTAGGATAAACACAGGACTCTGATGACATTAACAACATCTGAGGCTGAAGTGGGCCAGGAATCCTTCTCTACCTTATTTATGTGAAGTGTTCTCACACTTACAGTCTGTAGCCAAAATAATAACTTTATAGGTGCATAGGTATTTGGGGTCTTTAATGGAGAGGTACTTTATATGTAAAGTATTATAAGAACAACTCCTTTCATCCCAGATGTTCAATGAAATTAAGATACACAGAGGGCACTTTATCCAACAACCAACGACCAGTCTTGAGTTGAGACCCAGCATGGATTCCTATTAAGTTATATAACTATGTAAGACATGGCCATAAGGCTATACCACCCGACTGAAATTGGCTCGAGTCTCTTAGGTAGATGGAAGAAAAAAAAAAAAAATCTCCGTGCTTTTAAGTATGTCATGCATTTAAAGAGCACACTCACGCCTATATTTCCACTTAAAAGGTCTTGAATTCCCCAAGCTCTCTGCCAGTCTAAGAGAACATTTTGAACATTTCACCTCCATACTTTCTGCTTTCCTGGCTTCTATCAGGCAAACCCCTTTCTCTTAAATTATTGTCAGCTGCATAGTCAGCATGTCCTTTGAATCATAGCACTTACTAATAAAAATGTTAAAAAATCAGACTGAAGACTAGTTTTCTGGGAATGCCCTCATGCTGACATCAGGCCACTAAAATTACTCCTTGGAGCACAGCCCTCCGCCCAACAATAGGGACTTGCCCATGTTAAAGCTTTCATGCTAAAATGGTCAGCCTGACTGCAGTATACCTGTACTGTTTCTATTGCTCTCTATGCTTTTCTCCCTGATCTTTTAGTATGACTTGCACAGAAAATGAAAGCCAATGCTCTTTAAAAAAAAAAAAAAAAAAAGAAAGAAAGAAAGAAAAAAGCCCAAGCCCCATCTGATACCATTTACCCCTCCCAACACTTTATTAGCTAACAGCCAGCCTCTTAACTCCTGGGAATTTGGCATGAAATTGATATTTTCTCTGGCACAGCTCAGCCTGTGAATTGCAGGGCATGCTATGCATGCCATACCAAGCTCTCTCCCTTGGTACCCTATCATCTAGAGGTTTTCAGAAGTGTTACTTGATAAACCTGGATGTTATGATAGGCAATTTTTTGAAGGCCTGTGCTAGGTATGTGCACACCATGTTGATTTAAAAGCACGTGGCATTTCGTGAAATCTTCCAACCATTTCCTTACCAATTTTTAGTTTGATATTTCACATTCCTACAGTAAGCTTGACTTTTATTTTTCTTTGTATTTATTTATTTATTTATTTATTTATTTTTTGCATTTCTGGGGATTAAGCCCATGTCCTTGTTCAGCAGTAGATCACTACGCAAGTGATCTACCACTGAGCTACAGCCCCAGCTATTTTTCTTATTTGTAAATTTTGAGACAGGGGTTCACTAAGATACCCTTGTAATTCTCCTTCCTCAGCTTCTCCAGTAACTGGGATTACAGTTATGTATCACCATGCCCAGATTTGATGTTTTTTAAAAACATCATAAGTGATTTTTATAAATATGTGATTTTTATAAATATATATAAGCAAAAGAAGGGATGTGTTAAGGGTTTTTTTTCCTTGTTGTTGATTAACTTTTTAAAAACTTTAACATGTAATAATTATACATCTTAGTGGGATTCAGTGTGATATTTCAAGATGGGTGTATGGCATGTACACACTTGATCAAATCAGGCATTTCTTTCTCATTATCATTTCTTTATGTTGATGAATTACATTTTAGGCCTCTGGGTAGTGTGTTGTGATCTGTGGTCCACAAGGAAGTGAGAAAACCTAATGTAGGTTCTTCATGACCTGGCTTTAAGGGTGCCAGCAGAGTGACCAAACCCATTTCCATCATTACCAGTTGGTGTTATATAACAATGACATTGGAAATATATTTGAAAAAGATCCTGAAAGATGATTTTGTTTGGATGTGACTTTCCTGGGAAGCAAGTTTTGCAGCAGGTGTTCCAGAGAGCCATCCTGGAGATGCAAGTCCAATCAGGGAGTTCAAGGGCCAAATTTCCACAGATATGTTTGGCTTATAGAGTTTTAAATGTTTTAAAATGAACTCAACCACATAAAAACCCAACTTTACTGCTGCTCTTAGAAATCCGAAGTTTCTAACCTGCTTTCTATTGTTAAAACTGAACAATAGTTGCCCCTTTTAGTTAGACGCTCCCCTCTATGGTGCCACAGCCCCTAACCCTACCACTCCCTATTGTCCCTTATGCCTGCCTGCTTACCCAAGTGCCTGGCCCAGATGATGGAAATAAACAGGCTGGTGGCTCCTAGATGACCAGTTCTGAAAGATTCCATTGAAAAGGAGGGGTCAGAGATGACATGTATTTGGGACTTAGCAACATATATATGGAGATTTTCAAAGTGCATTATATATTAAAAACCCAAGAAGTTCTGCCATAGAAAAATCTATTTAACTTTGTTCCCCAACATTTCCCATTCCTGTTTAACTAGAGATGCCATTTCTTTGAGTAACATATATTTGACATACCATAGAATTATTGTTCTATGGAACACACTTTGGGAAATGCTGAAACGGATTCTCATAGTCTGGTTCCGCTTAAAAGAAGAAAAATGAATTAGAAATCTAGAATTTTGAAAAGGACTAACCATTTCCATATTCATAAGGAATATTCCAAGAGCAAATGTGAAGAAAAGTACATATAAAGTGTATTTCTAGGAAGCAATATTATTTTTGTGAAGTTATTGGATACAAAAAGGAAATCCACATAGTGGCCATAGGATAACAAGTGCATGATGATGTTTTCTGCCATGGAAAACAGTCTTTATAAAAGTGAAATCTTTTGCTCATTTTGAGAGAAAAGGTAGACTGTAGCTTTGAGAGAACTGTATTCCAATTACTGTTGTGCTTGTGTCTTTGTTACTGTGCCACAATAACCACATTCCTCTCTTCATGTTTCAGGTTAATGATCTGATTGGTCTGTAAACATTTTGTTAGACAAAACTTACACCCATTATACTTGCAGTCATTTAAAGTGAGGAATATGTTCAAATGAACTCAGATATCCTTTTGTATTAGCTATTTTATTAGAGTAATAATGTGCAAATCCTGATTTGCATGTTCAACTAAATGATTGCAAACAGTTTTTGACACGTAAATTCATGGCTGTTCTACATGCCTCCACTAAGCTTGGCAAAAGAGAATTGGTCTATTTGAGTTATCCTCCTTTGATTTCTCCAAGAAAATCAATATAATAAAGTAATTCTTTCCTGCCATCCTCTTCTTTGCTAAGCTCTTCTGAGAACAGTCAGAAGGTGTTTTTCCTTCAATTATTTCAGGCTTGTTTGCATTAAATTCTTTCCAACAGGCGCTAGTAAATGTGTTCCCTTAATAAGGATGTCTCCCTTTGAAATAAGCTAAATAAAATTTTACATTTAAGGTGAGTAAGAACCAGTTATGGAGAAAATTGCTCAATATCTGTTCTATTCTAATTTCTTTTTCCATGCAAAGCATGCTGCAACTCCATATTGAGAAACAAGAGTGATGATGTGGCATGCATAATTCATGCCTCTGGCCTGCCACACACCCTTATTTTTTCCATCAGAATTCTCTACATTTAGATAAGGTCAAATATTGTTCTTTATTCTTATCAACAAAACTTATTTTTAAGGTTTTAAAATAATATGACATCAAATATGTGGGTATTTTGTTCTTGGAAGAATATTTGATTGTGTTAATCTCATACTGCAAAAGTTTTCCTGTGGATACTTTAGAGTTTGCTTGTTTTGAAAGTTTTGTGTCTGTGTTGTTGGATGGCATACTTATTTGTAAAGATGCTAGAATGAAAGTTTATTTTTTAGTAATTAAGGCAAAGACATGCCACTTAGTCCCTAAAGAATTAGTCATTCAGTGGCATATTCTTCTCCTTGCCAAAATGGTACTTGGTACTTGAATTATCAAGTCTTCAGCTGCATAAAGTTAATTTCCTGTTCTTTTCCAACTTCATTCTCTTATTTCTGTTTATGGTCATTCTTGTACCCCATTAGGACCATTTATCATCTCTATCTGAATAGCCAGAGGCATGTTAAACTCTATTTATAACTAAATCCATCCTCTTCTTATCCATACTTTCCTCACCATGTAATGAGTTGCACAAACCAGAAACAAACCTGGCTGCCATCTTTGTTTTCTCACTCTACCCTGCTTAATCTATCCCAGCAACAGCTGAACAACCAGTCAATTCTATTGTTTTGAACTTTCCAATATGTCTCCTTCTGCTTAATTATTCCTCATGGCCACTACCTAGATCAATGTGCCATCATTCTCTCCTGGATCATTGAGCCTTGTCACCCTGTACTCAAATGCATGGAGTCACATGGGATCATTGTCTTGTCCACAGACACACACTCAAAATCTAAGCTGGAATTGTCCCTGTAGTTAGAGAGACTGTAGAGAACTCTCCCTCTCTCTTTCTCTTTCTCTCTCTCTCTCCCTCTCCCTCTCTCCCATTCTATTCTCCAGCCTTCTCTAATCAATCACATTTATTAAGTGTCCACGATGTGAAAAGGCCACTCTTAGGGGCTAGAAAGCATGTAAGAAGTTGTGATCTCTGCCCACAGGTAATCTACATAATCTAGTAGACTTTTGTGGCAGGTACATGGGGCTGGAGATGTAAGGAAAATCACAGATCATGTCTCAGCCTCTGGCAATGTTTCTGCTTTCACACTTTTTGGAAAAAAATCAAAAGGAGGTAATAGCCTTTAAAATGTTCCCAGTTTGGCAACTACTACACAGTAATATTCTCAAACATAAATTTTAGTCTATGAAATTAGGATTTCAACAGTGAGGGTTACATTTGATTTCAAGGAACATCCAAAGGTCAGTTATGATACTAAAATTGTTTCATCTCTGCTCTGAGGCCTGGCGGTTATACCTTCCAACCTCGTTCTGCTCCCCTCCTCAAGGTCACTCAAAGCCCCACAATATAGCTCCATCAGAGGAGGAAGATCCTAGGGTCACTATGCAATTTGATCCTTCCCTTGGTACCTTTTCTAATAACAATGGATTTTCCTAAGGACACGTCACATACACCAGGTTTTACATAATATTTCTTCCAGATGGTTTCCAGGTTGTCAGAGAAAGTTTTGTATCTACAGAATTATCAGCTTACCCATCTCCTCCCCTGTACCTGACTGCCCCGGTGCCCATTACTGTCCCTTCATACTCAGGATTCCAGGAGTGGAGCAGCAGCATTCCCATTAAACAGGAGCAGATAATTCCCATCAAATCTCCATGGCAAATCAGCCCAGCACCTGGTGCATTTCCTTTAATGAAGCCTTTTTCTCTCCATGATATGAATCCATTAGGCACTGAGAAGCTAGAGTATGTAAAATATTTTGTTGATCTGGCCCTTCTCAAAGGTACTGTCTGTCATCATAGATGTCTGCAGTAAATATAGCAACAGCATCACTGGGTGTGTGAAGCGATTAGATTTATGAGGCACATAAACTGCAAAGCTTCTAATAACCATAATTCCTAACTTCAATCATAATACCAGTATTAGTGTCATGTTTTCCAGAGGATTTTATGTTTCTAAAAATATCTTAATTGTGGTTACCATGTTTACCCTATAATTCCTTTAATTTGAAAGCAAAAAGGCCGTGGCAGAGATGTGGCTGGAGGAAACAGCCCCCACCTTCTGTATTGTTTATATGGGCGGTGGGGCAAGATGGATTGCCCGTCTTGCATGTTTTGCAATTAAATTAGATAAATTTCCTTGGCAAAAAGAGGGTCCACACTAATAAGGAGCAACTGATGGCAGAATCAAATGTGGGGGTGGGGAATAAAGGGTAGGATCTTTGTCCTCCCTCCTCCTACCCCTCCTTCTTGCCATCCCCATCCCCAGAGGATTCTGCCTGAACGCCTCTAACATGATCTCATTCTAATTATTTGGCATCATTTGAAAAACCTTTGAAAGAATGCCAACCATCAGTCAATACTCCTTTTGACCCAGGCATTGAATGTTAGTTTAGGTGACTTGGTACAAAATTCTTGGCCTGTGAAATCTTTTTGACTTTTGGGGATAAAAGGAAGATATGTCCTCTTAAGTTAGCTTAGAAGTCACACACACAGGAGCACGTATGTGTGCATGCACACATTTTTAAAGTAATTTCTGAACTTATGAAAAAAACATATTGGTATTATTCTGTGTAAAGCTTGGTTGGTCAGGCTATTTGCAGTGCAGCACTTGCAGGGCTACTATTAAGAACTGTTTGGGTGCAATTACTATTTTTGAATCTTTGTAGAATTTGGGACATTCTAAAGGAACCCTCCCTCCCAGATTTAGTCTTTGTTAGCTTTCTGTCACTATAACAAAATACCTGAGATAAATTACTCAGAGGTTTCAACCCATAGTCACTTGACTCTATTGCTGTGGCTTATGGTGAGGCAGAAAAATCCCAGGGGTAGGAGGAGGGTGTGGAGAAACAAAACTGCTTACCTCATGTTGGGAAAGAAAGGTATAGAGAGGGGAAGGGGTCAAGGACCAGAAATACTCTTCCAGGGCATGTTCCCAATACGCTGCTTCTTCTAACAAGTCCCCACCTCCTACAGTTTCTGTCACCTCCAATAGTCCATTCAATTATGAACCCATTAGTGGATTAATCCATTGATGAGATCAGAGCCCTCATGGTCCAGTTGCTTCACAAAAGCCCCATCTCTCAACATTGCTGTATTGGGAACCAAGTCTTCAAGACATGACCCTTTGGGGAACTTTTTATTTCCAAGTTATAACAGTGATTGAAAGGTGATTCTGTACAAATACTGCTGAATACAAAACCATGACAGATAACATAACAGATCCTGGCCAGAGATGGAGAGGCAGGGGTACTTACCCAAAGAATATTTTTAAAACTTTTTTCTAAATAGTCAACAGAATATAAACTTGTTATATAGCATTCAAATAACAGAGATGTGTGATGTCAATACATAAGTTCACCCTCTAAAGATAACCACAGGTAACAGTTTGGTGTATCTCACTGTTGGATCTTTTCTTTTTCTATCCAAAATGTGCTATTTTACAGAAATGAAGCAATAGTATACACATTGTTTATGGCTAGATTTTTTTTACTTAATATATTATGGGCACTCTTTTGTAGAAGGAAATACACATTGTTTTTTTACTTAATATATTATGGGCACATTTTATAGAAGGAAATACAAATTGAGATGTGTCTCAATCTTTTAAATTCTCCTTTGGCATTCTATGGTTATACCATGATTTATTTAACAGTTTCCCTACTGATGGGCATTTAAATGATATTCAATGTTTTCTTTATACAAATGATGTTTCTGATAACACGTTGGTCCATGTATCTTTGCTAATGAGAGTATTTCTCCAGGATAAATTCCTAAAAGTGGTATTAAAAGTTTTAGCTAAGGGCTGGGGATATAGCTCAGTAGATAGAGTACTTACCTTGCAAGCACAAGTCCCTGGGTTCAATCCCCAGTACTGCAAAAAAAAAAAAAAAGTTTTAGCTATTATCAAACAGAGATTGATACATGTTGGAAAATAATTTTAAAATTATGCATTTTCCAGTTTTGTCAATAACATGAAAGTGCTGTTTACCCACATGTAACATGGACACTAGCCCTTTCATTGTTTAAACTATGCCTTTATCTTGTCCAGGGGTTCACATAAAAACCCTCCTTGTTTAATTTGCTATTTCTTGAATCAATAATGTGATTTAGCTATTTAATATGGACATATATGTTATTTTTTTTTTATTTATCCACATTTTCCTATTTTCTATTGGAATTTTCATCTTTTCCATTCCAGAAGCATAGATGCTTTTTATATTTTTTGTTACTACTAAAAACTGGAAATACTTTTCTAAGTGTTTTATTTATTTTTTAACTACGATGTGCTGTTATGCATAAATTTTATATTTTCTTGGTAGAATCTATCAATCTTGTCTTTTATGATTATTTGCCTTCATGTCCCCACCCCCAAATCTTCTAGCACAAAATGGTAAACATATTCTACTGTATTTACTTCTAGTAACTATCCATTTTATTAAAATGTCAAAATATTTAATAAATCATTGTTTGGGGGTCAAGCAAGAGATAAGAATCTAACTCAATTGTCTCCTAGTGGTTATTAATGGTTTCCACGACATTTAACAAGTCACCCCTCCTTTCCTTACTAATTTTAAATGATGTACTTACAAGTCATTAATATCTGTTTTTTCCTGCATTTATTCCTATACTCTCTGTTCATTGATCTGTCCATACCAATACTGTTGTTTTAGTTACAGTTCCTTTAAAATATATTTGAATCTGATAGTGAAAATTCCTCTCTCATTATATTTCAATAGTTTTTCAAGTATCTTGAACATTTGCACTTTCAGATTAACTTTATCATCAATTTGTAAGCATTGATGACAATTGGAGTTTAAGAGTTTTTATTAACATATGCTTTGTTTTGGGAATTATCATTTTCTTGCAAGGGCATTTCTCTGTCTTATTGAGCCTGTTAAAAGCACTAACTGCTGCTCTTCCCAAATACATATGTGAAAATGGTAAACAAAAATTATATCAGGTTATTATGTTATGATTGGCTAGAAAATGGCAGAAAAGTCAATACAAGTGATTTGGGAAAGTGGAAAAAGTTAGATGTAGAGGGAAGAGAAAGTATAGAGTGAGCATATCAGGCAGGATTGAGCATTGAATGGACATGAGTATAAAGAAGGGAAGTGAGAAATAAGATGAAGGAAAGAATTAATTGAAGGATAGGCTAATAACATTGGCTGGCTGGGCAGGGAAGGACTGGAGGGACTAGAATGGATTCCAGTCTTGGTCATGTTGAGTGGGCTGCAGAGATCTTGCTGAGGGATCACCAAGAAGTTTGGTAGAGGTTGGGCTTGGGAATGTGGAGTTCTTCTGAGTATGGTCTGAGTGTGTGCACAGAAAGAATTTTGAGTTCACATGAGACAGGTGGGAAAAGTGTGAGATGGGCAGGTAAGGGGGCCCAAATCAGAAATCAGGGTGGAATTTGAAGGACACATGGGTATGATGAGCACTAAAGATAGGGGCTTAGTTAGGAGTATTTCTGGCCAGGGTACCTTGTCAAATCCCCCTTGCCACCCTTCACCCCTCCCGTGTACCATTTTATGGGGTCTACTGTGTGGTGTACATATGTATACAACATAATCTTGTACATCCTAGCAATACCTGATTTGCTTTGTTCAGTGATGTATACTTGGCCAAACCAGGACCATTCACTCAATTCCCAGGGAATTGGGATGGATAGAAACAGATGGATCTTCCTCAAAGCAACTGTATTTCAATACATAAATCTCTGGGACTCTTCGTGACTATTTCTCCATGAGGACCGAGAGGCAGAGAATAATCTGAGAATGCACAGAAGAGCAGAATTCTTCCCAGTTTAATTTTGAGACCCACTTCCTGTCTATACTTCAAGCTCAATGGACAACTCCAGTAGACCCTGCCTCTTACAGAAAAAGCTGAATCAAATGGGTTTTTGTTATAGCATGTCATAGAGGTCTTAAATAACACCCATGTAGTGTCATGATTCATGATGAATTCATGAATCATGATGTCATGATTCACCATGTAGTGAATTTCCTTTTTAACAAACATCCAATATCTACAGTAAAATGTGGAAACATAATTGATGTAATTCTGGAAAGCAGAGATTCAACAGGCTAGATCTAGAAATAGAAGGCAGGGTTCTGCTTTCAGCTAGTCCAAAACTGGCAGTTAGGAATGGGGAAAGAGTTTCAGACTGAGGAGGAATTCAGGCCCAAAGCCGTGGAATCCTGTAACCTTGAATGAGATTTCTTAACTTCTCTGGAACTGTGATAGAGATGAAAGAGAATCATGGTGCCTGCTTCGCCCTTCTTGGGCAGGGATGTTTTGAGATGTGTGGCAGGACCAGGTGCGCTCCATGGAATGTGAAATACTATTTCCATGGAAGTTGTCACAGTTGCCTCATAGAAGTTGTATTACTGCACTGGCCCCTCTGGGGTAAAGTGCTTACTAGTTTGGTAGCTAAATGCTGTGTGATCCTGCAGGGTAAGACTGGGGTCTCCAGCTGGACCCCTGGGTGGCAGGACCCCCAAGGGGAGCCATTCTTATTCTGTCTGTAGGAATGGTGCCCTCTAGGGCACCACGTGGAATACCACGTGAATGAGGTCCCCTCTGGAGCAATTCGATGTGGCGGTGCTGGTCCCGGGTTGCACTAAAGGGAACGCCCTCTCATGCTTGCAGGGCTGGCAGTGGAAGGGAACATTGGTTAAACATAAAAAACAAGCCTCAACTTGAGGAATTCCCCTGGCAGCTTTGTCACAGCTGTGTTGTCCAAACCTTTGGGAAAAAGCTGAAAATGTTAGGAAAAGCATGGGTCTGGCTGGTACCCGAAGGCACGCACCCCATAAACTGTGTCAGCACCCCATAAACATGCCACTTTTAATGGCAAGTGCATGTCCCTATTCACCACCATCATTTATTCTACCAGAAAATCTCCCGGAACTTTGTTTCCAGAATTCCTTTTATCTTAACCATTAAACCAGCCTTGGAGAGATATTGAGGTCAGTTGTCCCGGACCTGAGTCATATCTCCCCTGACCTCACCTGAGCAGTAATCTAACCAGCAACAAAGCCTGCTGAGTAATGAGAACAACCTTGTGGCAGGCTTCCTGATCGACTGGTAGACACGGAAAGCTGGACCCATCAATCGTCCTGTAATGCTTTATGAATGTTCATCCTGGAATGCGGGCGCTTTAAAACATCTGTTTGGTGAGATAATGAACATGGATAGGTGCCTGGAAGCTAGAGGGTATATTAAAGAGACACACATGAGATGAGAAGAGGGTTGCATAGTTAGGTATACACATAAAAATATGGAGCAACCCTGTGGGTACTGTGGGGGTGAACGTGGCAGGGGATGGGTTGTGGAAACAACACAAAACAAAGAAAAGCCCAACTGAATAGTACCTTATTCTGCATCCCTAAGGAAAAAGAATCCAGAAAGACAAAAAGAATGAGAGAGTAGATCCCTTGCTAAATGGGAAAACCTGCTCCAGAGCAGAGGTTTGTTCTATGAGGTGTCCAAGTCTCTACAAGAAAGGTCTTCAAATGGAAACGCCCAAGGTAAACCAAGGTCTCTGGATGACCAAGGATGGTGAAGGTCACTGGTGTTATGAGAGGCAAGTAAATGGACTCTGAGATAAACTGCGTGGGTTGAAGCTCCCACCCAGGTGGAACACCATAGCACTGAGGGGGAATGATTAGTGAACACAAGATGGAGATAATAGACCAGTTGGCCATTTTGAGAAACCATGAAGGACAACAGAGATGTGAAAGACTGCAGGGCAAGACTGTCTTGATTTCAAAAGAGGGAATTCTGACAAATACACATGACCAAAATTTTTGTTGATCTGCCTAATTTCGAAATAGATTCTAACGTGGTATGAGAACCCCTAGATGTAGACAAAATCTTGTTTATTGAGGAAATATGTGGATTCATAAGAATAGTTCATTTCAATGCCACCAATCCTTCTCCCTTCCTTCTGTCCCTCCCTTTATTCCCCTTTTCTTTCTCTTTTTATTTTTTTACATCTCTTTTTTAGTTTAATATTTATTTAATTTTTATAGGTGCATTAAACTCCTATAAAATAGTGAGATGCATTATGATGTATTTGCACATACATATAACATAATTGGTCAATTTGTTCTTAGGTAATGCATTACAGTTATATATGTTGTATATATTAGTATTCTTTTTTAAAATTTATTTTTATTGTAAACAAATGGGATACATGTTGTTTCAGTTTGTACATGGAGTAACAGCATACCATTTGCATATTCATATATTACATAGAGTAATGATGTTTGATTCATTCCATTATTTTTTTCCTCCCCCCCACCCCCCCACCTCTCTTTTCCCTCTATACAGTCCCTCCTTCCTCCATTCTTGCCCCCTCCCACCCCCCATTAAGTGTCATCATCCGCTAATCAGTGAGATCATTCCTCTTTTTGGATTTTTGAGATTGGCTTATCTCACTTAACATGATATTCTAAAATTTCATCCATTTGCCTGCAAATGCCATAATTTTATTATTCTTTATAGCTGAGTAATATTCCATTGTATATATATATATATACCACAGTTTCTTTATCCATTCATCAATTGAAGGGCATCTAGGTTGGTTCCATAGTCTGGCTATTGTGAATTGAGCCGCTATGAACATTGATGTAGCTATATCTCTGTAGTGTGCTGATTTTAAGTCCTTTGGGTATAGGCCAAGGAGTGGGATAGCTGGGTCAAATGGTAGGTCCATTCCAACCCTTTTCTTTTAAGCTAGAGGTTGACTAGATAAGGGAATTTCAGAGGCAAACTATGCCTATTGTCTTTAAAGGCATTTGGTTTCTCTCATTTTGTGACTAAGATGGAAAAACTGTGGGAAATATATTTATATGTAATTGTATTATTAAACTAAAGCATTACATACAATCATGAATATATGACTTATTTAACAAATAATCTATACTATATTAAATATTTATTGGTAAAAACAATATATTAAATATTTGTAAAAACATTAATACAAATAAAATGTTATATTCTATGCTTTATGAACATTACCTGTGTATACAAAAATGGAAAGTAGGTGAATAAGATGGGAAAATAGATAGCTAAGTGGTGAAAAAGTTGCTTACCAGATTAGTGTCAATAAGAGGAGGTAAGTGGAATGTAGGATTTTACAGAAACATCTAATTAGAGCTAATTGGAAGTGCAAGTCCTACCTGCTTCAGAGCTATTGCAACAGAATCATGGGGTAGCAGGGGGAACACCACTTTGAACAGCTTTCCAGACAATTCTCAGGCATGCTCACAACTATGTATCTTAGGCCTGACTTCTCCTCTGAGTTCTGGACTTGCATACCTACCAATCTTGACCACATCCTTAATGTACATATAACAAGAATCTTTAACTTAACTTGCCCCTGATAGAATCTTTTATTCTCTCTAAACCTTCTCTTCCTTCAGTAAATGACTCACCATCCATCTGGATGCTTGGGCAAAACCTAGGAGTCATTCCTTAAGTCTTATATTGCCTTTACCTCTGCAAGATATCATGATTCTGTCACTTCTTACCATTGCCACCACCAGCAACCCTAATCTAAGTCAGCACCACCTCTTCTGTGGGCTCCTGTAGTTACCTCACTGGTCTTCCTGCCTTCATTCTTGCTACCTGTTCCTTTTTCATCAAACATTCAGTCTTATCTTAGATACCTCTTAATCTTATCCATCTGCATATCTGCATGGATAATTGACCAAATTTCTTTCTTGCTTTTTTTTTTTTTCCAACCAGGGATTGAACCCAGGGGCGCTTTACCACTGAATCACAGCCCCAGCCCTTTTTTATTTTTTATTTTGAGACAGGATCTTGCTAAGTTGCTGAGGCTGGCTTTGAACTTGTGATCCTCCTGCTCCAGGCTCCTGAGCTGCTGGGATTACAGGAATGTGCCCCCTTGCCTGGCCCAAATTTCTTGCCACAGCCTACAAGACCTTGGTCTGGTTCCTGGCTACCTCAGCACATAGCTCACTCTCTCACTCCCTGAGTACTAGCTGTCCAGGCTTGCTTTCTGTCTTTAGAACTTGACAATATTGTTTTTGCCTTAGGGCCTCTGTGCTTGCTGGACTCTTTTGTGCTTGACATGACAGTCTTGTTTTATCTTTCAGGCTTCTTCTTTGGGATTACCTCCTCAGAGAAACCATCTCTGACAACCCCAATTCATTCTCTACTTCATTACCCAGTTTCATTTTACTACCTACAATTTGTGTTTATTTTTATGGTCATTATCTGACTCCTCAATAGAATATAAATTCCACATGAACAGGAAAGTTATGCCTAGAACACTGCTTAAGCCCACCATAGGTCCTCAATATTTACTGAACGAAGGAGCCACTAGTATAACAGTAATATTGGCTGGGCTTGACAACAGACCCAAGTTTAAATTTCCATCTTGGCTCACACTTCCAGTCCAATATCCCCGAGTCTTATATAACTTCCTAACTTTTTTGAGGCCCCCATTATCTTTTTTCCTTCCTGACTTTCGTCTTCTGATCACCCCCTCTTCACACCCAGGCAGCACATTTGCTGAAGGCTTTATCTGTCTCATAATCTTCTTTTCCCCAAGGACTGGTATAATCTTGAAGAACTTCCTTGTGCACATGGCTAAAACAGCCAGTGGCCTACACAATAATTCTCAACAGAAGCTACATTTAGAGTCATCAAGAAAGTTCAAAACAATACCAATGTTGAGGCTCCTATAATAGTCAAATTCAAAGAGAAAATAAGTAGAATGGTGGTGTCCAGAGGCCTGGGGGGATGGGGATGGGGAATCGTTTAATGGGTATGGAGTTTCAGTTGGGGAAGGTGAAAAAATTCTGTAATGGATGGTGTTGACAGTTATACAATGATGCGAATGTTCTTATTGCTACAGAACTATACAATTAAAATGATGTAAATGGTATATATGGTGTTACATATATTTTACAATTAAACCTCCCCCCTCCCCCACAAATACCATTGCTTAGACCCATCAAAAAAAAAAAAAAGTATGCAGAAAGTATGTTCTCCGGAAAGCAACATTGAAACAAATAACTAAAAGTTACAGGAAAATATTTTGACTCTGTATAAAAACTTCTTTGGAGCTAAAAGCAAGACAAGGTACAGCTTTAGGAGCTTGAGAGCAACCAACCGTCAGGCACAAAAGTGATACAGAACTTAAAATTCCCAAGATCAGAAGACTCCATGACAATTGTGTTGGATTTCTGTCACTGTAACAAATACCTGAGATGAATTAACTTAAAAAGAGGAAAGGTTTATTTTGGCTTCCAGGTTCAGAGGTTTTAGTCCACGTTTCCTTGGCCCATTGCTTTGGGTCTGTGAGGAGGCAGTACATCATGACTACTGTGTGTGGTGGAAGAATCTGCTCACCTCATGGTGTCTGGAAAGTAGAGAGAAAGGAGATCCCTGAGGTCCCCCTTAAGAACATGATTGGACATGGCCAAAGACTTCCAACCAGGCTCCAACTCTTAAAGATACCATACCTCCCAAGAGTTCCATGAGCTGGGGACCAAGACATTAATACATGGGTCTTTGAGGCACGCTTAAAGCAATCATAGCCTCCCAGCACTGAGGGGAAGCGATAAAACGCTGGATCCTTGACTTCTGCTGCTGAGAAAATCTGTTTTCAGGGGTATTGCACAGAGCATTACTCTCAATTCTATGTAATGAAGGGAACTCATTTTTATCTTTTATTGCAAGCAAGTTATAATCCTTCTCACAAAAGGGACCAAGGCACACAGTTCATTTTTATGGTAGACATTATTGCAAGTAGGACAGAAATTGCTGACTCAGAGGGAAGGCCCAATATAACCTCAGTCCCAGTAGTAGAGCAGGCAAGCTAAAGAGCCTGCTTGTTCCATACTGGAACCTTCCATGGACATCATCTGAGAGGGTCTTGATACCTAAAGTTGACACTAAGTGGAGACTTAGCAACAAGGGACCTCACTGAAGCAAAACCCGAGCTTCTCCTAGCAGAGACTGTGGAGTGAGAGCCACACTGGACATGGTAAAGGTGGTAAGCAGTCTTCCTGGAATACTTGCACAGTTCTGTTTATGGATGAACCATGCACTGAAAGATGCCTCCATGCTGTGGCAGAAGCATTAATGCCAGACCTTGCATTAAACAAAAGCTTACAAATTTGTTTTTATATCTTTGGAGAGGGGAGGTAGTGCTTATAGGAATTTCCATCTCTAGTTTTAATTGTCCTATATAATGGAATCTGAATTCAGTTTAGTAATTCTCCTTTTTATCCCTCATCAATTCTGGGATTGATTAGGCCCAGTTCAGGCAGAGGGATGGCCTATGATTCCTACTACTCACTTGCCTTCCTAGACAAGGGCTGTCCTGCAACATTTGAACACTTGGTTAGGGGATGATACAGCACAGAGAATGGAACTGTAACTAATTACCTGTGGGTCTGCTTAGGTGAGCTGTGACCCTTCTGTGTTTCTCACCCCTTCCTTCGTGCCAAAAATTACTAATGAAGCTGTAAAGGGAAATGATATGTCAACCACTCTGTTTTCAGTGGTATATGAAAAGAGAAAAATAAAACCCCTTGTTGCAGTGAGCTTTTACTGGATATTTTGTCACTGCTGATAGTTAATTACTGTCAGATAACATCTTGGGTGATTAATTGACCTTTCTTAGAAAAAACAATAAAGGCCATTTAACTAATACAGCAGAAAGCAGACAGCATGTTTTGTTACGCTGTAGTTACGCTGTAATTTCTATCAAGGGTGATTTTCTACCTACTCCCTGCTCTGACCATACCTACCTGGGAAATAATAATACCAACACTTCCTCCCTCATCATGGGTCCACGCCAGAATGCTTCAAATCTATTGGCAAATACTATTTTTGGAGTTACTAGGACAAATCTTTTACTCTGAAGATGAGGTGTTAAGTAAAAACCTCCCACCCAAAAACAAGAACAAATACATAATCAGGAGGCTTCATTAATATTTTCTTTTCATTTCTGAAACTTTCCTGGGTGACTGGCCACTTCTATTGTAGCTTGGGCATGGTGTACTTTATGTCAGAGCTGGAATCTCTCTGCCTGGGGCTGCTAGTTACAATTTTTGAACATTTTCTGTATGTAAAATATTGTAGGAGATGAAAAGAATGAACTGTGTTAATTTGAAATCACTATGTAGCCAGGAAGACAGATGTTGAGGTAGGGTTTATTCTGGTTGTTCCAGACTTTGCTCAGGCAGCTCACACTCTGCCATGGCTTCCCTTGAAGCAAGAACTCCTGCCCTACCCTTTCTCCTGAGCTTCTGGCTGGCAGATCCAGCTGCCACCTGGTTGTCCTTTGGCATCATCAAAAGAACATGTATGCCTAACAGAACTCACTTGTTCTCATCAAATTGACTCTTTCTTCCAAAATCCTAATGTCTGTCACCTGCTGTCACTGGGGCTTTTGTGGATCCTCTGTACTTGAATACACCATTGGATTTATCCTCTGGTCTTGTCCACTTTACTCCTCAGCAACACCTCTCGTTTCCCTTTCCTTCATCCCCATTGCTAATGCCTTATTTCACTCCCCACCACCCATTGCCTAGACTGTTATAATAATCTACTAATGAACATCTTGGTCTCCAACTCATGCAAGTCACTCCTTAGACTTGCTCTCAAGAGTCATCTCTCTAACTGGAAAATCTGATTCTGTTGCTCTGTAGCTCTTTACAATCCTTTAATGATTGTGGGTAAGGCAAAATTCCTCAGTTGGGCACTCAGTCCCATCGAGGTCTGCCCTATGCCTACCACTCGTGTGGAAATTTCTGCATCAAGTTTTGACTCTGTGCCCAGCCCTCTCTCCCTCCAAATTTGCATCCTGGCCCACCTCCTATGTCTGCCATTCCCACTCACCTGCTGGACACCTTTCTAAGATTCACTTATGTGGCCTCCCCTGAGGGGCATTTTCTGTGTGCTTGTAGATCTGTCCTTTCTGGGTGTCCCCAGACCACCCTGGACTTGCTTCCAGCATAACACCCTAACATGACATGAACCCTCTTTGTCAAAGATCTATCTCATTATCTGTAAAGTCCATTTTGGTAGTTTTTCTCATAGACTTATTCCCATCACTTAGCACAGTTCCTGTACCAAATTGGTTTAATTAATACTGTATAACTGGGATTCAACTTAGGGATGCTTTATCACTGAGCCACATCCACAGCCATTTTTTATTTTTTATTTTTAGACAGAGTCTCACTAAGTTGTTGGGGCTGAACTTTATCTTGTGATCCTCCTGCCTCAGTCTCCTGATTGCTGGAATTACAAGTGTGCACTGCCACACCTGGCTAGGATGATTCTTAAGTAGTAAGAGTTTTCTTGCTTCCAAGTCTAGGTATTTTATGCTTTCTTGCTGGTTATGTATTGTTTCTCCATTTCTTGACACCATGCTATAATAATAGCTGACAAGGAAATAAAGGAAAAACTGTAAAAATAGGATACAAATAATTAGGATGCTTTATTTAAGATACTTATGGGTACAGTAGTGCAAAGATATTATGAACTGAATGTTTTGTCTCCCCTAAATTCATATGTTGAAGTCCTAACTCCCAAAGTGATAGTATATGGAAATGGAGCATTTTGGGGGGGTAATTAGGGTTCGATGAGATTGTGAGGATGGGACCCTCATGATGGGATTAGTTTACTTAGAGACAGCAGAGAGCTCAATGTCCATACATGCACAGGGGATTACAGAGCACACACAAGATAGCAGCCACACAAGCCAAGAGAGGAGGCCTTGGAATGGAACCCATCTTACTGGCACCTTGATCTTGCACTTCTTTGCCTCGAGAACTATGAAAAATCAATTTGTCTTGTAATTAAGCCACCCAGCCTATGCTATTTTGTTATGGTAGTCTGAGTGGGCTATAATAACAGAATACTTTAATACTAGAATTTCATGTATTAGTGTAGACTGGTGGCAAGACGTGTTTTCCAATAGCTCATCTCTCTCTTTCCTTCCTCAAATCAACCACCTAGGGAGTTACCTTGGATTACTTTAAAAAAAAAAAAAAAAAACTGAATGTCATAGACTATTAGAATTACAAATCTGATCCAATCCAAGAAAAAAAAAATTTAAGCTCATTCTTGTAATCCTAGGCACATTTCTAAAATGGACTTGTTTTGTGCTTCTTTGTAATAATACTGGACAATCTTTTGGAAGGCTGCTTAGCTCTTCCTACTTCCTTTTCAACTGCAGAGATGGCAGCAACTTTATTTGTCCTCTACAATGACCATCCCACCCTTCTCCTGCCAGCAAGACAACTCGGTAACAGGTGATGGAGGAGAAAAGGGCAGGCTCAGTGATCTGAGATGTCCTTTTGTGCTTCAGAGTGAGCCAAGATGGTATTCCAGAGCCAGCCAGAGGCCTGTAAGGATAAACCTGGCTTCCTTGGAATGACAATGAATGAACATTGATTGCCAAATAAACAATCAGATGCTCAACTTCCTACTTGAAAGGGCAGATGTTTGTTATTTTAATGGCAGGGTCCCAGGGACACTCATTCCTGTTATCTTATTTGATTTTCCTTAGACTTGGAAAAGAATTCACCTTTCTGTAGTGTATTTGTTGGGCTGAAGTGGGTCCCATATTTTCTGTACTGCTAGGTAATGAGCACACAACAATGGCAGTACCTTGCATACGAACACATGTACTCACATATTCATGATTTACTTAAAGTAAGTCTTTAAACTGAAAATCACCAGGAATTATGTACTATATTTCTATCAAATGACATTTTCACTATAATCCTTTTTTAAAAATTTATGACTTTATTTTATTTAGTTTTGTGTGTGGTGCTGAGGATCAAACCCAGTGCCTCACATGTGCTAGGCAAGCACTCCACCACTGAGCCACAATCTCAGCCCACTATAATCCATTTTCATCTATTTTTTAAAAAAAGTTTTAAAATTATTTTTAGATATATGTGTCAGTAGAGTATATTTTGGCATTTTATACATACATTAAGTATGACTTATTCTAATTAGGATCCCAGTCTTGTGGTCATACATGATGTGGAAATTCACTGTGGTGTCTTTCTTTTAAACCAATGCTTGTCCCAGTATCTGTGGTAAAAGACCATTAAAGATCTCACACACACACACACACACACACACACACACACACATTTTGTAAATCCAAACTTTGGTAAATATAATAAAAATTAAATGTTAGAAAAAAATACAAACAAATTTTGTATTATTAGACTTAGTAGACATTGTCAACTTGCTATAAATGTTTGTAGTGGTTGCTCTCCATTTCTGTTCCTATCCACCTCTGATCTGTAACATGTAGGTGAATGATCCCATTTTGAGTTTTGAAGATCCACATTAAGTCAACAGGCCCAGTTGGACTAGTAACACCTGTCTGTACTCATGGGAGGCTGAGGTAGGAGGATTGCAATTTTGAGGTCAGCCAGGGCAACTTAGCAATAACGTGCCTCAAAATAAAATATGAAAAGGACTAGGGATATAGCTCAGTAATAGAATGTCCCTCAGTTCAATCCCCAGTACCAGCAAAACAATGGAAAACAAACAAACACATAGGAGTAAACAGGCCCAGAGGCCTTCTCCTTGGCCTAGCAATTAGGGTTATTCTCTTGGGAATGACTGGAAGGTTCTAGTCCATCAAAACTGGGGTTTTTCCTCTTCCTGCAGGAGGGCAGTGCTTTGAGATATTGCTCCAGATGAAGTGATTTGTGAGTGTCCTTCATACCAGACACGAGTCTAACCCAAAAGACAAGTGTGTAATGTCTGAGCAGTGCTTTGGGAAAACATGGTAGAGGTGGTGTGATATCAGGTGTCATTTCCTCCAAGAGAGTTCTTTTGCATCTTAGAAACTTTTCAGAATTAAAACCAAAACAGAACTGGTGAAAACGGCAAGAGCTCATAGCTAAAGGTTATGAGGATTGTTGAGAATAAGCCCTGGTGGGAATGGGATGAAAGTCACAGGTAGCTGAGCGCTAGGGACACCAGAGTGAAGAGGGCCAAAATGGAGAAGCATGAAAGGACTGGAGGAACATTGCTTCCAGGGGTTGCTTTCATTGATAAGGATTTTAAAACCACTTTTTATTAGTTCACCTCAGTGATATGCTAAAGAGAGTCAAAGAATCTGGTCCTCACCCACTGACCCAGGGGAAGCCTAGGCTTATGATGTCAGATGTTATTTCCTGACTCTAGAAAATAAGAACAAGATATATATTAACATAAGGCCTGTTGTGGTTTAGATATGTGATATCCCCCAAAAGCTCATGTGTGAGATAAGGTAAGAAAGTTTAGAGGTGAAATGATTGGGTTATGAGAAACTTAACCTAACCAGTACTTTAATCCCCTGATAGGGATTAACTGGGTGGTAACTGTAGGCAGGTAGGGTGTTGCTGGAGGGGGTGGGTCATTGGGGGTGTGCCTTTGGATTTTACATTTTGTCCTGGTGAGCAGAGCTCTCTCTCTGCTTCCTGGTGCCATACTCCCAGTTGCTTTCCTCTGTCATACTCTTCTGCCATGATGATCTGCCTCACCTCTCAGGCCCTGAGGAATGGAATTAGCCATCTATGGACTAAGACCTCTGAAACTATAAGCCCCCAAATAAACTTTTCTTCCTCTATGTTGTTTTTGTCAGTTCTCTTAGTCATAGCAGCCAGAAAACTGACCGAAACACTCCTTTAAAACAAAACCAAGAAGCTATTTATATGATTCATGATATTCTTCACTGTTCATCATTTATTAATAAACTACTTCAGTACTCTTGATTTTAATTTACTCAGCATATTTTATTCTTAAGGATTCTAAATATTTTATTCTCACACCATTGAGGAATATTGTTACTTATTTACCTATTCAGTCAACAATTCGTTACAGAGGCTTTCTGTTGGATGGTTTTTAAACTGCAAAGTGGGTAGGAGCCATCTCAGTTTCTTCCAGATTTGTGAGAATAGACTTGAAGAAAGGAAATATATTTGATGCTTTAGATATTTTTGAAACTTAGAAAACCATTAGGTGCCTGGGTGTTTCAGTCAGCTTTTTTCTGCTACTATGACCAAAGACCTGACAAGAACAATTTTAGAGGAGGAAAAGTTTATTTCAGTTTCACAGTTTCAGAGGTCTTAGGGCATAGACAGCTGATTCCATTCCTCAAGTGAGGCAGGACATCATGGGTGGAAGAGTGTGGTGGAGAGAAGCAGCTTAGATAATAATCAGGAAGCAGAGACTCCACTCCCCAGATACAAAATACATACCCCGAAAGTACAGCCCTAATGACCTACCTCCTCCTTCAGTTACTACTCAGTTAATTCCATCAGGGGATTAATTCACTGACTGGATTAAGGCTTTTATGCAAATCATTTCTTCTCTGAACTTTCTTGCATTGTCTCACATGCGAGTTTTTGGGGGACATCTACATCCAAACCATAACACTGGGTACAGATCTAAAGTGAAAATAAGGAGTTAATTTGTATTCTTTTCTTCTGTTAAAGTGTTTACTAGTTACATCATGAGGATGCTCTTATAAGTTAATCATCAAAGAAAAAAATTATATTTTTGAAGCACTTTGCCAAATATGTGTTCATGGTCACTTTGCGTCTGTTATTAATGTAGGTCCTGGTGCTTAAGACCTGTCAAAATTAAAAAAAACTGACTGAAACTTCTTTTCCTATTTGAGAATTCAAATTCTCTGTATACATCCAAATTAGTGCTTTTCAGTTGAGTTCTGTGAGCCCCTAATCCTCCATGAAATGCTTTTTGTGTTAGGTTCTTGTCTGAAGTTAGGGAGTAGAAAGCATTTATATTTAATGGAGAATCTCTCAATGACAAGTTTAAATGAAGTTGAAATTAACAAAATTTTCTACTCCATACACAGCACAATTGCTCATGCACAGTTGATGCTTACTGTGGATAAATTTGTAATCATGTGGTAAACATGTTTATCTTTTGAAGTTCCAAATCTGAATCCCTTTCCTGAGCTTGAGGAACCCCCTACCCTAGGAAGCAAGGTGGGGAGCAGAGCCTACCTCCCACTGAGATGCTGAAAATGCTGGGTGCTTTTTGTCCATCTGCCTGGGGTTTGCATACAGAGGTAGCAGTGCAAGGAAGAGTAGTGGAGAAATCACTGTAGGGTAGCTGGTGGCAGTTGCTTGGGGGAGAGGTTGTTTAGTGGTTGTGGCAGAGAGATCTTCACTGGTCTGGTTCTGTGTGTGAGTTTGGTTCTGACCCTGGCTGTTCCAGAACCTACACATTTCTTGCCTATTTTCTGAGTATGGTTTTTCCAGTCTTCCCAGTGATTCTGTGAGCTATTCAATATATTCCTTTCTGTTTTAATCTGTCAGAGTTGGTCTCTAGGACTTATAATTAAGAAAACCAACTGATAACCCTTTTAAAGGTTGAAATTAAAGAAACCTTTTCATTAGAGTTAATGTGTATTGTCCTCACCCCAAGTCAACTGAAGGTATACTTGCTTTTAGAACATTTTGGTGGAACGTTTTATGGTGGTTACTAGGACTTAATTCTGGCTCTTGTATGGTGGAACTTGGTGAGTCATGCCCAGTATTGGGCAGAGCAGGCAATCTGTGTTATTCTGGGATCTTGCACAGCTTGTTCTTGGTGCTACCATGACATGCTGCTATCTAGGGCCTCCCACATACATTCAGTGCCTCTGAGAATTAGAAACAGGCATGTCTTCCTCCATATTGGTAAAGCTCTGTGCCAGGGCCATATCTGACAAGTGGACCTGGTGCTGGATTTTGTTCCTTTGTGTACTTATACACAATCAATAGGGTAGCAATGCTGCCCTCACAGGATGTGACTATGCCTCCCATAACTCCAGAAAACAGATACAGATGTTGAAGACTTCCCAATCTTAGACCTCAGGAAGCTTACAATCTAGTCAGAAAGGTAAGATATAAACATGCAGAAAGGTTAAGCAACATTGAAAGAGTTCAATAGCAGTTGAAGACAAAAATTGAGAACTGTATTGGTCAGGGTTCCAAGACCTGAAGGGTAAGTCAGCAATCTGGAGACCTAGGACAGACAGTGGGATAGCTCTAGTCTGAAGGCCAGCAGTTCAAAGACCCAGGAAGAGCATATGTGTCCGTTCAAGTTTAAAGGCAGGAAAAAAGTTGATGTCCCAGTTTGGTGGCCATTGGACTGAAAGAAGTCTCTCCTCCTTGGAAAACATCATCTTTGTTGTTGTTGTTCAGGTCTTGACTAATTAATTGTATGAAACCCACTCACATTGGAGAGGGCAATTTGCTTTATTCATTCTACATATACAAATGTTAATTTGATCTAAAAATACTCTTGTAGAAACACTAAGAATAATATTTGACCAAATATTTGGGTGTTCCATTGCCCAGTCAAGTTGACATGTTAAATCTAGCCATCTCAAGGATATACTACAGCTTGCATGTACTTAATTATCTAATGAAATATACAAATAATAAATACTCTTAGATGTCTGAGATGACTTCAGTTAGGATAGGTGAAGACTGATAAAACTTAGGAGTAGAAAAGTGAAGGCAAAAGCCCTAGTACTTTAACAGGGAGTGCCTGCCTTGACCCAGAGACAGAAAATATTATTTTTCCCAAGAGATAAAGCCCAAGTCCCATAGCTTGGGTGTTTTAGTTAGCTTTTTCATTGTTGTGACCAAAATACCTAACAAGAACAACTTAGAGAAGGAAAAGTTTATTGGGAGCTCATGGTTTCAGAGGTATCAGTTTATACATGGCAAAGTCCATTGCTCTGGGCCCAAGATGAGGCAGCACATCATGGGAGAAGGGCCTCCTGGAAGAAAGCTACTCAGCTTATAGCAGGGTCAGGAAGGAGTGGGGGTCGGCCTGGGGGAGACCCTTCTAAGGCACTGCCCCAGTGATCCACCTCCTCCTGCCAAATCTACCTGTCCATAGTTACCACCAGGAGGTCTGCTCAAATTAGGATGGACTGATCAGGTTATAATTCTTCATAACCTAATCATTTCACCTCCAAAAATTCCTGCAGTAGCAGGAGCTTTTGAGGAACACTGCATATGCAAACCCCAACAATTGTAATCTTCACCACTGGAGCTAAATCTCATTGTTTTGGTCCCCTTTCTAAGAGGATTCTTTGAACTGTCTTATCATGCCATTCATTCCCTCAGTTAATATTTAGTAAGTCCTAATGTGTGCTAGGCACTATTTAAGATGCCACAGGCAAAATAGTTTAACCCTGGTTGGACTCACACATCTTGGCTCCTACTCCTGTTCTACTTGCCTGGAATGAACTCTTCTTTTGAATTCCATTTAAAATCTATCTTTACTGTGTAACCTTCAATATTGCCTTGCTTTACTATAAACAATTCTTCCAAACACAAATACAATTATTTTTGGTGAAATTCATTTGGAAACACTGTCAGATCAACTGCTTTATCTTGAAATGTCCTCTAAGTGTTTTATTATTTGAAATTTTTTCCTTTTACATATTTTATGTTCCTTTTATCTCTGGATTATAAAACATGGGGTCATGTTTCCAGGTATCTGGGTGTATTTCATGGATGCTTTCAAAATAAGCATGTGATGTTTGCTGATTACTCTCAGAGTCTTAGCTAGGGGACAATGTTCTCCTTGTTTTGGTGATAGAGGGATTTTGGTAGATAAACAGATTGAGACATCTTACCAACTGAGCAGGGGACATCTTGGGCAGTATCTTCTTCTAAGGAAGAAGACACTTGCTCAGGTGGTCACTAAGGTGATTTCTAAATTAAATTAGTATCCACAGAACAAGTAGAGGCTAGCAGAAAGGACATATTCACAAAAACAAAGACCTGATTGAAGTTCACTCCACAGTTCCATTTAGAAGCAGCAGTTCTTAATTGCAAGAAATACATACATAAGTTTTCAAAGGGACTTTAGGAAAAGTCCAAGTGTTGAATAGAATGAAGGAAAGGGAGCACATTATCTCTCTTTTTCACATACAAGTGAACTGCCCTGTTATCTGACATCTTTATAATTTCACTAGGCGGTCACCAATGATAACTCATTTCCTAATGCTGGACACTTAAGTAGAAGCAGATTACTGTGCAAGAGTAGAGTAAACAGCATTAGTAAGAAAGCCAAACATCAATTTTTCATTTCCAGCACAATCACTAAACTTTTAGCCGAAACTGCATGTGATACATTGTAGGTGTCCTTATATATCAATAAAATTGATTTAAACAAGTTGAATCAAACCCACAATTAGAGTCCAATTGGCAACACTAATATGTGTTAATGATAGGTGGGCCACCTAATTTTGAGAAATAGTAACGATTAGAATGCAGTCTTTAAGGCTTCTGGTTGGACTTATTATTGAGCTTAACCTTACTTCTGGTTTTAGCTAGGTAGTACAAGCTTGGCAAAAGGAGCTTTCCTTGGGTTATAAACTGAATATTTTGTTACTGCTCAAAACCAACCTACTCAACAGATTGCTTTCTAACTGATACAAGGATGAGCAGCCACCTCTAACTCGGCTCCCTGCATCTTCTTCCATAATTACTTGCCAAAGCAAGTTATGTGGCCACTCTGGAGGGCAATCCTGGTGCAGTTACTTCCCCCATAAGGAGGAGCATGACAAGGCTCATGGCCAGTCCAACACTTGTGGGCCATGTGTATGTAGCCAGCTCACAGACAGAAGCAGAAAATATTTTGAGAACATATTGTAAAGTCTACCCCATCAACCCTTCCAAAGTTGTTAAAAAACTTTTCTCAAGGCTAAAAATTCTCCATTCCTTTAACTGTTCCCCTAAGACATAGTTTTAAGTTCCTTTCCATTCTTTGAGCCCTTTTCACTTGCATTTGCTGAAATCTTAAGCTTTGTGACAACAGGACTGTATTTTGTTCTTCAGCAGATCCCCAAGGCCTTCCACAGGGTGCAGCACCTCCAAGGCATTTGATATATATTTATCAAGTGCATAAACTGTTCCTTTCAGGTCGTATCTAATGAACAGGTTGCAGTGGCATTATCACCTCCTTTATCTTAGATGTGGTATACCTTCAGCTCAGACTCATGTTCAATAATAGACCAATGGCAGGGAGGATGATTTGACTCCCATCAACTTGTTCTGAGTCTACTATTTAAAAAATCTCCTGTGGTGGTTGTTTTTAAACTTTATTCCCTTCATGGTGAGAATCTGTAATTCAAAAATATGAAATCCAAATGCTCCAAAATCTAAAGCTTTTTTAGTCCTGATATGATGCCACAAGTGAAAGCTTCCACACCTGATTCATGGTAATGGTCACAGTCAAAACACAGACACAGTAAAATTATTGTGTAAAATAAATTTTAGACTATGTGTATAAGGTGTATATGAAATGTAAATGAGATTTTTTTTTTTTTTTTAGATTCGGGGCCCATCCCTAATATTGTATATGCAAATATTCCAAAATTTCTCTTAATTTGAAGTCCCCAAAACTTCTGGTCCCAAGCATGTCAACTTGTACAATTGGTTTTTTGAACTTTGATGCAGACCTTGGCATTTACCTCTTTATAGTAACATATTATTCCATTCACTTCATTACTCCAGATCATCAGTGTTTTCTGCAATCTTGATTTAGTTACCTAGGGTATTAAGTGTTCCTCTCATTTGTATCATTGCAAATCAGGTGAGTTTGTTTTCCATGGCTTAGTCAAGCCACTGACAAAGTTGCAACATCAAAGATCTTCCAAGAAAAGCTTTGTGGTACACTGTCTCAAATGCCTTTCAATCAGTCATTGGTCCATTATAGGAAACCTAGTGTTCATGAGGCTGCCTGGGCAAGCATTTCTGCAGGTTCCAGGGTGCTGCTGGATCCTGGCCCCAGACTCTTATCACTTACTAGTAAGCTCCTTAACACATTTTAGAGCCTGCTTTTCTCTCTAAAATGGTGGACTTGGAGAGGGAAAGTCAGGATCCATTACATAATGTATGTAAAATGCTCAGTTCCATGCCTACAACACCATGGTAGGTGCTAAAAATATGTCTTCTTCTTTTTTTCCCCTACTTTTTATGTCCTGCTTGCAACTCTTCTCTTGCATCTCTTTTCACTGGGTTCAAAATTAGAAGACAAATTTTCTAAGTCCCTTAATTATAGTATAGTCCTGACACCTAGAATTCCCACTCTGAATGTTGGAACATAAATATAACTCCCACTCCCTAAAGTGTTCTTTCTCAAGGAGCCAGGAACTTGGAAAAATTTCCAAATTCATAGATACAAAAGAACATGGACCTAAATCATCCCAAGAATGTCTTAGGAAATAGGCAAGGATGTCTACCAAGGAAAACACCTTAAAATTTTCCTAGGTTAATATACAAATTAACTCTTTTGATACTCTTGGAGTATGCATGTTTTTTGTTTCTAAAGCAGATTCTCCTATCTAGTTGTATTTTGCTCAGGCATATCCAAATCAATTTGAGCTGTATCACAGAGGGAAACACAAAAGGACTTTGTCTCTGAAAATCTACAATGTGGAAAATCTACTTTTAGTTAATAAAAAGGAGCTTAGATGAGAATAGAGAGGGTTCCAGGGAATTTCAGGATGTTTCCCTCCTCCTCTCTTAATCTGAAATGTCAAGTTCATGTTAACCTCAACTTCTGACATATTTTTACTAATGAAATACCTACATATGTGCTTAAGGTTGAACTGGAGTGCTAGATTCATGGTCTAACCATGATTCTTCACTTTAGCTAGGTATGGAAGTATGCCCAATTTTTAGTTCATTAAGGACATTGTACTATATTTTAAATCCTGTTGTGTGCTAGGTAACTCAGGCATCAGCCTAGTTAAGGTCCTTGTTTTGATGGGGTTCAAATGCCACAGCTTGGTCCAAGGATTCAGAGACCCAATGAGACTCTTTAAACTGTTTTGGTAGTGATGGTCACACAATAATGTGAGCATGCTTAATTCCACTGAACTGAACTTAAAAACAGTTTAGAATGTTATATACACATATGTGCATGTATGTGTGTGTATTTCTATATATATATATATGTGTGTGTGTATATATATATATATATCATATGTACCACCACTACAAAATGTGTATGCTAAAAAAGTAAAAAATAATAAATGTAATTTGTGATTCTTGATTAAATCTTGAACCAAAAAAGAAAAAAAGTTATATAGGACATTATTAATACAGGATATGAATTGTGAATTGGATTTCAGATGTTTTTTGGATTTTGGAATATTTGTGCGTGTGTTTGTGTGTATAATGATATCTCTTGAGGATGGGAACCATGTCTATAAAATTCTGATAGTAGTAATAATTAAATACTAAACTTAGTGATTCTGATAATCGTAAAAACATTAAAAAATTGCTTTGGTTGGAAGGACCCAATATTCAGGTTAAGACACAGTTCTGGCTGAAAGGAAAGTGGATGAGAGAGATCACTGAGCCTGAAGCTTTGAGCTTCCTTAGAATCCTGTCAATGAGAAGGAACAGGGATCAGAAGGAGATGGCTCAGGGGTGCCTGAGATGACGGCATTCTGGGGGAGGTATCATGAACAAACTCACAAGGGGAACCTTGATGAGTGATGTCAATTCCAACTGCTGTTTTCCAGTCATTTGTTGCCATGTTCTTTGTGCCTCATTTTAGTGGATTCAGAATTTATCTTTTTATGTTTTGCAATTATTATCTGCATCAATGGTGAATTGTTTTGCAGGTATTGCCATCATTCTATGAATGAAAAACAGTAGGAAGAGCTGTAGGTGACTTCAAAAAGGTTTAAATCAGTTTACAATTGCTCAAAAATTACTACTTTATTACATAATATGTCAGTTGAACTTCATGAATTTGGAGTCCAGCAACTCAAAATTTATGAAAATGGTGGCAGGGGTCTTCCTATTTTATTTTGCATTTAAGGAAAGAAAACAGATCTATGAAACATATGGAAGTGGGTTTGCATATCAGCTCATTAGGAAGGCATGCTGTTCCCAGTACTTTAGAAGCAAAAATTTACTTGCAAAGTTATTAGTATGCTAATTAAAAAACATTATTGTCTATTCATCAAAATAAGCCTACAAGTGTTTCTACTTCCAATAATTTGTAAGCCTCTGTCCTTTACTGGGTATAATAGTTTTTATTTTATAGGATATTTCTTTTTAAATAATTCATAATTCAAAGTAAGCTCTCCCTCATTAGTCCAAATCATTAAATATTTTATCTAACACTAAAATGTCTATTGAGTGGCTTATAAACAGACTATATTCAAAGATTTCTGGGATGTGGCATTTCCTTTTTAATGGAACAAATCAATTAGGTATAGGAATTATTTTAAGAGTTTAAGAGATTATATTAAGGAAAAAGCAGCAAAAGTAAGAAAAATAAAATAGGATGGGAAGTAACCCATTAACCTGCTCGAGAGATGGTGAGAAACAATATATTATACATATTTTGGTAATTTAAGAATGTATCAATGAACAGGAAATAATGTACCAGACAAGAGTAAGAAGAGCGATGTCTCTCTAAAATAGAGAATTTTAGGGGAAAGTATTTGGTCATACTTGGCTGTTCTCTGAGATATCACATTGCAGACTCCGTTTTCAGCCTGAGTAATGGAGCACAGACAAGTATTTGGGATGTTGGCAAGGTAGTGAGAGGATTATGTAAAGACATGTCATCCCAAATCTTAGTGCAGGGGAGATGTGTTCCAGTTGCACAGCTCCCATTCTGGAGTCAGGAAAAAAGTACAAGATGACTTCATAACCAAATGCTCAAGTGGATGTGAAGTGTTGGATTGACTAACGGATGTCAAAGCCTGCTCTTCTTAGCTGAGTGAAAAGAGAACCACATGTGATAAAACCTGGACCAGATAGCTATGAAAGAGTGCTTCTACTCCTTGGGAGTGAGTGTGTGTGTGTGTGTATATGTGTGTGTGTGTAAGTGCATATAAAAAAAGAACCAGAATTTTATTTTATGTAAAATTCTTAACATATACAAAGTGTACAGAATAGTAAAATGCACTCTCATGTACTACTCCAGTAATTAGATTGTGCTTCCATTTTTATTTCATGTCTACTCTCACCACTTCCAATAATTTTTAAGTGTTTTGAAGTAAAGTTTACATATATAAAGGAAGATGGACAAGCCACAAGGAGAGATTTCATAACTTAATGAACTCTATGAAAACCAAGAGTCTTCATGTTTTCTAGCTTTTGGATGACAATTGTAGGGATCTAAAAATAGTACCCAAGAGATTATATTGACCATTGGTGTTTTAAAGCTTTTCCCTACCCTTTGGAAGTAGCCTAGAAGAAAGGTCTGCTCATGCAGGGCTTTCTGTCCATATCTCCACTCCATTCTACATAACCCAGCCCCAGTTGTAGGCACCCTACCTATTCTCAGGGTGGTTTCCTGCCCTTTCATGTTGTTTATCATTATTAATATTCTTGTTGCCTCTTCAATATCAGAATATCTTGGGAAAATAAGGCACTAACAAATTAATAACTCAGATGGTTATTGTTAGGTTGTCTTTTACCTATGTGCCTGCTAAAAGTTTTCTTCTTTGCCAGTTCCACTTTTAGGGCAATTCTCCAATCCACTCTTAATTTCTGCACAGTGGAGCCAAAGCAGACTTGTAGAGGGAATGCATCAATGTGCTGAATCATTTCCTGATAAATTCTACCACACTCAATTTTTTTCTCTGGATCCCACCTACGTTTACCAGGTGGTTTCTTCATCTAAGCTTCAAGACTATGTTCTGATGACCTAAGTGGTGTGGCTCAAAACTATGCTATATTCCAGATGGCACCTCAACTGCTCATCTCTAGCATTTCTCTGACTCCCAAGTGGCTCCAGATTGACAATATGGACCAAAAACCAGATGCAGTGATAACTTCTTGCTTGCTGGTGGGCAAAGGCAAGAACATGTGAGAAAATGATCATGAATTGGTGTAGTAGGTTTAAGGGAGGAGACAAGACAATCTTTCTGTTAATAGAGTCATTTTAGAGTTTTGTTTGGTTCAGTTTAGTTATTTCATTTTTATAAGGCATCTGGTTCCCATGTTCGTTGGTTTCCCCAACAGGAACATAGTTTGGCAACACTTTAATATAGTGCTCACTACTTCCTTTTTTCTGTACTGAATGTAAATCAGGTCAAGTATAAGGACTCTATATTCTGTTTCCTTAAGGTGGTGCCTTGCTTTGTAGCTTGAGAAAAGTAAGCCTTAATATATTTTTTTAGGGGTGAAGGACCAATATTGATTAATGGGGTGTTATTCATTCTTTCTTTTTTATAAGTTCACACATTTGGTTAAGAATATTAGATTTGTCCCATTAGATCTAATCATAGCACCTAAGTAGCATTTTAGAGGTTGACCACAACCCAATTCTGGTTTTCTTCAATAAACTCTGACTTAGCAACTTAATTTTTAAAAAATCACTTACAGAAGGTATGTATCCAGATATTATTATGTAACATACAAATATATAATTCTTCTTAGAAAAAAAAAAGTTTCTTTTTTTTTTTGTATTTTTCTATTGAGTACCAAGATTTGTTAGGATTTGGTAAACCAGAATTCGCACTATTCAGGTATTATGGTCTTTTGATTTTGGTTTTGTTTCTTCGCTTCACTCCTATTCCCATTTCTTATTTTCTAGAAAAAAAAAGGCTTACATGTTTTGTTCTGTAACCCCATAGAAATTTATATAGTCCCTGGCCATTTTAAAGAAAAATGTAAACACCCTTTGCATCTTTGTTTGTTCTTCTATTCTTTGTTACTCTCACTGAGCAAACCCTGAGGTTCTATTTGTTCTTTTCCTCCTTTCTTGCTTCCAATACTTCAAAAGTACAATCACATCTTTGCTGAAGTTAAAAATATGTCTTCTTGTTTTACTATCCAAGTGATACTTATTATCTGATATTTTTGTACCACTTACATGTTTCTTTCTATTACCTTCACAAGGGTAGACTTTCATGGTTCTCAAATTTCTTTTGTCTTCATGCTTTCTCTTTGTCTCCTCCTTTAAAAACAAACCTAGCGACCTGTTCCTCTGACGGCTAGAGGCTAGGTTTCTGATGGTTTTACTTTATAGAAAATACCCAGAACTGAAGCACTTTTGAATTGTGTATGAAATCTATGTCCAGATATTTTAAAAAACAGTAAATTTGCCAGGGAGTTCCTTTAAGGATCTGCTTTGTTTCTTCCCTCCGGCAGCTGAGGGCCATTGTTGGTCTGGTTGAGATCCACAGGAGCAAATGAGTATAAAACTGTGTTACTTGGCACTGAGTTGCTTTCACACGCTTCAGGTGCAAAAATGCAAAATGTTGAAAGTCTAGTATTGACATAATTGCCAGAGGATTGCTCAGCCAGCTGAAGACTGGGGCTCCAAATAGCCCATGACTAAACTAATCCCCTCATTGATTTCTATCTGAATTTCTTTGTTCCTCGTGATCACTAGGGCTATGTTCATAATGTGTGATGACATTGGTCACCTGCATAACATGCATTAAATCAGAGTCTGTTCAGGTCATCATTAACTGCAGAGTAAAGTAAACATATACTGGTGGTGTTAAATGAGTATCAAGAAGTCAAACCTTTGTTCAACTTCAATAATATCAAAAATGTCATAGCTGGGTTTCTAGTTTAGCAATGTGTGTTAAGAGTGCATGCAAAGTTGTAATTAAAGTCTTCAATTTATCTTGGGAGAAAGTTCTCTGAAATACATTCTGTAGAACTGTTAGCAAGAAGAATCTCTAAATCTGGCCATATGATATTCAGACAAAGCTGCTTCCCTCCAGAGAAAGCCTCCTTGCTTCCCTTGGGAGGCAATTTTTAGGAGGAAATTGGAAGGATCTTGATGTTGCAGTGGAAAGAGGTTTTCTTGTCCTCAGAAAAAGAGGGCCTTGCAGTTCAGGGCTCCCATCAAGGAAGGAAGGGCTACACTGTAGTCCCCTTCCTGTCCTGGATCATGAAGACAACTCTTTTTAGAGACTTGCCATTACAGAAGCCTTGACTTCTGCCAGTCTTGAAGAAAAGAGAAATACTGTGCTCAAAAATCCATCCCTTTAAAGGAAAAAAGATGTGCTTTAGTTAACACTGACTGCACAAATTTTTTTCTTTGAATAAAGAAACTGGAAGACATTGCAGAAAGAGTGCTATTCTGTTTTTCCTGTTCTTTAAATGTTACACCCTGGAGAAATTGTTCAAGAACAATTTATCCATAACCCTTTGCCCTCAGAGACTGCCAGCTTCAAGGTCAAGTTTAGCTGCATTTATAAGCTCCAGAAATGCAGTTCAGGCATGTCAAAGCCACAAGAAGCACCTCCAGCCACCAGTCATTGTGCCCGAGTTCTGCCTGTGTGAATGTGGTAGACCCTATAAAATCCATGCAGGAAGGAGGCTGCTCAGAGCTTGGCACCTCCTTTCATTCAGTCGATTTCCCATCAGGAGCACAGGCCCAGCATGGAACTGGTTTACAGTAAGCGAGGCGGTTGTTTACCTTCATTCATGTTTCATTACCTTCTCAGAGCCATGTTCAGCATCTTTTACTATGCTTTGTGTCATTTGTTACTACCACCTGGGGTATAAACTTGATACAGACTTTGATTATGTTTATGGGCCTGAACTGCTCAGGACTGTACTGTTCAAAACTCCCTGGCCTTCTTCCAGAAGTTTGCTTTATTGCCCTCAGAATAATATAAAACAAGCTTCCAGAAAACCAACTCCTTCATATCAAACAACTGTGTCAGATCTTTGTATTTGCTTTTCTGTTACAGCCAATATGTGTGGATGGAGGATCTTCTCAGGTGGGAGGTCCAAGTAAAATCCCACATGATTGACAGAGGCCCATATAGGGTCACTCAGGTCAGACTTGACATATGATCAGGTGAAAATTCAGCTCCAGAAACTTGGAGAAGACCCCAGCTCCGGAAACCATTTTTAAAGAAAATTAAACTTTCTAAATGGTTTAAACACATGTTTTTAATACTTGTTAAATGTCTTTTCTTTCTGGAAAAGACATGCTTCAAAAAAATGAAGAAAAAGATAAATACTTGGCAAAGCAATCTTTTCTACAAATGCCCTTGGGTAAAAGCAAATGAAAATTGTACTTACTACCAAGCTGGGCTCTGTTGTACACCTGCATTTTGTTTTTCTTTTTTCCCCTCTTTATTGTGTATATAACAGTTTGCTTCATATGATTTCTTAATTAAATATTTAACAGCATATAATGGTGGAGGTTGGGTGATATTAGGCTGTGTTTTATTGCAGTAGCTTAGTGTGCATATTTATACTTTGTGGAGTATTTTAACCACAGTTCCTTCCAGGCAGAGACCTGAAGGGCATCTCAAAGAGGACTTTGAGCTCAGTTGCTGCACAGAACCAACTCTGGCAAGGCTAAAGGGCAGTTCCCACTGTGCCAGATTCAACTGCTTCCCTCAGGGCACAGTTCCCTTTTGCTTAGTGGGAAAATGATGCTTTGTTGCTTTGTCCTTTTAGTAACTGTCTGCATATAGAGTGGAAGAGGGAGATGGAAATAGAGGAGCAGTCTAACTGAAGGTCAAGCCAAAAGAGAGTTGATTGCTGGCAAAGGGAGTCATTGCCCAAGCATCAGTCAGAGTAGCTACCTGGGCTTGCGAGGACTTTGAAGCTTGATGGAGTGTGGTTGATAAAGATAGGATGAGGTTGTAAGGCTATCGAGAAGTGAAAGGTCAATGACCTTTAATTGGCTCAGGAAACCGAAAACCAGATTATGGGAGAGTTGGTTTGCTCCAACATGAGTTGAATTCAGGCAAGGATTCTCCTTTCTGCAAGGTGAGTGGCTTCAATGGTGAAGTTCGAGGTCTGTGAGGGCAGAAACCCAGGGAGACTTCCCTGGATACAGGTGAGAGAGATAGGCATTAAGTGAGGGTGCCAGGCAGAACACTCTATAACCTTTAACCAAAATCTAGAGCTTGAGTTCCTTAACCTATTTAGGTCAGGGACCCCTTCAGAATGTAAGGAATGCTTGCAATGAAACCTTAATCTAGAATGGGGCTTCTCAACCCCAGACTATTGACATTTTGGGGCTAGGTAATTGTTATGAAAGCTGTCTTGTGCATCGCAGGATGTCCAGCAGCATTGCTGGCCTCCGCCCACGAGATGCCCATTAATTGTTATAATAAAAAATGTCTTTGGACATTGCCAAATGTCCCTGGGATAAAGTGGATTCTGGTTTGAAAACTATTGCTCTAGAAATATACAAATATACCTAAAATTTCCAAGGATGGGAGTATGCTGCCTCTTGGAACTTATGATCCTCCCCAGGGTTAGAAATACTGAAATATGCCTAGCACCTCCCATTCTGACTTCTCAGAGAAGCTGGGGCCATGTATGCCACCAATTTTCTGAATGGTATGGAGAATTCTTCTCCATTAAAAAATAAATAAAAGGTAACAAAAGTTCATGAAATTTAAATTATGTATCTCTAGTCATACTTAAACTGCCTACCTGTGATGTCATGGGGTACAAGAACCCAGATACCCTGTCTCCTGGGACAGTTTCTTTGTCCAGTGGTTCTAGGCCATGAGGCCACAAAACTTAGGTGGAGTCATTATGGCTAATAAATACATCATTATGCAGTACTGGCTCTTTTTGTTTTCATCTTTCTCTTCCCACTGACAAAACCTTAGAAGCATTTGTCTTGTCACTGTTTGGAAAGCTTCTTTAGTCTTCTAGAAAGCAGATATTTTAGATATTGTTGGTGCTTTGTGCCATTTTACTTCTGCCTATGGCCGTGCTGAGTGGGAAGAGACCAGGTGTCCTCACTCATTTGCAGTTGCATCACGATAATGACAGAGAAGCTTCTGCTACTTATCCTAGAATCCAGGATAAGTCTCCAGTCTCAGCCTCAGGGAGGATTGGTATCATTAGGGTCTCTGCACTCAGTGTAACTAGAACTCCCCCCCCCCCCACCCCATTGTTCCCTGTAACAAGCATTCATTGTTCTCATCCTAATTTGAGTAGAGCCCAGATAGAACCAGCAGGCCCTCACATGTGGCTCCCTTTCTATCAGGTGCTCCACACATGGAGGTGAATAGAATTTTGAAGGCCAACTACGGTATTTCCCACAGGAAAGCAGACATTGCCAGTGCTTTGTGGTGTTCATGAAGATGAGCAGAGATATCCAGGTCTGTTAATGAGTAGACTGGGTGTCACCATGGGATTGCAGTGTGTTGCCCAGGTAGCCCTGCCATGGGAATCAGAGGTGGTCAGGGGTAGTTTACATATGGCTTTCTAGGTAAAGATGTTTTGGGTTCATTTAGTGTCTCTTCTGTTGAGTCTACAAGATACCTGTTTCCCAGTCAGGAACTGAATCAGCCACCATTGTAAATGCCATGCTTTTGTCTTGTGCTTTGGGATATTTCCTCCAAAAAGGGTTTGTGTTCACTTGGGGTTCTGCTGGCTCCCCTTTAAGAACATGGATTAAATAGCAGTACTTCTTCACAGCTGGACTGCTTCCATGACCAAGGGGTGGGAACATTTTGGAGATGGGGAAACAATTTTGGTTGACACATGATTTGGGGACACTACTGGCATTCGTGAACAGCAGCCAAGGTTGCTAGACATTAAAGATTTGTGCCACACAACCCACAGGAATTTTGAATGCCTTGCAAGATCTATTTGTAATCCCCTGGACTAATTATGTTTAACATGTAAGTACAAAGTAGTTTTGCTTGGTTTTAATGGTCACTAAAATGTCCAGGAATGCAGCTACCATTTAAATAGAGGGAGATTTTCTTTTCTGTCTGGAAATTGACCAAGAAGTCTTCATTTCAGAAAATCATGTTACTGATGACAATTGCTGATTCATGTTGCCAAGATGCAATATGTTTGTATTAGTGTGCTTTTGGAGTATTCACATTCATGATAATTCATGATTAAAGTATTTGTGTGCATGCATGTATGTATATGTGTGTGTGTGTGTATATATATATATATATGTGTATATATATATATATATATATCCTTTATGACAGTGGCCAAAGGACCATCATTTCCATATATGGCTTCAATACTCATAACTATCATGAATCATAACGAAGCACTGAGTTTTTTGTCACAGAGTAATATTTTCTGGTGAAATGTTGTCACCTTTAGCTATGTGTTCCACTGTGAATTTACATTTCTTCCTTGGGGATATGAACATTTGTATAGTTCTTTATATGGAGCCAGACCTTGAACTTGGACCACATCAAATAGCAAAACAGGACATTCTGATGCTAACAAAGGAGAACAAGGGTTTCTCCAGCAAGCTGCTCTGCATCTTTCCTAATATCTGGGAATGGTGACATCTGTCCCTCTCTCCCAATGCCTCTTCTATTTTCCATCAACTTAAAGAAGGTGACCTGTTCACATGAATTTTCAGGATTATGAGGACCAGGTTCCTACAATTCTTATTTTACTCAGAATGATCTTCCCATTAAATGTTCCTTAATTTATTTTTTTCTCATTTAAAGTTGCTTCAAATTCACAATTATCCTCCCTGTTGGTTTCAGAAGAGCAGAAGTTCTTTGCCTCGAGAACATGAAGGCTTCTAGATTTGCCAAGGATACCATTAACCCTTTATTTATGTCAATTTTCTTCCTAATTTTAGTAACTTTTACTGGCATCATCAATCTCTCCTGAATCTAGTAACATTTATGATTTATACAAAGAAATGTCCATGTAAAATTACTTTTAGCTGATGACTGAAATCTTAGCCACTTCTCTAGCAACAATAAGAACAGCTCACTTCATTGAGTGCTTCCCATATGTCAGGCACTCTTCCAAGTTCCTTTTGTACATTGTTTCATTTAGTCCTCATAAATAACCACATAAGGTAGATACTATTATCCCCATTTCATAGATGAGGAAGTTTGGAAAGGTTAAATAACTTGCCTAAGGTTTCACAATTAATAAGTGTCCTCCTCTGTCCATCAGATGTATGTCATTTAATACCCTAAATAGAAAAGCATCCCAGAGAAAAATAAATTGAAGAAGTATAAGACTAAATCCATCATCAGGACGTTTTATCAGAGTTGCAGTTGTGATAAGCCCAGCTTTTCCCTAAATATTGGCTTGCAATCACATACTCATTACTCATATCTAAGCTATATATAGCAACAATATGTCATCTAGAGAAGAAAGACTAACAGTTGATGCTAACAGATTTCAGTGTATTTCTCTGTTTCTACTTTGGCTACCTTCCTATTTAATTGGTAAATTATTCCTAATCAGAGAACTGAGAAGAATAAACTTTAATAGCAGTTATTTAGCTCCTCCGAGTCTAGATATCTGTTTAGAAACATGTGACCCTTGCTTTCCTTACATTTCAGGGCTACAGAGTGGAGAATAGAAGAGGGATGACTGTATTTTGATGCCAACACAGCCAATGCCATGGTTTTAATTTGTTCACATAAATTGTCTTTTCTCTCTATATTTACCACAGATCATGCCCATTATCTTGGTTCTGAGTTCTTGATCTTGAGGGGAGGAAATGAGTTCTCTGCCTCCATGGAAAGCATACCTAAAAGTTGGACAGGCAACAGGTAAGCCACACACTGGTGGTGGATAGCTCCTCGCTGCCTTTCTATTCTTTCATATTTCTGGGCCTGGAAACCTGCTTACTGTATGTCTCAGGCCCTGTTGCCAGGTAGGTGCTGTTGGTACTTCCAGTAAGAGGCACTCAAGTGAGGTTGGAAGATGGGAAGAAAGCAGCTATGGTTCTTCTTCGGGCAGCAACATGGGTGGGCATGTGGGTTCATGGTTTTATGCCTGGCAGCAGCACCAGCATTCAGTGACACCAGGGAGCTGATGGGCTGAGTGGCATGATTTTCCCTTCCTCTTCTCCTCTACTACCATCATCTGAATGGTTAGAAATCTCTAGGTTGGGTAACCCTTTACCTTCTTTTATTTTACCTTCACTCCCAGCTCCTCTGATATTTAATAATCAGTTCTCTGTATTAAATCCGCATTCCTGTCCCATTTGACTGAGTAATTTCTATTTCTGGTGCAGACACCAACTTATAGCTAGAGTGGATTTATAATAGCCGATCACATCATCTTCACAGATAAAAGACAGGTTGGAATGGCCAAATGACTATCTATTGTAAATAAAAAGAGATTATAGCTTTAAAGAGTGTTTATAAAAGGTAGAGTCAATGATAACTAGGCATACATAAGGTATCTATTTACCCTAGTAGATTAAAGCCTCCAAACAGAAAAGATTACAACAAAACAAAACAGAAACAAGAAATGGAGCATCTCAATCTTTTTAGTAATAATATTGTACATAGGTAGAAGGGTTAGTGTTGTTTCCTGAGACTTTTCTAGAGTGTTACATGATAATACTGATGAATAATTATGTTGGCATCACTGTGTATCAAGTTTTTCAGAGTCAGAAAAATCAGATACAGATGTCAGATTCATGAACTTTAGTTGAAAACTACATAGCCCTGAATTGGGATGAAAAATTTACACTTACAAGTGTAAATTTTAAATACATATTTAAAAATGTATTTTCTAGCTCTATCCACAAAAAGACTCAGAAACAGTAACAATTCTTTGGTAAGAAGTGTCCTTAGTGCCAGATCATCATCTCTATATGTAATTCCTCTGTTTGAATAATTTGGTCTTCTTGAAGAAATGGCTAATTCCATTTTTCCTTTTTTTATTTGTTCTTTTTAATTATACTTGACAGTATAGTCTATTTTGAAATATTTATACCAATATGGAGTATATCGTATTCTAAATAGAATCCCAATTTTATGGATGTACATGATGTGGGGATTCACTGTGATATATTCATATATTTACATAGGAAAGTTATGTCAGATTCATTGCACTGTCTTTCCTATTCCGATCCCCCTCTTCTCTTCATTCCCCTTTGTCTAATCCACTGACCTCTATTCTCCCTGCCCCGCTTGTGGGTTAGCATCCACATACATCATCTTCATAAGAGAAAAGATGCAACCTTTGGTTTCTTGGGATTAGCTTATTTCACTTTGCATGATAAGTCTCCAGACCATCCATTTACCAGCAAATGTCATAAAGTCATTCCTTATGGCTCAGTAATTTTACATTGTGTGTGTGTGTGTGTGTGTGTATATATATATATATATATATATCACATTTTCTTTATCCATTCATCTATTGAAGGCCACCTAGGTTGGTTCCATAGCTTAGCTATTGTGAATTGAGCTGCTGTAAACATTGATGCAGCTGCATCATTTTTGTAGCTTGGTTTTAAATCCTTTGGATACATACTGAGAAGTGGAACAACTGGGTCAAATGGTGATTCCACTCCTAGTGTTTTTGAGAAATCTCCATACTGCTTTCCATAATGGTTACACCAATTTGCAGTCCCACCAACAATGCGTGAGTGTACCTTTTCCCCACATCCTCACCAACATTTATTGTTACTTGTATTTTTGATAATTTGCCATTCTGACTGGAGTGAGGCAAAATCTCAGTGTAGTTTAAATTTGCATTTCTCTAATTGCTAGGGATGTTGGACATTCTTTCATACATTTGTTGACCATTCATATTTTTTCTTTTGAGAAGTGTCTGTTTAGTTCCTTTGCCCACTTATTATTATTATTATTATTTTGTGTGTGTGTTAAGCTTTTTGAGTTCTTTCTATGTCCTAGAGATTAACACCTTATCAGAGGTACATGTGGAAAAGATTTTCTCTCATTCTGTAGGCTCTCTCTTCAAGCTCTTGATTATTTCCTTTTCTGTGAAGAAGCTTCTTAGTTTGATACCATCCCATTTATTTATTTTAAAATTCTACTTATTGCACTTTAGGAGTCTTGGTGAGGAAACTGAGTTAAGCGAACATGTTAGAGTGTTGGGTCTTCATTTTCTTCTAGTAGGGGCAGGGTCTCTAGTATAATACCTAGATCTTTGATTCACTTTGAGTTGAGTTTTGTGCAGGGTGAGAGAGGTTCAATTTCATTCTGCTACATATAGACTTTCAGTTTTTCCATTTGTTTAAGAGGCAATCTTTCCTTCGATGTATGACTTTGGCACATTTGTCTAGTATGAAATAACTGTATTTATGTGGGTTTGTCTCTGTGTCATCTATTCTATTCCATTGGTCTTCATGCCTGTTTTGGCACCAATACCATGCTGTTTTTGTTACCATAACTCTGTAGTATAATTTAAGGTCAGGTATTGTGATGCCTTCTGCTTCACTTTTCTCACTAAGGGTTTCTTTGGCTATTCTGGGCCTCTAATTTTTCCAAATAAATTTCATGACTGCTTTTTCTAAGGAAATCAATAATTCTTGACCTGAGGAAGGAAACATATGATATCCTGGATCATCATGCCATGCCACAAAGAAAGAAATCTATCAAAGACTATTCATGTTGTATCCAAGCCAACTTGAAGAAGCTACCACCAGCTAAGTATGGGTCATTTTAAACATCAGTAAGAGTTATCACCATATTGGATTAAAGCACATAAAACATGCTTAAGTGCACAAGATTAAATAAATAATAATTAAGAAACAGAATTCATCATAGGCCACCTTTGGAGGATGTCAAGGAGTCAACTGATTATCTTGCAATCTTAAGTACAGTGGATGAACCATTCTTTTATTCTGCCTTTCTTTCTAACATGAACTGCAATTCAGAGTAACCAAATAATTTCTCTCTCTTTTTCTTTTTGGTACCAGGGATTAAACCCAGGGGTCTTAACCACTGAGCAACATCCCCAGACTTTTAAAAATTTTTTTAAATTTTGAGACAGGGTCTTGTTAAGTTGTTTAGGGCCTTACTAAGTTGCTGAGGCTAGCTTTGAATTTAAGATCCTCCTGCTCAGCCTCTTGGCAGTCCCACCAACAATGCGTGCTCCATCATACAGGCATGCTCCATCATACTGGGTACTGAAGAAGGAAGGCTAGAATTTGAACACATCATTTTGCAATTTCTCATTAATTAATGATTCTAGGCAGTGACAATTAATAGTTGCCAACATCACAGAAATAGTCTACATAATGTGATGAAATGCACAATGCTATCTGTGAAAAAATTGAACCTGAGTCTTAGAAATCTACTAGAACCATTTACCTAATTACAGAAAATAGGAAAAATTTAAACATCATGAAATTGAGCTAACAAAACCCAGGCAGTGAATTTTGATCCATAAGTTGTGAGGAGAAAGAAATTGAGAAGAATCGGAAGATTAAAAGATTCCGAAAACATATCACATAATTGCAGTGTCAGGTCCTTATATGGATCCTGTTGCAAACAAAATCACGAGACAACTGGGAAAATTTCAACCCTGGCTGCATAATTGATTCTATAAGATACTATTATTATTAATTTTCTTTTGGTTCAATAGCAGTTTTATGGTCATGTTTTAAAAAGAGCCGTTATTTTTTATAGGTCCATATTGAAGTATTTGTGGTGAAATGATGTCTGGAATTTGCTGCATAGGAATCCAGGGGAATGATGGGGTTGCAGCTGAGTCAAAACTGGCCATGAGCTGGTAACTGTTGAAGCTGGATGGTAGGCACACAGGAGCTGTAATGCTACTCTCTCCACTGCAGAGGAGGCTGGGAGGCCTAAGTACAATGCCTTAGCACCCTGGTTTCAGGAAGCTGAGTGCCCTCAGTTCTCAGTGATTGCTGCCTATTGAGTTCCTCAGGTACACCCACAAATGCAGACTACATCAAAACATATTTAAGTTTTGGAACCAACTTTGTGCCCTTCAGCTTTGAGGATACAAAGAGCTGAAAGCCTCAAAAAGAGTATGCTGCTGATCACTGCTCTAACACATTGTCATGAGCTGTGTGATTTAACCTGAATTTATTGTCCTATGATTCTACAGATCAGAAATCGGCTTCACTGGGCTAAAATCATAGTGTGTGTGGTGGTGGCGCTGCATTCCTTCTGGAAGCTTGAGGGGAGAATCTGTTCCCTGTCTTTGCATCTAGAGGCTAAGTGTATCCCTTGGGCCCATGTCCACACCAGTCTGATCTCTGTTTCTGTCTTTGCATATCTTTCTCTGACTCTATCTTTTTCACTCATAAGGACCCATTGATCCCACCAGGATAATTTAAGATAATTTCTTCACTCAAAATCCTTAATCCGTGTCTGCAAAGTCCCTTTCGCCATGTAAGGTAACATATTTAAAAGTGCTGGGCATTCGCATGTGACATCTTTGGAGATGGTGGCATTATTCTGCCTAGCACATAGAAGATGAAGAAACTGGACATGGGATTAATAGAGGGAAGTATATCAGTCAGGATTCAACCAGGAAACAGGAATTATTTTAATATTTTTAATGGAAGAAATTTGAGACAGAGAACTTGTTATACAAGAGACAGATGAGGGAAGAGCCAAAGGATGGCGAAGCACCATTCAGCATTGGGAGCTACTGTTACTTGTAAGACTGGAGGGGCACGAGGAAGAGGTGGTGTTACTAGAACCCGGAAGCTCTGCCATGTGTAAGAGCTGGGCTCTCCAAGTGGAAGTCGGGAATGAGGGGTATGACTTCCTGTAGGTGGCTGGCATCCCAGAAGAGACATGTGCACTTCTGGAAATGACAGTAGATTCAAGTCATTCTCTACAGTTCCGTTCTGTAAAGTTGTTTTGAACACTGAGTTAGGGGAAATACAGGGTTAGTTTCCTTCAAGTCTCTGGTCCTTAACCAATTAGCATATTACCTTGCTTATGTGTGTTTCTGACTAAAGAAAACTTATTTAACATATATTGTTGATCCATTAACATTGACCTTACAACTTACAATACTATCACACAGGCCTGAATGAAGCTTACCCAACACATTCATTTTCTCCCTAAGATACAACCACAGCCTATTTGCACTTAGGAACCTGAGGCATCACTTTAGCATTAGGCTTGAGGACCATTTAAAATAGTGACATCAACAACAAAAAGCACAAAAATGAGGAAAATGTAGCATTTAATACACATACACACAGAAAAGGATATTGCTGACACTATGAGAAACAAGAAGGTGTTTGACCTCAGCTGGGAATGTGTATCTTGGGTGACTTAAAGTTTTTGCCGCTGTATGCATGTCCATGAAGGACCATGAAAGAACCATAAGCATTGGTTTTGAGGTTACAAATACATTTCGTAAGAAGACAAATTTGCAAATATGGAATTTGTAAACACAAGGGTAGACTGTACTTCCCAGGATAGAAGCAATGGTGCCCTGGATTCTCAACTTCTCCCACTTGTTGGTCTTCTACCAAGATTCTCTGGCAAAGTCAGATGCAAGGGAGTTAGTGAAACAGTTGGAAGGAGAAGGATGGGAAACACATCTGACCATAGCATAAATAGGTTTAAAGGTCTAAGATTTGGTGGACAGGGCACTGGAGCAACTTAATGATTGTTTTAAATTTACCTATGTTATGACAGAGCGTGATGACAGTTGGTTTTTAATTTCCATACAGCCCATATCAATTTATTTAAGTGAAATAGGAGCTATAGATGGAAGATGTATGAAAACTCTTCTACTTGTAAGGACGGAAAGATCTGAAATACTCTAGAGAGGACAAATAAGACCTTCCTTTCTTAGAAATGGTAAAACGCCAGTTCTCTGCAGCCATTGGCCACTGGACCCTCAGGAGGGAGGTGCATGCTCTATGGGGGCTGAGCTGGCCCTCCCTGTAATTCTGTTTATGGTTAATATCACCTTGAACTCTGGAGAGTAGCAAATGCTGCTGCAGCTGCCTGGCTGTCTTGAATCTCAGTAAGAAAGAAAGAAAGAAAAAAAAAAAAAAACCTGTTGTGGCAGAAGGTTGGTGAATAGAAAGCAAATCAACCAAAAGATAATTTTAGCGTGGGGTTGGTGGCTTACTTGAGTGTGATTTATGACACAATGTTTTTATTTGATCTGGCATTACAGGGATAAATTATTGAGTGCTAATTGTATGTTGATAAGCTGTTCCTGCTTAAATTTATTCCTTCCTCAGTTTGTGTTAATTGGGGCATATTGGAACAGAAGGGAATTGCCCACTTATTGCCTGTTTTGGTTTACGCCATTGCTCCAATGCACAGTTGTAATTGTGTCTTCACTCTTGTTCACACTAAGTGAGTGAGGAGCTCCTGCTGGTGGATTCTCCCCTCCCTGTTAATGCATATTACTTTATTCATAAATAAATTGTTAAAAATAGCATTACTCCTATTTATTCATTTAAGTTTAGTCAAGTTGTAGCAGAAGGTGGGGTCAGAGGTGAACTGGCAGAAGGCTGGTGAAATTTAAATGCAGATCTTACCATTTGAAATTTAAATCCCCTTTAGATAAAGCCATCATGGTGGTGGGGCGGGGCAGATGTTTCCTGTGTAGGTGGCTTTATCTCTGACTAGTATTTCTCTCTCTCTCCTTTGGCATGAAGGGGCTTCAGGGGCAATGGAGTGTGAGAGGCCTGCAGTAAGAATCCTTGCATGGAGGATGCAGGTATGAGGGAAGGGAAGGGCAGGGGTGATGCCTACCAGGTATGGAGGGTCTCATCTCGCGAGGGTCTCTGTGATTCATGTTCATGACACAGGGTGGGAATTTTCTATTTATGGCATCATGTCTGTGCTCAAAAGTTTTGGATCTTGGAGAATGTCAGATCTGATCTGCGCAGATCCGATGCCATAAATAGAAAATTTTCACCATAGTTCACAAAGAGACTTATTAAAAACATTGTATCGAATTACCTTTAGTCTATGTATCTAAGGTGTATATCAAACATAAATGAATTTTGTGTTTTGACTTGGGTCTCTTTACCAAGATATTGCATTATATGTTTGGAAATATTCCAAAATATAAAAAATCCCAAATCCAAAACACTTTTGGTCCCACACATTTTGGATAAGGGAGACTCAATCTGTACTCTAATTCCAGGGAAGTCTATATTTCAAGAATCAACACAGACACAAAACAGCCAACAGCCAGCAGGATTCCAGGTTGAGATTAAAGGAAGTCAGCAAAAGCAGAGGAAATAATAACATTCCAAAGCAGCACACCAGATTCAAGGGCCCGAGGGCAGTGCACACGGGTACCACACATGGCCCAAGGGGAGTCTTATAAACACTAATCCCAGACACAGACACGCTCTCTGCCCTGTTTTATGAATTCCGCTGGATGTGGGCAGGTGTGTACCTGGTTGTAAACCAGAGAGGGGTAAGCCCTGCAGGTGCTGGGGCTCCTGGATGTGGGAGAGACTTGGGGGGATGGTGAGTACCACTCCCCATGCCTCTTCCTGAGACTCAGGATCCCCTCCTACCTCTCTACATTCCCCTCCCTCTCCTGTTTTATTCTTAGATGGCATGTGGAATCTCTTCTGGTTATCTCCCTCAAATAAAATAGAATTCTGTTTAAGTCCTTGTTGAAGTAGCTTTTCTAGTGAAAACAGAGAAGACCTCACTGACTTCTAGAGAACGAAGTTGAAGACTGGGTGTGTGTGTGTTTTGACCCCCAACTAAAGCTGTCTCACTCTATAATCACTGGAAGAACCTCATAGTTGGGTAGTTTTTTCCCACAAAATTGCTCTGTGAAGCAGGATCACTCTGAAGTTTCAGGGACGAGCTTTAGTTCACTTATGAAGCCATTCTGACTATCGGCTAGTGAATTCAAACAGGAGTCATAATTAAAGGGAGAGTGTTTAAAATGTCACTCTTTCTCAGATGTGCTTCCTCCAGGAAGGAAAGCCGGTTAAGCGCAGGTGGTTCTACCCTCAGTGGTACAGCATTACAGGTTCCCCTAAAATATGTCCTGGGCCTCGCAGTCCTCCTCAAACACAGTGGGAAGAACCAGAAAAAGTAGGCAAACAGAAATGGCCTGTTATAGCTTAAGTTTTAATATTGACAAGGATCCTTCTCCCATTTTCTCTAGCATCCAAAGGCCTTCTAGGGAAGATTCTGGCACTTAGAGAGCTGGGATCCCTCAGTAACATGATTGCCTGTGGTGGTGAGCCCTGGAGAAGAAGCTGAGCCAAGTCAGAGGGAAAAGCAGGGGTTCATGTCCCACAGTCAGAGGGTGGAGGTAAGGGCCCAGAGCCACAAGTTGAGCACTGGGCAGGGGATGCTGGCATTGGCTCAGTGAGTACATCGTTACCCTTCAGGTCCCAGCCACTGAGATTAGCCAATGGCTACCAATATCTGGCAGACCTAGGATTAGATCCAATTCTGTAAAGCCCAGGAAAGCTTTTGTGGTTATAACCTCCAGCCCACCTATAATGCTGGGTCCATTCTGACCTTGGATGAGAAGGATGTGGAATATCACCCCTGATCAATGAAATAGGAAGACCCGAAATTAAAAATGGTGTTCCAGTGTTATTTGAACTCTATATTAAACTATTTTTCCTACATTTTTAAATTTGGCCAGATAAGAACTAGAGATGATACTTGAGATGAAATCCTTGAGAAAAAATGGACAATGTGTATATATACCATAGTTTCTTTATCCATTCATCTGTTGAAGGGCATCTAGGTTGGTTCCACAATCTAACTATTGTGAATTGAGCTGCTATGACCATTAATGTGGCTGTGTTACTGTAGTGTGCTGATTTTAAGTCCTTTGGGTGTAAACTGGGGAGTGGGATAACTGGGTCAAAAGGTGAATCCATTCCAAGTTTTCTGAGGATTCTCTACATTGCTTTCCAGAGTGGCTGCTCCAATTTGCAACTCCACCAATAATGTACAAAATGTGCCTTTTCCCCCACATCCATGCCAACATCTGTTATTGCTTATGTTCTTGATAACAGTCATTCTAATTGGAATAAGATGAATTCTTAGAGTTGTTTTGATTTGCATTTCTCTAATTACTAGAGATGTTGAACATTTTTTCATATGATTTATAAATAATGGAATATTATTCAGCCATAAAGAATGTTATAACATTTGCAGATAAATGGATGGAATTGGTATCATGCTAAGTGAAATAAGTCAAGCCCCAAAAACCAAAGGCCGAATGTTTTCCCTGATAAGTGGATGATGATACATAATGGGGGTGGAAGGGTCGGGGGTAAGAGAAGAATGGAGGAACTTTAGATTACTTAGAGGGAAATGAGAGGGGGAGAGGGTGGGGGTACGAAAGATGGTGGAATGAGACAGACATCATTACCCCATGTACATGTATGAATCCACGAATGGTATGAATCTACATCATGTACAACCATAGAGACAAAATGATGTACCCCATTTGTGTACAATGAATCAAAATGCAGTCTGTAGAAATAAAAAACAAATTTAAAAAATGGACAATGATCATTCTAATAGATTCAGAGAGAAGGTTATAGATAGAGAAGGCTGTAGCCATGCCATCTTGGCCAGGTCACTTTATCTCTGTGAGTTACACTGGATGGGCTCCACAGAGCTCAAGGTTGACCTCAATTAAACTTCTTTGGTTTTCTTAAGAATTCTTAACCTTGATTTAACTTTTATATCCCGATCTGTTAGGATTAAAATCTGGCAGGTGTAAAGTTGCCCTAGACTTTGTCCTTCAAATCCTGGTCCCCAGATCAGCAGTAACATGTTTAGCTGGGAACTGGCAAAACATATGAATTTAAGGACCATACTCCAGTCCTATGGAATCAGAATATTGGAGATAGATCCAGGAAATGTGTGTATTTAATGTGTCCTTCAGAATGATTATGAAATGCATTAAAATTTGAGAAGATCTGAACTGGAATAAAAAATTTAGTATAAAAAAATACAAAAGGAGGTTCAAACTTTGACTTAGACAATTATTAGCTATGTGACCTTATACAAGTGACTCCCTCTCTGTGCCTCAGTTTCCTTGGTTCTGAAACTGTTGGGTCTGCTTCATAAAGTTGTTGAGAACAAACGAGATAATGCAGGAAAATTCTGTACACAGCACCTTGCCCAGCATTCAGTGGATACTTGGCACATGTTATCTATTATTTCCTATGATTGTGACAACCCCAGCTGCCACCAGCCCTGGAAGCCCCGGCTATGGGATTCACATGTTCCCTCTTGGTGCTTTTGCTCTGTCTCTCTATAGCTCTATCTAAATCTTGCTGCTCCTTTAGTGAGAGTTCTATGGGACTGGCGGAGGTGACCGCCTGAGTACCTTTGACAATGGATCCCCACTCCCCGACCCCTTACTGGTCTCTCGGTATTGCCATGATAATATCAAGACAGAACTGGACCTGCTTTATGCTGTAGAAAACAGGTGTGGAACCATCATATTCTGAGCCAAAAGTCAGGTCACAGCTACACAAACTTCTTTAGGGGGAGGGAGAGACCCAACCCTCAGTAGCTGGTTTGTCCTCAGACATTCAAAGTGTTGGCCATGCTGAGTTAGAAGAGCCCAGCCTAGCAGTTCCTTTTGGCTGCTGCCATCACATGCAGCTACTTTCAGAACAAGAGGCCAGCCCCCACCCCTGAGCTGCTTGCAGGGCCCTACAGGCCTCTGTGTAGAATACAGAGGCGGAGTAGCAGCCTGGAGCAGCAGCTGCCGCACCTCCCTCTGGGCCACCATAATGTCTCCCGAGGGGCCAGCCCAAGCTTGGATGAACCTCAGAAAATTAGCGAGCAATTCCGACTTGTTTAATTTTTCTCTCCTAAGAACTTGAGCGACCATGTCCTCTTAATCATCTTTTGAGGGGGAAAGACAAGAGAAAAGAAAGACATTCAAGAAAACACAGAGAAATTAATCTGTTCATTCATGTTCAATAAATGACTCTGTGCTCTAAGTACATTTGTTCCCTTATTCTGCAAATGTTTGTTGGGTATGCAGATTGCATGGAGTGCGGGAGACACCAGGATGAATTAGGAACATAGCTAATTAGGGAAGTTAGGGAAGTGAGTTAGGGAAGGAGGAGAGACCAGGGGCCATCATTTGGTGAACATTTACTATGTGCTGGGCTCTGGGCTAAGGCCAACCCTTACCTGAACCTGTGAGATTCATATTCTTACTCTCATTGTCCACATGAGGACATTAAAGCTTAGGGAGATGAGGTGACTGACTTGGAATCTCCCATTTGGAAAGTGGCAGGGCTCTGTGACACACAAGCCCTTCCTTTTTTCACTCTACCACACTGCCTCTATGGGAGCATGTGCCTTCATCTCAAGTTTGATGGACAAGAGATGTTAAGAGCCATGAGAAAGTGCACATTCAGAGCACCAAGGCAGTTCCTAAGATAGAACGATGACCCATAGCTGCTACATGGATCTGGAAGGACAGCTTAAGAGTGGACATGGGTAGTTCTGTTTACCCTGAGTGTGGCCCTAGGAATTTTCTGTGGGAAAGCAGAAGGACAAACTACCTATTACTTCTGTCTAGGCTTGCCCTCAACATGTTCCTGGACAGTGCTGGTTATCAGGCAGGACTAGATGAGCCAGAGAAAAACTTGGAACATGCTTTGCATTTCCATTTAAGGGTGCAATAAAACCTTGTTCTTGTGTTTTACTTGGTTTTGTTTGTATCACCATCACCTCCACCACACACCATACATATTTACTAAGTGCTATGTGCACATGAAATCACTGACGTTAGATCCAGAACAAATCCAAGGGTACTAATGTCCTTTTGCCCAGTCCCCCTCCTGACATTTGTACGTGTCCGTTTCCATAAGATGCTTCCTTGACAGCATCACATGGGAGTTTTAAGGGGGAACTGGCACTTGTGGAGAAGTAAGAAAGTCCCAGATGTTCTGATGTGAGTTATTTCATGTATCCTTACAAGGCAGTAAGTAAATGATTCCTCTTTGATGGATGTGGCCACTGAGACTCACAGAAGCCAAGGTATGTGAAGCTCTAACTGGTGAGAATGAAATGAACACACTCTTTCCAAATCCAGTGATTTGAGAGCTAAGGAGGGTAGTGAATGGGTTTCTGAGGACCAATTAGTGATCTGTGAAATATTTGCTTGATTTAAGTTAATCAATTGAGAAGTAAACAAATTGTATGTTGAAGTTGAAGCCCTATGGTAAAGAGGAAAGTGGGCTGGGCATTACAGCAGGACAGTCTTGAGTTCAAATCCTGACCCCTCTTAGTCTTTCTGGGTCAACCTAGCACTTCTGAGCCTGTATTTCTCATTTATAAGTCTGAAGAGTAGTTCATACTATACAGAGGCATCAAGGTTAAGAACATGATGCTTATGAAATATGGGACCCTCCTGTCTCATACATCTTCTCCAGGAGAGAATCCACATTAACTGGATTGGACACACATGACTATTAACCATTTTGATCTGCTCATCCCAAGACTTATTTTATTTAGCTGAGATTTCTTAGATACCCACATACTGTGTTTCATGGCCAGGCATAAGATAGCTAGAACAATTAGCTAGTTGGCATGGTTTTCCTCCAAGAATATGCCAATGAGCTAAGTAAGCATGATGGTTCTTTGCAATTTTGCCTTGACTTCAAGACTTGAGGGTTTGTGGAAGGTTCATGTGGTAGAGATTGACTGGTCACCATACTTTTTCCCTTTTTCCCTCAGTTAGACTATTTCCAGCTCTCCCTCATTATGTGATTATGTGACTGAGTTCTGGCAGATGGAATGTGAGTGGAAACGATAGGGACATTAAATGTAGGTGAAAAGATTGACCTCACAGAACTTCCCACAGATCCTCCTCTATTCCATTATTTGCCTGCAGGATAGAGGATCTAGTGAAAAACTCCATGGTGGTTAGGGTGAGGAGCCACTAAAGGAAGGTATGTGGCTCCCTCAATGACTGTATGGAGCAGAGTAACCATCCTACCCCCAAACCTGCATTTGCATTGGACTGGGAGTGAGACATAAATTCCTACTGTGTTAAGCTATTGAGATTCGAGGGTTACTTTAAAAAGTAATTAGCTTGCCCTCAAGAATACAGCCTGCTTATGACTTATAGCAAGATATTTCTAAATGACCATAAAACCAAATACTCTATGAGGGGTAATATATTTCTTTACATTAGCATAAATTAATTTATAAGCTTAGCCTGCCAGATCCAGGCAGGGCCCTAAGGATACATTACCTTGTTTTTGATAGCAGGGACAGCTAAGGATAGGGATGGCTAGTAACCTGGTACATGGTAGAGTGGTTCTCAGAGTATCAGGATCATTTGCAACATGCTAGAAATGCAAATTCTGAGTCCCCATTTTAGATCTCTTGGATGAGAAACTCTGGGAGCGGGGCCCAGTCATCTGTTTGCCCAAGTCCTCCAGTGATCCCAATATACAGACTTACCATTTGAGAAGGCTCCAGGGAGAGGAACAGCTGGACCCTGGAGCTCACATCTGGGAAGAGCAGAACAGGGCAGAGCTCACAGAGATGACCACTCCATGCAGTAGTGAGGGATCAAGGGGATCCAAAGATGCGTACTTTTCAGTTTTCCTTTGGATGATCTCACTGGTAATGGCACACAGTTTGAGAAATTGATTTGTTTCTCCAAAGAGGATTGATTACTCTATCAGAATTCTTAGACTAGTGTATTAAATTACTAGGGAAGCCATAGCAACATATCACAGATTGGGTGACTTAAAAGGATTAATTTTCTCGAATAATGGAGGCAGGAAGTCTAGGATCACAGTGTCAGCAGGATTGGCCTCTGATGCTTCTCTCCCTGACTTGCAGTGGTCACCCTCCTGCTGCCTGCTTGCTGTTCATTTTGCACCCACACACACTTGGTATCTCTTTTTGTGTTCTGACTTCTTCTTTTCATAAGGAACCAGTTGGATTGGAGTAGGGACTACTCAAATGGCATCATTTCAACTTAATTTCCTCTTTAAAAACCATTTCTCCAAATATAGTCACATTCTGAGTTACTACAGGTTAGGACTTCAATACATGAAGTTTGAAGGGACATTATGTTAATCAGATTTCCTTCACTCTAACAAATAACTGAGATAAGCAACTTATGAAGACAGAAAATTTATTTAGTTCATGATCTGTTGGTTCTGTTGCTTCAGGCAAGATATCCCATAATGGCAGCAGTGTATGATAAAACAAAATTGCTCACCTTATGACCAGGAAGCAAAAGAGAGGACCAGGAAGAAGCTATAGTCTCACTATCCCCTTGAAAGGCACACCCCCGATGAACTAAAGACCTCCTACCAGACCCCACCACCTCCCAATGTTGTCATTCTTGGGCTCAAAGCTTTAACACATTGACATGGGCCTTTGTAGGACTTCAAGAACCAAACTATAGCAGATATAGTTCTGTCCAAAGCAACTATGGAATCTGTAATATTACTTTTATTCTTGTCCCTCTTAGAACTCCCTTGAATAATCCTGGAACCAAAGAGAGTCAAGCGCTAAATTTAACATACAGTTTGGAGTTGAAAGTTTATTTTATTCTAACAGTGAAGTTAGAATAGCTTTAATACTTTTGGCAACAGGTTGACTGATTAAAAGTAGAATCAGATAAACGTAATGCGAAAATAAGAGGTGTCTGTTTTGGAGTTTCTTGTATCCCTTGGGCAGATAAAGGGTAGTTTGTGAATAAATGTGAACTCTAAAGCAACCTCATAATAGGTGAAAAGTAGCATTTTTTTCCTGAGTTGGTGACCAGTTGATGGTATAATTCTTCCACATATGTGGAAAAATATTTTCCTTGGTATGCTGAGGTTTGGCATAAGCTGGAAGAAATTTTGGTTAGGACAGACAAATGAGCTCCTCTTCTGAGCTGCTTTTAGTGAGTTTGGCTTTTTGGCAAGCTGTGGTGATAATCTTAAACAATAACTGATGGATGCACCAGAAGTTAGATATATGGGAATAATGGAATGGGGAAAGTAGATGCGCAACTCTTCCAAAGATTCACATTTCACAAACTGGTCTGCTCTTTCCGAGAGAAACCCTCAGTGGGTCAGAGGACCACTTGCCATTGTGGTCCACATCCTCCATTCATGTGTGTCTCCCTTCCTTCTGCCCCTGCCCCACTTCATATTCACCAGGAGGGGTCATGGATTTGGTGCCCTAGCTGCCAGGGTGAGCTCTGCTCTAACGGCTTCAACTACTCTAAACTTGGGGCAATCTGGCTGCCTGGATAATCCCACGGAATGAACTCTCTTATCATTTGTTAAGTGCCAGGGCAGAGTTCACAGAAAAACAGCCTCACTGCTAGTCCATGAAACAGGAGCTGTGGAAGTCCTGTGCATACAAACACGTTAGCCTATGCTCAAAATATGCTTATGGGGCAAGTTCTGATATGATTAATGTTGGCATCGTTGAGCATACATTAGTGGGATTTGCATATATATAAATTTGAATAATGTTCAAGGACATCAAATGATATCTGGCTTAATAATTATAATCATAGCTAACATTTATGGAAGTATGTGTCCAACACTACTATAAACATTTTGCATAATTAATTAATCCTCACAATAGCTCTATGAGATAGATCCTATTGTCATAACCATTCTACAGATGAAGAAACCGAGACATAGAAAGAAAGGTTTAGTAATTTTCCAAGACCACACAGTGAGCGCATAAGCAGCAGAGCTAGGGTATGAGGCCAGATGGTCTGATTCCAGAGCTTGAGTGCCTCTCTCTCTTGCTACACAGCTGTAGTTGCTAAGCACACTGACTTTGGAAAACAGCCTTGCCTTTCTTGGGTGGTTTGGGAGGTTATGCTGGAAACTGAAGTCAAATAAGCCTTTCTCTAGGAACTTCAGGAGATTAAATTCAAAGGCATTCATTGGAGGATTTTGTAAACCAAGTGTGAGTCTGAAGGACTTGGATCCTTGGTCCTCCCCTCTGTCATTTTGGGGAAACTCAGATGCATGCATACCTGTGTACATCCAACATGTGTTCACCAAGGAAAACTTGCTGGGCCTCTGAGGGCTACAGTAATGGACAAGATCCAGTCTCTGCTCTCCAGGAACACAGAGCCTGGTGGGGAAGGCACCTCATACCACCACCATCTGACACCCTGACAAGAGGTTAGAGAGGGGAAGCTTGGAGAGGAGTATGGGCCAGAATTGGCAGAAAAGGTGCATCAGAGCTCAGTATAAAAGAGGTACAGAACTTTACCTTTGAGTAAGGGGGAGAAGTGTGTGCCAGGTCACAGAGGAAAGGGCATCACTAGGGCATGAGTGGGCACTGATGGGTGACAAGCTCCAAGGGTTGCAGAACAGTAGCACATAACATATTTGCTTTTTTTTTTTTTAGAAAGATGAGAGTGGTTTTGTCCAGCCAGAATGTAGGTGATTCATGAAAATGTGTTTATCATTCTAGAAATTATGTTAACACTAATATGGAAAAAGTGGTTGTCCTGATGTCACAGCCCCCTTTGCCCTCCACAGAGTTCTACCTGTTGCTGTTTAGGATTCCATAGTTAGAGATTCATTTCTTTTTCAAAACTCCATTCCTTACCATGTCTAGGATATTGTCTTGTAAGTTGCTTAGACTTAGCCACACTAGAGTGCATGAACAGTTTTCCTGAGAGTAGTTTTTGGTAAGATATGAAAGGATGTAGGGACGAAGGACAACACCGGGGAGCAGTCTGATCACTTGGAAGAAATAGAGCAGCAATCCAGAGATGACCCAAGAGTCAGTTACACTGAAAATTAACGTAATATCAGGGTCAAATTGGAAATGATGCTGCTAATGTTCGGATAAATGTCCCCCAAAGATTCATGTGTTAAAGGTTTGATCCCCAGCCTGTGAAACTCTTGGGAGTGGTGGAATCTTTAAGAGAAGGAATCTACTGGTAAGTCTTAGTCATTAAGGGCTTGTCCTTGAAAGGGATAGTGGGTGCCAATCTCTTCTTTTCTTTTTCTCCCATTCCCAGCTGTGAGATAAATAAACTTCCTCTAACACAAGCTACTGCCAAGATGTGTTACCTTGTCATAGGCCCATAGGTTCAAAAGCAACAGGACCATTGGGACCTACAAAACTGAGAGTCAAAATAAACCTTTCCTCTTTTAAAGTTGATTAACTCAGATATTACGTTATAGTAACAAAGTGAACTTACACACATGCAGATATAGACAAAGGTCCTTAGAAAGAGTAGTGTTAGCTCCTGCTTCTGATGTTGCCTAATTACACAGGATGAAAGGAAACTTTAAGCTGTACCAATAGAAATGCTACTAAATATTTGAAAAGTAAAACCTTTAAGTTCTTCCTCATCTACTAGTAAAAAAAACCAGAGCAGTTATGTTAAAATATGGAAAACAAATTGTTCATTTTCAAAACAAGTTTTATGCTTTAACTTTGGGACTTAAGAATTTTTCCCCTTTAAGTCTTTTTTAAAATGCCATTTCTGCCATATTCTCCAAAGCTAGTTAGAAATAATGCAAGCATGTCTTTCAAAAACATATTATGTAGCAAGTAGTTATAAGGATATGTTTGCTTATATGTCTAAAAATGAAACTGGAGTTATAGCAATATATTTTGTTCAGATTGTAGCATGGCTCAGATAGAGGGGAATGTCATGTGACCATGATGACAGGCATTCATTCATAATCTGATGACTTCTCCACCTAGAATCTGGCAGCCTGACAGCTAGCACCTGCTCAACCTACACAATGAGCAAGGAGTCCCTCAGCGGTAAATAAAAGGACGTGGGATAAGAGATGTTTTATCATCCAACATTATTTTTGTCTCATTGTTCAAGCATGTAAAATTTAGGCTAAAACTTTCAGGCTGATCGTAAAAAGAACTTGAGAACTTATCATTCTCTGCAAAGTTCCAGGAGTTGCTTGGAGAAACCACTTATTTTCTTTAATTTTGCAGAAGTATAAAACTGAGTAGATTGTAAAGAACATTTAGTGTTACAATAGCTCTAAAATTTTTAATGTGCATCCTTGCTTTGAGGGAATCTACCTTACAAAAATAAAAGCATCACTATATAAAGATATATGCATAAAGAATTGTTTATTTCAGCATTGTTGTAATGTATATGGGGAAACCCTGAATTTTCATTATTAGGAGACTGATTGAATATATTTTGGTACATTCTTTCTGTGAAGTACTATGCATATGTTTTAAAGAAAACTTAGATCTGTATATTGACCTAAAAGGATGCCTATGCATAGTATATTTAAAAAGTCATTGACAAAAAATTTTATTTAGTATAATCCCATTTGTATACAAATGTATATTTGCACATTTATGTTTGCTATGTAAGCACTGAGATGTCTATGGAAGAATACGAGCCAAATTCTCACTTTTGCTAAAGGTTAAGTTAGGAATTAGTTTTCTTTATTAGTTTTATAATTAAAATACAATACAGAGAAGGAAAACCTGCTTAACCATTTATGATTCAATGAAAATTAAATGGGACAATATTTGTAAAACACTTATAATCTCTGGTATCTAGTGAGCCTCCAAGAAATGCAGATTTCATGTGCAAGTTTCTTCCTGGGCTGATACAGTGCACTGCAGTCTGGCCCTTGAACCTAAGCTAGGTGTTTTTCAGATTGGGCAGCTTGGAAAGGTTAACTAATTAGACAAATTCACTTAGCCGGCACGTTAACATTCACCCTGAAGTCTTTCTGAAACTAAAAGCTATGTCCCCCCACTGCCCCCTGGACTCCATTCTGCTGTCTATTTCTCTTCCCACAGTTTCCCTTCTTTGGGCCTCTTCATTATTTCAACTGGAGTTTTCTGTCATTTCCTGTTAGAGGAAGTGCACACTGCACATCTTGCATGCTCTGCACCATCCTGGGCTGCTTTTCCCTGTGTTCCTATCACCAGCCCCATACTCGAAGAATCTGCTCTGGGGCAGGAGCACTTCTCTCTGGGTGTGCTCACCCCTTTCCACCTGGCTTCCCTGATTTTTAGTACAGGGAAAGGATTCTCTGTTCACCAACAGAGACTCCGTATTGGAATGGTAAAGGATGGGCTTCTGATTGGGAGCACCTACCCGACAGCCTGTCTTCCCCACCCAGAGAACAGATCTTCTCTCTACAGTGTTCCTTGTTTCTCCTTTCTGTTTGTGGACAATCCCCAAGCCCCACCCCCAGCCCTTTCCTGTTTAAATTTTGCTCCACTGCTGCAAAATATAGTTCAAAGACAACCAGATAGATGCTGCAATCTCAAGTCTTTGAAAAAATCTTTATCATTAAAGAATCTTACTCTGGTCATTTTTTTTTTTTTTTTAAAGATCCTTAGAAATCCCACAGGTATTGATTTCTAGCATTTTGAAATGTAATCAACTTTATTATTTATAAACATGGCAAATTCAAGTAGAAGTTCGATTTACACACTTGGTTGATCTATTTTGTATGCCTGTAATTCCAGCGACTCAGAAGGCCAAGACAGGAACATCACAATTTCAAGGCCAGCCTCAGCAACATAGTGAGGCCCTAAGCAACTCAGAATCTGTCTCAAAACAAAAAAATAAAAAGGGCTAGGGGTGTAGCTCAGTGGTAAAGTGTCTCTGGGTTCAATTCCCAGTACAAAAAAAAAAAAAAAAAAATCCTCTAAAACACCACCCACCCTGCTGATGTTAAGCAAACCTCATATTCCTGGGTTAAAACCTCCTTGGTTACAATGTATTATCCTTTTTTTATATTATTGTTTGATTTAATTTACTAAAATTAAATGTTTGGAATTTTGTATCTAAGGTTCATGGGGGATATTGGATCATTGTTTTCTTTTGTAACAATTGTTAAATTTTGACATCAGGGTAATGCTGGTGTCAGAATGAGTTGGGAAGTGTTTTCTTATTTTAAACTTTCTTGAAGGATCTTGGAATAATTGGTATTAATTCTCCCTTAATTTAAAGAAGAATTCACTAGTAAAGTCTTCTGGGCCTGGAGATTTCTTGGTGGAAAGGTTTTTAACTGTAAATTCAGTTTCAGTGATAGTTATAAGGCAATTCAGTTATTCTTGTTTCTTCTTCAGTAAACTTTGGTAGCTGTGTGTTTCAAATAATTTGTTCCTTTTATCTAAATTATTAAATTAATTGTCACAAAGTTATTCATTATAGTCTTTTTTATTTTAACATCTGTAGGTTCTATAATGATGTCACCTCTCTCATCCTTAGTAATTTTTGTCTTTTTTTTGTCAATATGGTTAGAAGTTTATAAAAAATAATCGATCTCATTAGAGAACACAGCTTTTGATTCCTTTGATTTTCTTTAGTGTTTTTTTTGCTTTCTATTTAACTAGTCTCTGCCCTAATCTTTATTATTTATTATCTTTCTTCTGCTTACTTTGGATTTCCTCTGTTCCCTTCCCCCCCACTTACCTCCATCCCAGTTTCTGAAGGTAAAAGCAACTGAGGTCATTGATTTGAGATCTTTCTTCATGAAGTTGATAAATTTCTATTAAAAACATTTTGATATGCTATATTTTCATTTTCATTAGTCTGAAATACTCAAACTTTTCTTTTGATTTTTCTGTGACCAAAGAGCTATTTATTAGTTTCTAAATTTTTGGAGCCTTTTCAGAGATCTTTTGATTATTGACTTTTGATTTAATTCCATTGTAAGCATGGAACATATTTTGTATGACTTGAATCCTTTTAAAATTATTGAGATTTACTTTATGACCCTAATTTGGTTTGTTTTGATAAATGTTCTGTGTTCATATGAAAAGAATATGTATTCTGCCCTTGCTAGGTGGAGTGATGAAGTGGTCTATTAAGTCAACTAGGCTACATTTGTTGCTGGGTCCATACCATTTGAGTCTATTATGTCCTTTCTGAACTTTGGTCTGCTTTAAAAAAAAAAAAATTGCTAATTGATGATGATGAAATGATCAGCTACAATTGTGAATTTATCTGTTTCTCTTTCTTGTTGATCTAGCAATTTTTGCTTCACATAATTTAAAACTCTGTTATTAGTAGGATAAACATTTAGTTGTATTAGGTCCTCCTAATGGATTGACCTCTTTCTTGTAAAATTAACTATTTTTTTTAATCTCTGATGATAGTCTTTGCCCCTAAGTCTATTTTGTCTTAATGTAGCTGCTCCATGTTTCTTTTGTTTAATGTTATCATATACTTACTTCCCCCATCTTTTGCTTTTAACCTCTTTTGTCATTGTCTTTAATGTGCATTTCATGCAGGTGGCACATGGCCTTATTTCTTATCCAACCTGACTCCACCTGCCTTTTAATTGAGGTGTTTATAGTAAATGTGATTGTTGACATGGTTAGACTTAAATCTATTATTCTACTATTATTTTCTATTTGTCCCATCCTTTTGTTTGTTTTTGTTTGTTTGTTTGTTTTTTTACTGGCTGTAACTTTTTGTTTTTCTGTGTTAGTGTTTGTCCAAGGGTTTATCATGCACATTTTAAACTTATTTCCTACCTTGAAATGCTATTACTGAATTTCCCCTAGAGAGTAAAGACCTACTATACTTCCATTATTCTCTTCTGTTCCTTATGCTGCGTTCAGCATTCCTTTTACTTACACATATGTTTTAACTTTCCCAGTTCATGGTTACTATTTGTATTTAAATGGCCAGTTATCTTTGAAATGTAAATAATCTAAAAAGCTTGTATATTCAGAACGTAGTTACCATTTTTGTTGTTCTTCATTCCTTCAATTCATATTCCATCTTGTATCATTTTCTATCTTCCCAAGAGAATTCTTCTAATATTTCTTTTAATGTGAGTCTATTGTTGATGAATTCTTACAGTTTTTGTATGTCAAATAACCTTAATTCATCTTAATTTTTGAAAGCTATTATTGCTGAATATAGATCGAGAGATTTCCCATTTTTTCCCATGTACCTTCAATATTACTCCACTGACTTCTTTCTTATATTGCTCCTGAAAGGAGATCTGTTATCATTCTTATTTTAATTAATCTGAAAACAAGGTTTTTTGTTCCCTACTGGATGCTTCTATTCTTTATCACAGTTTTTCAGGAATTTGATTGTGATATGTCTTGGTGTCTCCTCCTCCTCCTCCTTGTGATTACAGTTCAGTAATTACCTTGGATCTGTGATTTTATAGTTTTCATCAAATTTGGAAAATTTTTAGCCATTATTTCTTTAAATATTTCTTCATACTCACCTCCTCTCCTTCAGAGCTTCCAATTATACATATATTAGGCCACTTGGAAATTGTCTCACAACTTACTGATGTTCTTTCTATTTAATAAAAAAAAAAAATCTGTTCTTCTCACTGTTTCAGTTTGAATCATTTATGTTGTTACATTTTCAAGTTTATTGGTTGTTTCTTCTGCAATATCTAATCTGCCATGGATCCCATCCAGGGTGTTTTTTCTTTTTATTTCAGACATTGAGACATTGTAGTTTTTTTTTTTTTTCTTTTCTAAAAGTTCAATTTGGTTATTTAAAAAAATGTCTTCTACATCACCACCTAACCTTTTCAACAAAAGGTACATAGTTATAATACTTGTTTTATTTCCTTTCCTATTAGTTTTAATAGAAAAGTATGGCAATTCTGATTTGGTTTTGATTGATTGACTTTTCTCCTAACTACAGGTGGTCATCATCATCTTCTCCTCCTCCACCTTCTCCTCCTCCTGCCACTGTCTGGACATTTTGGATTGAGTGCCAGACATTGGAAATTCTGCCTTGTGGGATGCTGGATATTTTTGTGTTCCTAAAATATTTTTAAGCTTGCTTTGTACATTAAGTTAAGTTACTTGGAAATAGTTTGATCCTTTAATATCTTGAATTTTAGATTTGTTTAGACAGGGCTAGAATGTCAAGGCAAAAGCCAGGCTGAGAGGTGTTGAATACTGTAGGGAGACCTGAAGTTCTCTGTGTAGTTCTCTCCTCCCCGAAACTCTGTCTTGCAAACTCTAGTTGCTGTGTTCTCCCTGGAATCTCAGCTACAAAACTGCTTTGAGTCCCCTCCTCCCTTCACCACAGCCTGAAAACCCTCTCAAGGCAATAAGTTGAGGCAATCTTAAGGCTCATTTAATTTTGCTTTCTTTCAGGAAAGACTGTTCTTTTTGCTTTATGTCAAGGTATTAAAAACCAGTATTCCATTTATTATGGTGCAGGTATTTTCTCTTTTGTTTTTTGAAAGAACATGATAGTGTGGGACAACAGATGTCAGATAACAAGATATTCTTTTCATCTCCTTAAGTGAGGAAAGAAATCTGTTGTGATGGCCAGTTTTAAAAACTTGGTCTCTCAGTGTGAGATTATACTTGAATTTACAAGAAGCCCTTTGGAAAGTTGATTTTATACCATGGAAATAAGAGGGTTATATTGTAAGATTGAAAAATGGGTATGACTAAGGGCCAAAATAGCAACTGAAAAGATCTTATTTCCCATAAAAGAGTAGAAAAGAGTAGATAACACCTTATTCAACTGAAAGAGATGCAAACATGCAAGATCTGAAGGTAACTGAGATGGTGAGAGGTTCCAGACATCAGTAGTAGTGAAGCAAGTATTTAATGGGATTGGAGCAGCAGTGTGCAAGAATCATTTGGTTCCAGCACAGATGGCCCAACCCATACATTGGCTAGTAATATTATTACTATTAGCAAATAGTATTGAATGTGTGAACAAAGTGTTGATAGAGGAATAGAAAGATTAGCATAGGGAAGGCAGAGCACAGATAAGATACAGAAATTATCAGAAGCACTCTTCTTTTGGGGAAAAATTTTAGTTTATTTCATTTGCTGGGTAATCAGGTTTTTTGTTTTGTTTTGTTTTTTTTGTTTGTTTTTTTTTAATTTTTTTTTATTGTAAACAAATGGGATACATGTTGTTTCTCTGTTTGTACATGGTGTAAAGGCATACCATTTGTGTAATCATAAATTTACATAGAGTAATGTTGTTTGATTCATTCTGTTATTTTTTCCCTTCCCCCCACCCCTCCCACCCCTCTTTACCCTCTATACAGTAGTTCCTTCCTCCATACTTGCCCCCCTCCCTAACCCTAACTCTAACCCTAACACTAACCCTTCCTTCCCCCCCATTATGTGTCATCCTCCACTTATTAGCGATATCATTCGTCCTTTGGCTTTTTGAGATTGGCTTATCTCACTTAGCATGATATTCTCCAATTTCATCCATTTGCCTGCAAATGTCATAATTTTATCATTCTTTATGGCTGAGTAATATTCCATAGTCTATATATACCACAGTTTCTTTATCCACTCATCAATTGAAGGGCATCTAGGTTGGTTCCACAGTCTGGCTATTGTGAATTGAGCAGCTATGAACATTGATGTGGCTGTATTTCTGTAGTATGCAGATTTTAAGTCCTTTGGGTATAGGCCAAGGAGTGGGATAGCTGGGTCAAATGGTGGTTCCATTCCAAGTTTTCTAAGGAATCTCCACACTGCTTTCCAGAGTGGCTGCACTAATTTGCAGCCCCACCAGCAGTGTATGAGTGTACCTTTCTCCCCACATCCTCGCCAACACCTGTTGTTGCTCGTATTCTTGATAATCGCCATTCTAATTGGGGTGAGATGGAATCTTAGGGTGGTTTTGATTTGCATTTCTCTTATTACTAGAGATGTTGAACATTTTTCCATATGTTTGTTGATTGCTTGTAGATCTTCTTCTGTGAAGTGTCTATTCATTTCCTTAGCCCATTTGTTGACTGGACTATTTGAATTCTTGGAGTAGAGTTTTTTGAGTTCTTTATAGATTCTGGTGATTAGTGCTCTATCTGAAGTATGATTGGCAAAGATATTCTCCCACTCTGTAGGCTCTTTCTTCGCATTGCTGATAGTTTCCTTTGCTGAGAGAAAGCTTTTTAGTTTGAATCTATCCCAGTGGTTGATTCCAGCTTTTATTTCTTGTGCTATGGGAGTCCTGTTAAGGAAGTCTGGTCCTAGACCAACAAGGTGAAGATTTGGACCTACTTTTTCTTCTATAATCTGCAGGGTCTCTGGTCTGATTCCGAGGTCCTTAATCCATTTTGAGTTTAGTTTCGTGCATGGTGAGAGATATGGGTTTAGTTTCATTCTGTTGCATATGGATTTCCAATTCTCCCAGCACCATTTGTTGAAGAGGCTATCTTTTCTCCATTGCATATTTTTGGCACCTTTGTCTAGTATGAGAAAATTGTATTTATTTGGGTTTGTGTCCGTGTCCTCTATTCTGTACCATTGATCTACCTTTCTATTTTGGTACCAATACCATGCCGTTTTTGTTACTATTGCTTTGTAGTAGAGTTGAAGATCTGGTATTGCAATACCCCCTGTTTCACTCTTCCTGCTAAGGATTGCTTTAGCTATTCTGGGTTTCTTATTCTTCCAGATGAATTTCATAATTGCTTGCTCTATTTCTGTAAGGTACGTCATTGGGATTTTAATTGGAATTGCATTGAATTTGTATAGCACTTTAGGTAGTATGGCCATTTTGACAATATTAATTCTTCCTATCCAAGAACATGGAAGATCTTTCCATCTTCTAAGGTGTTCTTTAATTTCTTTCTTTAGTGTTGTATAGTTCTCATTGTAGAGGTCTTTCACCTCTTTTGTGAGATTGATTCCCAAGTATTTTATTTTTTTCGAGGCTATTGTGAATGGGGTAGTTTTCCTAATTTCTCTTTCTGAAGATTCATCACTTATGTATAAAAATGCGTTGGATTTATGGGCATTGATCTTGTAACCTGCTACTTTACTGAAATCACTTATGAGTTCTAAGAGTTTTCTGGTGGAATTTCCAGGTTCCTCTAAATATATAATCATGTCATCAGCGAACAGGGATAGTTTGAGTTCTTCTTTTCCAATTCGTATCCCTTTAATTTCTTTGGTTTGTCTAATTGCTCTGGCCAGAGTCTCAAGAACGATGTTGAATAGAAGTGGTGAAAGAGGGCATCCCTGCCTTGTTCCAGTTTTTAGGGGGAATGCTTTCAGTTTTTCACCATTTAGAATGATATTAGCCATGGGCTTAGCATAAATGGCCTTTACAATGTTAAGGAATGTTCCCACTATCCCTATTTTTTCTAGTGTTTTGAGCATGAAGGGGTGCTGTATTTTATCAAATGCTTTTTCTGCATCTATTGAAATAATCATGTGATTCTTGACTTTAAGTCTATTAATATGGTGAATTACGTTTATTGATTTCCTGATGTTGAACCAACCTTGCATCCCTGGGATGAAACCCACTTGATCATGGTGCACTATCTTTTTAATATGTTTTTGTATGCGATTTGCTAAAATTTTGTTGAGAATTTTTGCGTCGATGTTCATTAAGGATATTGGTCTGAAATTTTCTTTCCTTGATGAGTCTCTGTCTGGTTTAGGTATCAGTGTGATATTGGCTTCATAGAATGAGTTTGGGAGGGTTCCCTCCTCTTCTATTTTATGGAATACTTTGAGAAGTATTGGAATGAGCTCTTCCTTAAAGGTTTTGTAGAACTCGGCTGAGAACCCATCTGGTCCCGGACTTTTCTTTGTTGGTAGGCTTTTGATGACTTCTTCTATTTCAGTACTTGAAATTGGTCTATTTAAATTGTTTATGTCCTCCTCATTCAGTTTAGGCAATTCATATGTCTCTAGAAACCTGTTGATGTCTTCGAAATTTTCTATTTTGTTGGAGTATAGATTTTCAAAATAGCTTCTAATTATGTTTTGTATTTCAATCCTGTCTGTTGTGATATTTCCTTGTTCATTCCGAATTTTAGTGATTTGGGTTTTCTCTCGTCTTCTCTTTGTTAGTGTGGCTAAAGGTTTATCAATTTTGTTTATTTTTTCGAAGAACCAACTATTTATTTTGTCAATTTTTTGTATTGTTTCTTTTATTTCAATTTCATTGATTTCAGCTCTGAGTTTAACTATTTCCTGTCTTCTACAACTTTTGGTGCTGTTCTGTTCTTCTTTTTCTAAGGCTTTGAGCTGTAGTGTTAGGTTGTTTATTTGTTGAGTTTTACTTCTTTTATTAAATGCGCTCCATGAAATAAATTTCCCTCTAAGTACTGCTTTCATAGTGTCCCAGAGATTTTGATATGATGTTTCTTTGTTCTCATTTACCTCTAAGAATTTTTTAATTTCCTTCCTAATATCTTCTGTTATCCATTCATCATATAATAGCATATTGTTTAATCTCCAGATGTTGGAATAGTTTCTGTGTTTTACTCTTTCATTTATTTCTAACTTCAATCCATTATGATCTGATAGAATACATGGTAGTGTCTCTATCTTCTTGTATTTGCTAACATTAGCTTTGTGGCATAATATATGGTCTATTTTAGAGAAGGATCCATGTGCTGCTGAGAAGAAAGTGTATTCGCTCTTGGTTGGATGGTATATTCTATAAATGTCCGTTAAGTCTAAATTATTGATTGTGTTATTGAGATCTATGGTTTCTTTGTTCAATTTTTGTATGGAAGATCTGTCCAGTGGTGAGAGAGGCGTGTTAAAATCACCTAGTATTATTGTGTTGTGGTCTATTTGGTTTCTGAAATTGAGAAGGATTTGTTTGACATACATAGATGAGCCACTGTTTGGGGCATAGATGTTTATGATTGTTATATCTTGCTGATTTATGCTTCCCTTAAGCAGTATGAAATGACCTTCTTTATCCCTTCTGACTAACTTTGGCTTGAAGTCCACATTATCTGAAATGAGGATGGATACTCCAGCTTTTTTGCTGAGTCCATGTGCATGGTATGTTTTTCCCCATCCTTTCACCTTTAGTCTATGGGTATCTTTTTCTATGAGGTGAGTCTCTTGCAGGCAACATATTGTTGGATCTTTCTTTTTAATCCAGTCTGCCAGTCTATGTCTTTTGATTGATGAATTCAGGCCATTAACATTCAGGGTTATTATAGAGAAATGATTTGGTTTCCCGGTCATTTGGTTCATTTTTAAAATTTTGTTTATTTATTTGTTTGACACAACTTGTTTCCTCCTTTATTTGACAATTCCTTTAGGATAATTCCTCCCTTTGCTGATTTGCTTCTTTGTTTTTCATCTCTTCCTCATGGAATATTTTGTTGAGAATGTTCTGTAATGCTGGCTTTCTTTTTGTAAATTCTTTTAGCTTTTGTTTATCATGGAAGGATTTTATTTCATCGTCAAATTTGAAGGTAAGTTTTGCTGGGTATAAGATTCTTGGTTGGCATCCATTTTCTTTCAGGGCTTGAAAAATGTTGTTCCAGGCCCTTCTAGCTTTTAGGGTCTGGATTGAAAAATCTGCTGATATGCGTATTGGTTTCCCCCTGAATGTAATTTGGTTCTTTTCTCTCACAGCCTTTAAAATTCTGTCTTTATTTTGTATGTTAGGTATTTTCATTATAATGTGCCTTGGTGTGGGTCTGTTGTAATTTTGTGTATTTGGAGTCCTATAAGCCTCTTGAACTTGATTTTCCATTTCATTCTTCAGATTTGGGAAATTTTCTGATATTATTTCATTGAATAAATTGTTCATTCCTTTGGCTTGTTTCTCTAGGCCTTCCTCAATCCCAATAATTCTTAAATTTGGCCTTTTCATGATATCCCATAGTTCTTGTAGATTCTGTTCATGATTTCTTACCATCTTCTCTGTTTGTTCAACTTTGTTTTCAAGGTTAAATATTTTGTCTTCAATGTCTGAGGTTCTGTCTTCCAGGTGTTCTATCCTATTGGATATGCTTTCTATGGAGTTCTTAATTTGGTTTATTGTTTCCTTCATGTCAAGGATTTCTGTTTGGTTTTTTTTCAATATCTCTAACTCTTTATTGAAATGATCTTCTGCTTCCCATATTTGCTCTTTTAACTGTCGATTGGTGCGATCATTCAATGCTTGCATTTGCTCTTTCATCTCATCGTTTGCTTCTCTAATCATTTTAATTATGTACATTCTGAACTCCTTTTCTGTCATTTCTTCTGCCATGCTGTCATTGGGTTTTATTGATGTAACATCTAGATTTGTTTGCAGCATTTTCTTTCCTTGTTTTCTCATATTGTTCAGGTATCAGTGGACCGCTGAGATATTGCAGATTTCCTCTATTGACTTACAATGTCCCTGAAGATTTCTATATATATTCCCCTTTAGCCTTCAGTAGGCTGAAGTCTTGGAGGAAGTTGAGAATGCGGTGCTCCACAAGGAAGCTGCCTCTCTAGGAGTGGTGGCCTTCAGGTGGGGTATAATCCCTGCTAGTGGGCAGAGGTGCCTCCACTTGTTAACCAATGGTCATCCAAAGGGGACCTAGGCTGCGGGCTGAGGCAAGGCCTGTTTGGGCCTGAGTCTCTGGTTTTACCGTCCTTGTGGGGAAACCTCACCCAGCAGGGAAGACTCACCCGGTGGGGAGATCTCGCTGGTCAGTTCCCTCCTAGAGGTTCCCCTCAATTTACAGCTACCTCCTGGGCTGGGCTGCCTTCCTCTGCAAAGTTCCCAGGGGCCCGGCCCTACCTTCTGGGCCTGGGAGCCTCACCCTTCGCAGATGAATCTCCTTAGGCTGCCCCTCCTCAGAGAATCTGCCCGCAGGCCTGGAACCTTCGCTCCGCCCTAAGCCTGTCTGTGTGCGGCTCTTCCACCCAGAAGCCTCCTAGATCCTGGGACCCTGCTCTGCACCTAATCGCCTGGCTGTGCGGCCCCTCCTCTGAGCAGCCACCTGGGGCCCCGAACAATCGCTCTGAGTCCCAGAGACCCGCCACAGGCCTCTTCCTCCAGACAGCCGCCCAGTATTCCGGTGAGGTCACTAGGAGTCCAATAAACTCACTGCGTGCCTCCTCCACCCACCAACCACCTGTAGCCCGGGGCAATCAATCACTCCGAGTCGAAGTGACCCTCCCCATTCCTCCTCCTTCTCCAGATAACCCCCCGGGTGTTCAGGAGCAGTCGCTCTGAGTGGCTCTGAATCCACGTGACCCGCTGCACGGGTCCTCTGGGCAACCGCCCGGAGCTCTGGTGCGGCCACTCAAGACCAAGCGACCCACCACGCTTCTCCTCCAGGCAGCCCCCCTGTGTTCAGGAGCTGTCACTTTAAGTCCAAACAACTCACCACTCGCCTTCTCCTCTGAGCAGCCGCCTGGAGCGCTAATGCAGTCACTGCGAGTCCACACGACCTGCCGCGCTCCTCCTCCTCCTCCTCCTACTCCTCCGGGCAGGCCCCGGGGTTCAGAAGTGGTCTGAGTCCAAACAGCTCGCCACGCAGCCCCTTCTCTGGCAACTGCCTGTAGCTCTGGTGTAGTCACCCGAATCCAAGCGGCCGCGCTCCTCTTCCTCCTCCTCGTCCTCAGGGCAGGCCCCGGGGTTCAGAAGCGTCGTTCTGAGTCCAAACAGCTCGCTGCGCAGCTTCTCCTCTGGCAACCGCCTGTAGCTCTGGTGCAGTCACTCCGAATCCAAGTGGCCACGTTCCTCCTCCTCCTCCTCAGGGCAGGCCCCGGTGTTCTGAGTCCACACAACTCTCCTCGCCACTCCTCCCCTGGGCAGCCGCCGGAGCCCCAGTGGTGGCTCCGAGTCCCAGCGCTGTGCCGAGCGGCCTCCTTTACGGCGCTCCCAGTTGTTCGAGTTCCTGTGTTTTCTTGTCAGAAAGTGAGAAAGAGGAATCCCCCCGACCCACAATATCTTCTTCAGGGACCGGTAGTCAGGTTTTGATCTAGTGAGTTTTAAGATGCATTATTATAATGCTGAGACTGGTGTAAGACTGTTAGATTTAGAGGGGGGAAAAAGGAAAAGTAGTAAACAGGATCACCAGTTACATTTTAAGATGAACAGCACTTATTTTTAGTACAAGTGTGTCTAATGCAATATTTGACATAACTTATAGTAAAATTTTTCTGTTTCTATGAATTCACACTTTATTGGGTGTCCTTTATTTTATCTGGCAAACCTAAATTAGTGGATTATATGGGAATTTTGAATAATATATCTGTACAGTGTTATCTTTTCCACTCAAACTGCTCTCTGGCCTGTATTTTACATGTCAGTATGTGGTGTCCTCATCTACTTTTACACAGATCTCATTCTTTCTCCTTATCTGCATTCAGTTGATTATCAAGAATTATAGGTTCAAGCTCGGAAATATCCTCAAATCCATTCTATGGTCTTCATCTCTGCTGTCTAAGGTTAAGTCAGACTCTTATCTTCTCTGGTCTAGAGATTTGCTGATTTCCTAAATTAATGTTTTTGCTTCTTTCATCCCTTCTCCATGTTGTCAATAACTTGTATTTTTTGGATTAAAATTTCCCCTGTATATAAATCCTCAATCACTTTTTATTTTTGGTACCAGAGATTGAATCTAGAGGCACTCAAACACTGAGCCACATCCCCAGTCCTTTTTTTAAAATTTTATTAATTTGAAAGACAGAGTTTTTCTAAGTTGCTTAGGGCCTCACTAAATTTCTGAGGCTGTCTTTGAACTTGCAATCTTCCTGCCTCAGCCTCCTGAGCTGCTGGGGTTACAGGTGTGTTCCATAGAACCCGGTCTGAATCACTTCTAATAGGAGATGTCCCATACCCCTTGTAAAGTCCCTTTGCATTCTGGCCATGTTCTACTTCTCTGGTTATAATTGCCATTATCCTCTCTGTCCCACCTTCTTTTTGTTCCAGATGTGATAATATTCGCAATTCTGAGATTTTTGCACATGCCCTTTGTTATCTCTGTAATGCTTTCCCCTTCTCTATTATAATCCCAACTCTTGCTTCAAGAACCTACCTAGAGGTCACCTTATCTCTAAAGTCTCCTTATGTTCCCAAGCTTTCCTCTCCCTAACCATGTGATGTTGCTTTCCTTGTCCTCCCGTTTTAACATTATATTATTGATATTATTAATATTATTATTATATTATTAATGTTAAAATGTTATCAGACTGTATTGTCAATAATTATAACTATTTGTCTTGCTTACCAGATTGTGAACTTCTCAGGGACAAGAATTATGTCTCACTCATATTTTTAAATGTCCAGTATCTAGCATAGTGCATGAAACATAGCATACATATACTATTAGACCAAGAAGTTGTTATCTATAACTCATCCATCAGTAAAACCAATTGTCATGTAGCACTTGAAGGTGATGTTACAACAACTAGAGAAGCTAACCAATTAGAGAAGGAATGCATAACAGGTACCTTCTGGTTTATTGAATTACACACAGGTGACCATGCTCATACATAATTTAGCATGAGCAAATGCATGTTTATTGAGCATTAAACATATAGGTACAGTGTGTGATTCAGAATGAAGACAGCAGGGAACGAAAACTCTTGGAACCAGAAGTAACTAGATAAGCCTTCATCACAGCCTGAGACTACTTCAAGTCTCGGAAGTTTGAAGTTAGGGAAAGGCTGATTTTCCAATCTTTATATCCCTTCCAACTGCACAGATGAAACATCTTTCTAACAAATATATTTGATCACCTTCAACTTAACAGCATACTTTTCAACTCTTTCAAAGTACCATAAGTCCAGCTTTCATACTTGTGAACAGCTTTCCTTGTAGGGTCACTGTCTGGTCATGCCCTACATATGAACTCCCCACTATGCCCCCAATAGTATCAGGGAAAACAAGAAGAGAGGAACTTCATACAAGCATTATAGTATTAAAGGTGTTTCCTTATTTTATTCCTTCTATTGGGATTATAATTAAAAAGGATATATCAAAATATTATAGGCAAAGGATAGTGTATTTGTCTTTTTAAAATAATATAGTTCAAGGATTACTTCATTAGACTCTTTTGCTGTGTATATTAAGAGAACAAATTCTGGAACCTAACGTTCAATTACCAAATCAGAATTTATTGAGGGTGGGGTTTATAAGCCAAATTAAAGTAAACTCCATAGTAGATTATTATATAAAATAAGTTTTGAGAGCAGAAACATGCAATCGGACAGATCCCCACATGTGAACACTGAAGCACTCAGTGCATGAGATGGATAACAAAATTTACTTCCAGAAGGCCAAGCTCTTTAGACTATCACTACAACCACATTCTGGGCTATTGTTGTCCCAGGCCCTGACTCTACAACTACCCAAATTATCATCTGGCTCCCTTTGCATAATATATAGCAAGATTCCAGACCTAGCAATGAAACACCGGTAATGGAATAAACCACATTATTTATATAAGTAGTTTAGACATAGTGAGACATTTATCAGTTGAAGAAGAGTAGGAACCCTCCTGAAGTACTAAATCCCAAATGCCAGTTAGGGACCAAACCTGCAAATAGATGTTCTAAGCATAGAAGAAATAGTAACTTTTTGCTCAGTAAGCTTCAATCATTTTTTTTTTCCTCTTTAGATACCTATTAAAACTATTTGTAGATAAAAATAGGAAAATTCAGGAGTGTTATTTTCACATTGATGGTAACAGTTCCAAGACAAGAATTCTCAATCTCTGAACTCAGACAGTTTATTGTGCTTTTTATGAAAGCTCATAGTTGTTTGGTTAAATGATGAAAATAATAAAAAATAAAACAAAATCTAAGATAACAAATCTAGTTAACTTTTAGAGGTCTTATAGAAAAACATTATTTTATATGTACATTTGTACAAATAACTTTTGTAAAATATTCAAATTCAAGTATATTTACAAAATCCAACATCTTTGCCTGTAAGATAATGAAAACAACTCTAAAAATTTATGATTAATCAGGTAAATGCTAAACTAATAACAAGAGAACCAACACTGAGGTAGCTTTTAAAACAAAGTTTATTTATCTCACACATAATAGTTTCAAGGTGAGAGATTCAAGTGGCTGGGCAGTTCTGCTACCTTCATCAGGGACTCAGCTGATGGCAACCTTGCTTCCTGCATCAGGTGGTTCTCCATGTGCTGTTTTCCAAGTTCTGGCAATTAGAGCCTGGAGAAAGGGATTAGGAGAGGAAGTCCAAGGTCAGAAATTCCCTCTCAAATGGATGAAGTAAAAATTGCTCACATCAGTTCTACTCAATGGTGAGAGATTGATCAGATGGCTACATCTAACATAAGGGAAGCTAAAAAACATAATCCAGCTATATGCCCAGGAAGAAGAAAATAATTTTGTTAAATTGCTAGCTGTGTTTCCCCAGTCCAAAAGAATTTTCCATTACAGGTAAAAACTAAGATGTTTAGCACTTTTCTTTGGGATTCATAACTTTTCAGTGTAATTACAGAAGAAATTTTAAAATGCTCTTAGAATGATATCTAAGTTATCACTTCAAAATTATTATAATAATCTGTAGTATAAGAAGATTTCAAGATGGAAGACTTACAGTGACAATTTACTTTTGCTTCCAATAGATTCGGTTTTTCTTCATACTTTTTCCCCAACTATAGTTGATAATATACTATTTTTCTTTAATTTGCTCTTTCAAGCAATATGCAGTACTTCTCCCAAACCTAGCCTTAGCTAAAGGATTGAATATTTTTTAGCTTTGACACTACAATCATGATTTGAAGCTTCAGTTGTATTTCCTTAATGTAGATCTAGGGAAATTGAAAAATAAACCACCTCATTTTCAGTTTCTACATTTATGCCACATCTGTTATCTTACTTATAGATATAATATAATAACTAACTCCTTAAGATTATTATATTTGTAATTGATCTGCTTATGTTTTCATTCCAGATGTGCAAATAGTGGCATTTGATTTGTTATATTTAATACTGCATTTTAAAACCATTTAGAAGATTGCATTTATTATATAATATTCTATGATTTCTGTAGCTTTATTTTGAGGTTGATAGAAGTTAAAAAAAGGGGGGGGGGGCAGATGCTAAATATTGATGACCAGTAATAAGGGCTCATATATTTTATTGCCTGATAATACATAAAAACATGTTAATTGGCTTGACTATTTATTTTCACTTCTACTTTCTGGATTTTTACATCACACATACACACAAACACACAGAGAGAGAGAGAGAGAGAGAGAGAGAGAGAGAGAGAGAGAGAGAGACAAATGTATGTGGATCTACATATTTCCCATTTTATTTTATTTTATTTTATTTTATTTTATTTCTTGCTTGATTTATTGGTATCAGGGATTGAACTCAAGAGCACTTGACCACTGAGCCACATCACCAGCACTATTTTGTATTTTATTAGAGACCGGATCTCACTGAGTGGCTTAGTGTCTCACTTTTGCTCAGGCTGGCTTTGAACACGAGATCCTCCTGCCTCAGCCTCCTGAATTGCTGGGATTACAGGTATACGCCACCTCGCCAGCTTATATATTTCCCATTTTAATGTCCTTCATCTAAATGCAAAATTTCCCCACTCGCGAAAAGCAACCCATTACTAAAAGTTCAGTCTTTTATTTACGGAGGTATGCCACTGAGCACAGTGATGAAGAATCTCATTTTGACTTGTCTCTGGCGGCTGTACAGAGCTTGGTACTGAGCTTGTCTCATTCTCTCCCACAGTCTCTGGTACAATCAAGAACAGCCACTCACCAGACACTAAGTTTGAAGTGGCGCCAAGCATGTGGTAAGAGGACAGGATGCCGTTAACCCATTCACGTGGATCAAACTCATGTCCGAGGGGCACACCAGGCACTGAGCCAAACTGCTGCGGATGAAAAAATCTGCATATTGTGACTTTCTGAAGTAACTTTTAAAAATACATGTCTCTTCTCACAACTCTTGCTAATCTGTTATCTCATGGGGTGTCACAAAGGTTTAGGGAAATGTGAAGAGAACCTGAGACCTATTTTTCTTAATTCCCCTATTTTTTGTTTTCCCTTTCCTTTCTCCCTCTTTTCTTCCAGTTTCCCTACCTCACTTCCTTCCTTCTATCTTTTTAAATTTCCTTCTTTCTTATTCACAAGAAGAGAAATGAAAGGAGCAGAGATGTCTATGTACAATGTTAGTAAGAATTCATATCTACTAGCTGTAAACCAGTGTAGCTGCTGCCATATAAGGACCTATATGGAGAGAGATGAAAATGTGTGTGTGTGTGTGTGTGTGTGTGTATGTGGTCCCAGAGACAATCTTTCTATCTCACACCTTGCCTAAATTACCCAAATTTTTCTACCTTGAAAGGTACCCTAGGACCACCTGGATCAACTCCCACCCTCAGTGTGGCAGTGCCCAGTAGTGTTCTGGCTTTGGCTTGGTCCTTCCCACTTATGAGATGCTCACTATCTCACAGGGCAGTGTCTTCTGGCCTGGATCATTTGTGTGTTAAGACTATATGTTGGGCTGGAATTTGCATCTTGTGACTCCCATGCCCAGTGGGAATACATGAACATGTGTCATTTTTCCTTGGCAAGTTCTAGTCTAGACATCTGAGAACATTTATCATGACTGATCCGGTTTTCTCCTCTCCAGGCAAGCATCTCTATTTCCTATGGCTTCACCTCTTGATGTTTATGTTGCATTTCATTCCCCTTATCTTAAAAAGGACAGAGAACTAAGACCAGACCTCAGCCCAGAGAACCATAGGTCAGTATCTTTTCCTGAGCTTGGGTGGGGATCAGTGAAAGGGTCAGACACTGGTCCTTATCCTGACTTTGCCCCAGGATAAGCTACCTACACTTTCTCTCCCTCAGCTTTTTAGTCTATAAAATGATAATAGGAATAAATGAAATAATTCTTGTGAATAATTTAGAGCAGTGGCTGACACATAAGTTTATGTGTTAGCTGTCATTAAATTCACATTTTGGGCAGTCATATGACACTGCTAGTTCATTCTTAGTTAAGTAAGACCATGCCATTTATATACAAACTACTAAAAATCAATGTCCTTTCTCACAAATATGTGTGTGCAGTGTGATGTCTGTGTATTTGAATCCAAAGGACTGCATCCCTGTTATAGTTCATCTTATTTGTTGTAGTATATCTTCCAGTCCATTAAGTTGCTTAAATCTTGATGGTATCATCTAACAAATCAAGTCTCCCTCCCATATTTTATTCTTTAAGGGTTTGAGAGATATATCTTTTATAACTTTAACCTTATTATTGAGAAAATTAGATGCAAAATAAGATTGGAAAAATTCTAACCTGTACTTATTTATCAAATCCATAATAGCACAAACTTTTTAACTTCATGTTTGTCTGAAATTAGGATAATCACTTTGCAAGGATTCTATGTTGACTTACCTCTAAGCATCCATATATTAGCACAAGGAAAGAAGATTAGTTTGGCATCACTTTCTTACAAAGCAAATTCTCAATTCTCTTAGCTACTTAATGAATCATACAGAATATGTGTGGCACTGGCTATATATGCACAATTACTACCATAATTATGCCACCAGAAGTTATAATTTCACTATTTGAGGACCAAATGAAAGTGTGTGTTTCTGGTTTAGCAAAAACTCATTAATCCAACCATAGGTGTTACTTTATATATATAAACTATAAAAATACTTTTGCCTCAAAAGTCTTCCAACTCTTCAAAGAAAACAATTTATTTCTCATCATAAATAAACAGCCCCAACCTACAACAGAAAGAAAGAAAGAAAGAAAGAAAAAAAAGAAAGAAAGAAAGAAAGAAAGAAAGAAAGAAAGAAAGAAAGAAAGAAAGAAAGAAAGAAAGAGAAAAAAAGAAAAATCAAATAGCAAAGCATGTCCAGTAACTCTTTTATTATCTTGGGATAATCCAGGAAGTAGCTACCAGCCAGAACCAATAAAAATCAGATTGACTGTCTCCTCACCTAGAATTTTCTCTGCTATGTAATCCTGCATTGCTTTTAGCCTTTTTACCTTAGCTTAGCAGCTAAGATTTTGACCAGAGCCTTCACCTAGGTTTATATGAGTGCTGGGGTATATATAGCTCAGTGGTAGAGCAATAGCCCAGCATATGTGAGGCCCTGAGCTTGGTCCCCAGCACCACACACACATACACACAGACACACACACACAGAGTTCATATGAGGCTTCATATGTTTGAACTAACCAACCTCTGAACCTTTTGAGGTTTGTTCATTAATTTGCAGTAATCGTTTTGACACTGTTAATTTCTTAAAACATAAAAAGTATTCCCTAACAAAGAGGCTGTGATTTCATTAAGGAGTTGTTACATTTCAAGCGGGAATACAACATTTTATGAAAAACAAAAGGAACCTTGTCATATTCTATTAAAGGAATCTCTTAACCCCACTGAAATTGCCTCAGGACTTACAGGGTTTCTAATTACACGCAGTCTACCTGGGATTTTCACATACTTTAAATGAATAAGTCTTGTACTGAAAGTCTCATTTTAAAATTACTGAATGCCTCTTATTTAAATTGCTCAAACTTAATATTTTGACCTCCTTCAAAAAGTCACTTCAGAGAATATAAGTTCCTGGAAAAAGGAAGCCGATGTCTCATTTTTTTAAAAAGGCACTGACTAGTTCTCATTTCTTTACTAAAGATATTGGAAGTGTTTGCCATGGGAGGAGAAAAATGAATGAATAGGTTGAAAAAGGCGGGGGGTGTTTATTCCTCTAAATACTTCCCAGCAAGATTAGAAAAATGCTTACTAGTGCAAACTGAAGATGTGATCTGTAGAGCTTGCGGGGCCGCTAGCTGCTTGTGAAGGAAGTAAATTGCCAGATTGTAAACACAGCTTGCCTCCTTTCTGACGTTTGAACTAAACTTTGGCTCCCTTGGGATCTGATTTGAATTTTGACAAAATACAGCTCTCTGTTTTGAGAAGGATTAAAAAGAGCTCACCTTATAATGCCTCCTTTTCATGCTAATTGTCCTGAGGGTGGTCATTTTAACGACCCATGGTATAAATCTGAGAAAAAAATCAAAATCGGTAAGAGTTTTTTGTCTTTGGTTTGAGGTGAGCTTTCAATATTTGGCAAGTGTTTTTGGAGCTTGCCTGGACTGGGATGTGAGGAAGCAGGGGGTAGGAGTGGAGGACGTGTGGGGCAGTTAATTATTTCCTGGTTGCCCCTGGTACTTGGTCCAGTCAAAAAAAGAAAAAGAAAAATCAAACTAAATGATCAACTTAAAACATATCCTTCTTGTGCTGTACTTCATTTTTGAGGGGCGGCTAAATATTCTATTGTGCAAACTTTCCTCACATTGCCAAGTCCATGTTCTATCACAGTAAATCTCATTGAAATGCACTAATAAGGGTGAACAGAAATTATTTTGTAACATTATGTATGAATCCAGGCCAATGGTAAATAATAACATTAAAACAATTATACTATAAAATGTAGTCATAGTAACTGATATTTACTGAGGGCTTGCCATGTGCCTGACAAGAGTCTAAGTTTTTACATGTTCCAATTTATTTAAATCTTACAACAATCTTATAAAGTAGATATTGTTACTGTTTTCACATTGAGGGTAGAAAACTGAGCCATGAGCAAGTAAGTAAACAGATCGAGTTGACTCAGCTCTTAAGTCAATGCTACTTAACTAGTTTGCTCTTTCTGCATCATGAACTTGAATTTTCAGAAACAATTGTGGCCAGGATTTCACAGGACAAGAGGCCTCATCTACATTCCAAATTGACTCCATTGGAGTCCTGTCCTGCTGTGTTGTCTTGGTGGTGCTGTGTGAATTCCCAGGGATGGCAATTAGCAGTGATCATTGTGGGAAGGACAGTGGTAGGAAGTGAGACAAGCCTCATTCCTGTCTGTCAAGGATAGAGACAGCAGCAGCATCTTTAGGATAGACATCTGAGAAGTGAGTAGGACTTGGATTTTGACCACTCGTTGATTTATCCAGAAAATTCCCTGAAGATATACTGCATGGTTGGGTTCCTGTTCTCTACTGTGGGGACTCACAGTGAACCCAACAGACAGCCCTTCTTTTCAAGGAGATGGCCTGGCCTCCTGTGCAAAGCTACTTCACACTTACAATATTTACTCACATTTATGGATTTTCGAATGTCCACAATATTCTGCCTTTGAGGATGTTCCTTCTGTGTTTCTGCTACTTCTATAGAACCTTCTCCCCATCAACCAGTTTGACTTCTTGGGCATAAAAAGGGACTTTATATAGTTTGACTATAACATCAGGAGAGGAAAAAGTTCCTGCAGGTTGTTTAAAACCTGCACCAAGATACATAAGCATAGCTTACATAGCTCTGGGCTCCAACCCAAGAATGTGCTGATCATGTCCACAACTACCAAACTGCATAAAGACCCACATTAAAACTGTAATAACAGAGAAATGGCGGGGTGGGGGAGGCACTGAGACAGAGCCGAAATAGTTCTTGAATTAAATCACTTTTATCTGGGCTCATTCGCTTAAGGATGCAATCAACTCACTATTGCAGCAGCTTGGGACTTTAGAAATGTATTTCAAGATTAATTATAAAGTGAATTCTTTAAAATGGAAAAATATACTCCTTTCCTATTACTCTTAACAACAGATTCAAGTTAATGAAGCCTTGAAGCAGTTTAGTGGTTTGACTGCCACCTACTGTTCATTTTTTGCCACAACTCATATGTGGCTTGGGCAGCAGGTAAGAAAAATTTCTTGGGCCACCATGTTTTAAAAAAAAGTATTTTAACATTTGTGTTGTAATCAAATTATTTAAAAATTTTAAGGGATCAAGAGGATTTGATTTTATTTCAAATTTTTATGTTTTTTTCTTAGTAGTGTATGACAGTGACATTGGTTAAAGATGCAAATTTTATGGCATTCTAAAAATGTATGTATGTATAGAACATTTCATTCCATCCTGACAAAGCATTATACTTGAAATTTATAAAAAATATGCCACAGGTACAAATCTGAGAGTCTCTCATGAAGCTGGTGTTTGATCTTTAAAACAGCAAAGAGGTCTCAATCATCACACTGTACGTTTCATGGCTCTTGCAGACTTCAAAAATATGTACACTTCTATATAAATAAGGAGAACAAGTAATAAATATCCTCAGCAGTCTCAGGATGACCCAGACTTTTGATAGACATCTGTTTGTTAACACTGTTGCCATGACATTCTGTTAAATGCTGGAAGTTCAGAAGGCAGAATAGTTTTACATGTTTCTAATATCTAAATGCCTCACTGTAGAGTAACAACTCATTTTCTGTATATGACAGTGCTAGTTCGTTTAAATATAGAACCCTCGTGGAAACTTTATAAACGTTATCTGGAAGCACATGCATTCTTAGGTTGATGTGAATTATTTTATATCTCAAAGTATGCCTCTTCAAGTCTTTGTACCAAATCATGCATGTAAAGGAAGATTGCAAACTGTTTATGTGTTATTACTGACATAGTGCACATATCTATATCCTTTTGTATTTTCAAATGTGTTTGTAGATTGCTTCATTCATAGCGAATTCTGGTTATATTTATTCTATTTTTTTAAAGCATAAGGGAAAAATCAACCTAGAATATTTTGGTCTTATTAAAATGCACTTCCTGCTAAAGTCATGTTGCAATTTTCAGTACAAAATGATGCTAATAAATTCTAACATTCTAGGATATTTTCAGCTAACATTTTTTCTCTATGCTAGGGACAGGTAGAGAATAGTGGCACCTTCATTTGTCAAGACAATCTTGGTAAAAGATAATGTAAATATCCTATTTTAGTTTTTGCTATAATAGTATTTTTCCAGTATATAAAAAGCCGTCTTAGATTTTAAAATCACTGTGCTAAGAGCCTTCTGTATATAGTTTTCAGATAAATACACATTGTTTGAAAATTTGTCCTTATTGGGGCCAATAATATAGATATAAAACAAAAGCTTTTCATCTGACTCTATATATAGAGATACTGATAGAATTTATAAAAATGGTATAAGATAATATTAAGCAATATGAGCAAATTTGATCCAATATTCATTTTAGAGCTCTTCCCCAAGTGAGTCCATCCAATAACAATGACACTAATCCAAAGCCAAAGAAAAATAGTTTCGCCTAAAATATTGGTGCAGAAGTTGAAACAAATAAAATTAAGCTGACCTTTTAATAAATGTCTGTTTATTGATTTAAATTCACTTTTTTTCTTTTTCCGTACCATGCTGACGAGGCCTGTTAGAATACAAGCATGTATAATAACCTGGACACAACCATTTTTATTTCTTTTGTGTGTCATTACTGAAAGATTGAAGCAAGCTTCACCTAAGTGTAGTGATGCAAAAATAATAGTATCCCAGTCTGGCTGCGCAAGAGCGGAGGCAAACAAGAGCTTCATATTAAAGTGCCTTCTAGGTAGCTGACATGACGCATCTAGTCAGACGTAAATAATGACAGACGGAAACTATCATGAGGTCTGTGAAGCATCAACATACTGCTATCATTTTCTCTCTAACCTTGCCTTGCTAGCAGCTCTCAGCCTTACAGGCTGAGAGATCATTTAAAAAGCAAATCCTAATGACTCTGCCCACTGTAACAACAGTCAGCGAGATTGGCACCAATTTAACTCTGTTTAGAAACTCAGAATAACAGGCATTGTTGACTTGTGACACCCTAAACTCCGGTTTCCTCCACGAATCAACCCCTGCTCCCAACGCCACCCCTTCCCCGTGACTGTTCCCATGCCTTGCAAAGACTCTCCTCTCTGGGAGGAAAATGGTTCATCTCAGTTATTCACTTGGCACTTCATATGTAATCTCTTAGGCGGCACCTATTTTTCAGGACTAGCTCATTCGATACAAAATGCTTTAAATCCTCCCTCCCTTTTTCTTGCGGCATACGTTGTTTTGTGTGTATTATGTATGCACAGGGTAACAGAGGGTAAATAACATCCCAGTGTCCCTGTAGCTTAAGCCTAACATGGTTATGGTTCAGATAAGCACGTCTGTACATGGCTGCCATAATCAATGTGGAATGGCAGAACAATTTTGCAGATGCAGTCCCAGGAAGAAGGGGAAAAAAAAAAAGAGGCTGTCTTGTCCAGATTCGATAGAATCTATTCACCAAGAAAACCTGCGATAAAGCAGTCGCACATTTTATTTGTTAAGACAGTGATGACTTTGCAAGCCGGAGGGAACTGAAGATGATGTGCAATAGGATAATAGCATTATCACTTTGAAATCAGCATGTGGCTTTGCTTGGGTGCTGGTGGAAGGACACAGGGGTTCCAGGAACTCTAGCTAGCAACCTGAAAAGGCAAGGAGATCAAACTGCCCAGTTGTGAGTGTAAATGTAGGAGGATAAATTGCCATGAATCTCCTTCTGCTTGGTTGAAACAGATTGCATGTGTGTGTTTTCACTGTCTTATGAGGGGCTAGGAGGTGAATGAATGGGCTTGAGCATGTGTGTAGGTGAGGGGTGGGTTAGGAAGCAGCAAAGAATGGGGGAGGCTCACAATAACCCATCTTAATGGAGAGCTATTGATCTTATTTCGCAACGCTTTAATCTCCAACTAAACATCTTACTTACCTTGTGTAAAAGAGATGCCAAGTTGAAATAAATAATAAACACACAATATTTTGAGGACTTTTGAATTTTGCATGGTAATAAATATTAATGCAGTTTGTGACTCCCAAAGAAAATAGAAGGCACTTAACTCTGTTGTTGATATCAGGTACGGTGCAGGTTGATTTCCCGGGGCGAAAGTGAAAAATGCACTATTTGGACTTAAATTTAGATTTAATAAATAACTAATTTAGGATCTTGTTCTATATGCAAGGATATAATCACAAGGCATTCGTTTTTAAAAGGTTTCATTTATTCTTGTGAGCTTAATTATTGCAAGGAAACTGTGAGCAATTTGTTTTTTACCAGTGTCTGATTTCTGAGAATGGTTATTAAATATTAAATGGATGCATAATTCAGGCAATTAAGAAAGTAATCACACAAAGTAATGTAATGGAAGTTAATTATTACTGCATAAGCAAATAGTTCATTAATGCTAGTAGTTGCTATGGCTGCATTCTTAATACATGCAGAACTGAAGCATGAATCCTCTGTGTATTCACAGGGCTGGTAGGAAGTGTGATGCTACACAGAGAGAGCACCACTAATGAAAAACAGAAGCAAATAAGGCCATATTGACCCCTGACTTGTCTAAATAAGGTGGGATCATCATTACTTAGGAGAGTTTTATCGAAACCACCACTGCACTAGCTGCTTATAATTTTTTTTTGGTTTGTAATGTAAACCATGATTTAAGGAGAAACCAAAAAGGAATTCAGCTTGCTAAAACAAAAATCACCAATTGTACCTCCCCTGTTTTGTTTTTGCTTTTCAAAAACCAACCCATTTGTTCAGCAGCTCAAGTCGTCATTTGGAACTTTAAAAGACTCCACAGATTTTTCTTTTTCATATAACCATTAGAGCTGGTAATAGATCTTATTTGGCCCTGCTGCTTGACCCCAAGTGAAAATTCTGACATTTCTTTGCACCTATTGAAAGCATTGTGCTTTATAAAGCCTATTTTACATCAATCCAATGCATATGGGTTCCAGTGCTCCCCAGACCTTGTGCTGTGGTGAGGCACTAAGGTGCCTGGAGTGGGTCAGGCAGGGCAGGGAGGGAGGAGATGGAACATTGGTGAGGATTCAGTCCAGAGTCTCCAGGACCAAGCCATGCCCTCCTCCAGAAGAGATCAGCTCCTTTAAGGGTTTACTTTTAAACTACCCAGAACTTCCCAGGACCCCTGGCCTTCCTGCAGGTCTGCATTGCCTGCCCCACCTCATCATAGAATTTCACACAGACAAAGGTTGTTCTACTAGGCCTAGGCAAAGTGCTCTTCCATCATTCCAGTTTAAGCATTCACTTACTACACTCCTGAGATTATTTGCTTCTTCCAAAGCCATAACCAAACTCTACCTACCATGCCTCAGGTGTGGGGTTTGGCTTGGTGGACCTGGTGGAAGTCAAAAGACATTGGTCTCATCAAGGGGCTACTGCCAGCTTTTCAAGGACAGCCTAGCACTTGGCTCACCACAGGGCAACAGCAAAGTCATCCAAGACATACTCCATCTCTACTCTAGGAAGAAGCATATGGTGCTCTTAGAATAATGGTTCTTTTCATGTTTGGGGGATCACGATGCTTTGGACACTCTGGTGTACCTCAGAATTTACACAAAATATTTGTGTTTGACTTTAGAGGATTCATGCCCTCCCTAATCTACCCATGGAGTGCAGATTTAAGATCCTCTGCTTTAGAGAAGTGAGAACACTGTTCTTCAGACAGAGAACATTTAGAAGACCACTCTTTTGGTTTTTTGGCATGTAAACTGTAAAGACAGCAGAGGAGTGGTGGGGTCTGAGTAGTTTGAGAAGGCTTTATGGTGCAAATGATCCTTGAACTTGACTGCAAATTGTGGCTGTATTTTGAGACCAAAGGCAGAACATTTCAGGTAGAACTGCATGAGCAAAGGATAAAGGTAAAACCTCACTCATTCATAATCACATTCATACTCTTAACAAACATCGAATACTTATTGAAATAGATGGGGAAATAAAGATAAGACATGGTTCCCAGACCTCAAGAGATTTACAGTTCAGTAGGTGGAATACAACAAGCATATACATAAATGTTATAAAGGAAAATGTTAATTGTTCTGAGCAAAATCTAAAGAGTCATGGAGAGGGGACAGTTCATCAAGGGGTCGCAAAATACTTAAGGTAGGAGGCACATTTTATCAGGGCATTATTGTAAAATAAAACTACAATAATATGGGCAGGTATAAGACACTGTGAAGATCATACCTTTGGTTTGGATATCACACCTCAAACAGAGGAGGAAGAGGTACGGGCCAAGTCAGGGAGGTGGAAAAATATGTAGTATGTTTGGAAACTATGTTCAGCTTGAATCCAGCACAGGCTATAAGTAGGGAAAGCTTTGAAAGGTCACTGGTGCCCAATCATGGATGCCATGAACTGGCAGTTAAGGGAGTTTGAGTGTATCATAAGAGGTCATGGATTTTCCTTTAGTGGGGATTTAGGAAGGCATATCTGGTTGTGTACTCAGGAAGCATTGGACCAGGTGGCCATGGCAACAGGGAATAACTCTTGTTGGTATACATCTGAGAAAACTGATATAGTGAATAAGAGAGGGTGGGTAATGAAGGGGAACCATGGGAATTTCTTATTCACATCCATCTGATTGACAGAGATGGGACATGACTCATGGATCACTTGCCAGAGAAGACCCTATCTTTATTTACCAGAAAGGACGTGGGCAGGCATGATGACGGTGGGTTCCTATGATGCCTTTGCCACTCTTCCTCTGAAGACAACTTCTGAATGAGCTCCTCGTTTCAGGACCAGCTGTACAAATCAGCTGTCCCCTCAAGTGCCCGATCATACATTTTAGAGTCTTCTCACTCAGATCAATGTTTGTACACCATACCTTGTGTATAAGGCCAGATCATCTGTATCAGTCTTTGTCCCTTGAAAAAAAATCATACTCTGCCATGGCTGCATGTCATTTCCTGGAGTAGATCTTAAAGATGTGGATTTTTCACCTCTCTCTGACTTAGCAGAAGCCTGTTCTTCCAGCATTTTAAGTGAAATCTCTTATGTTGCCTTATATACTCTCCATATTTTGAGAAGTAAATTGAGAAGATATTGTTATTTCTGTTTTGCTGATGAGAGTCAAAGCAGATAAATGCCTAGCTTGTGATAATAGAGCTAGTGAGTGACAAACCAATGTTTAAAACTAATCAGTCTAACTTAATAGGGATTGATACACAAGAAAGCCTGGAGAGACAGTAGGAGACTTTATTTCTCCCTAGAATTTCTTCCAAGCTCCTCAGTTCAATTCTGACATTTATAGGCCAAGCTCAAGCCAGGATCAGACAGAACATTCAAAACTTAAAGCTTTGCCTTCCTTTTAGGGGATACTTCAATTTCCCATTCAGCCTTAGATTTGTTCTGTCCTCTCACAGAGACTTCTAATGTGGCAAGATTGTTCTCCAAGTCATTCTCTGCTGAGGCACTTTTCTCACTCTGGATAAGTCATATATCATTTCTGCCTAGTTCCTCTACTTGGAAGCAATTCTTTCATTCCCTTCCAAGTCACCAGTGACTTTTGTTACACCTGATCCCAGCAGTACAAAGTGGGCACTTTGCTTATGAATCTGTATATCCAACTTCCATTTAAAGTCTCAAGGCCATTGGTTTACTAAACTAACTCAAGAGGTTTCCAAGGAATCCCTAAAGACTTCCAAAATTTTACTGCTTCTTCTTCACTGATGAGGTGAAATTGCTGTCAGATTATGGAATTTTGCTCTCATTTTTGACGTTAGTGCATTTGATAGTGCAGAAATCTTTTTAGAACATATGCTGAATTAGCTGCTAGTCAGTTTCTTTCATTTCACATTTTGAAATGCTTAAATCCTAAAGAAGTGAACAGTCACAAGAAGGCTGAAGATGTGTGTTTTGGGGACTTAGCTGTTTTAATGGGCTTTTATAGCACCACCTTAGGACTATGACCCATGCTCTTTGGGCAGCCTTCGTTGTGATAGGGTGGCACGTGGAGAGAGGTTGAGAGGACTATCACCATCTCAGTTTAACTCAGAACTGGCCTGCAGAGGTCTCATTAGACAGTGTCCAAGTTGCTAGAGAATGGTTCAGTTCTCATGCTGGAGCTCTCGCCTTAAACCCTCCACGTCACCACAGTGGGAAGAAAACACACCTTATGGGGACTAATGACTAATTCCCTACATCATACCTAATGTATCCCAGGGTGCTAACTTCAGCACACCTGCCTCCATCGCTTGTAAGGTAATGAGAGTCCTTGTGAGTTACTGGTCACTGACAACATTTATAATACTCTTCAACCTAACATTATTGCTAGGTCAGTGTGCAGTGATCACTGGAAGCGGGTGAATTCTGTCACCTTGGGAGCCCCGGTTTTATGGATAGTTGGTCAGCGAAGTGGTTCAAACCCTTTTATAAATGAGGTGGACGAGTTTGGAAAGGTTCTAGGTGTCCCGTGATACTCTGTTAAATTTTGTTACTAATTACATCATCAAGAGGTAATTATAGCACTCTGAGGCCAGAGAGTTTAAAATCATAACCATCCAGGAAATTTAGCCTATAAAATAGGTATGCATTAGCTTGGATACCCAGGATGGTTGTGAGAAAGTGTGGGGGTGACATGGGGAAGGAGCTTGGAAATCCACATTGCATGAGTTTGGTTAGCACCTAAATTCACTGATGGATGTCACCTTCCAGGCTGTGCTATGGAGTTTGAGTGTATCTGCATTAAGGGTACACTCAATTTTAGAGAATCAAAAATTATTTAATTTGAAAGACTATTTTTCTTTCTCAAAAATAATTTTGGTGGATTCTCAGAAAGCTGAGCTAAGTGATACTCAATTTAAAGAAAGAAAGAAAATGTGAGGTTCCTGTGAACAGCATTTTAAGATAAATTTTTTATAGCAAATGGCCACCACTAAAAGCAATGCAGTGAGACACAAGGAAACCTGGTCTCTAAATGCTGTCTTTACCCCCTTTGCATTTCTGCCATGAAGGAACTAGAGGAAAGAGCTTCCTGCCTCTTCTCCTGAGAGGACCTAGCAGAATAGTTAAGAACATGGAATCACAACCCCTGGATTTGCTTTCTGGATCTTCTAGAGTAATGTTATTTATTTATTAGTTAGAGCCACACTGGTTGCAATCACAAATACACCTTGAATTAACAGTTCTCTTGCACAACAGAATCTTATTTCTCTCATGTAACTGTCCAATGCTGGTGTTCCTGATGAGCATACTTCCATGTTGTGATTCAGGGATGGGGCTCCTTTGTCTTACGCTGGAAACCTCAGCATTTTCTGCATCCAACCAGCAGATGAGTTGGGAGAGGACTCAACAAGTAGTTGAAAGATTGAAAGAGACACATGACTCTTCTACTGCTTTCGATTGGTAAGTGCTAGTCACATGGCCTTACCAAGATACAAGGGAAGCTAGGAAGTGCAGTTCACAGCTGGGCAGCCGCTTCCCATAAACAACTACTTGATTCTACCAAAGTGAGAGCACAAATTTTGCTGAAAAGTTAGTGTCCTTGAACACTCAGGCAAAATGCTTCAACTCTGTATCTCAGTTTAGTTCTTTTACCTATAAAGAAACAATAATACCCACTTTTAGAACTGTTATATAGATTAACCTAAATAATATATATAAAATACTGGCATACAGAAAACACTCAATAAAAGCCATTATTGCAACTATTTTTATTGTTGTTACTTTTTCCCTGAGTTACTTTTTATCTACCCAACAGATATTCATAATTAGTATCTCACATTACACTAATTAAAATAGCTGGCCTAACAATATGTGATAAGACCCATGTTTATTTTCTGAACAAAGAGAAATCTACTTGATAGGGTGTAAAACTACACAGTGTGACAGTCAGACGTCCCTAAAGGATAGGAAGCCTGCTGGTAAAAGCATGGCCCCTGCCCCACTCCTGCTGCATGCTCTATAGTTGGAAGGAGGGATAAGCTTGAATTTCTCAGAGGGATGACAGAACAGCTCATCATTTCATTGTCTACATGTCATTTTCAATATTTATTTCCATTAAGAATTATAAGCATTTGCCTTTGAATCAATATCTACATCTACTTAAAGGACTGGGAAAGGGATTTCAATCCTTGAAGTCAATCAGTTCTGTATCAATAAAAGTACTTCATGAATAGCAACCAATTCAGTCAGTTTTCCTTTCCCCTTTTGGAGTATAGAAAAGTTCCATGGGCATCAGTAAGAAACCGGCAAAGAAAAAAGAAATGAACAAAGATAATCCAGGATTGCTCCATTTTATGCCTGGGGGACATGAGACTGACTAGAGGGTTCCACTCTAAAGGGCTATTACTTTTATGCAGTTCCATAAACTGTACCCACACTAGGCCTGATCACTCCACATCTGACCTAACCCAACTTCAGTGGAAATCTCAAGGTCAGGGCAGTTTATTTTTTCCATGTTTTTTATTGGTGCATTATAATTGTACATAATGGTAGGATTCATTATTATCTATTCATGTATGTACACAATATAACAATATAATTTGGCTAATATCATTGCCCAGTATTTCCCCTTTCCTTCCTTTCCTCCCTTCCCTTGGTCCCCTTCCTTTATTGATTTCCCTTCAATTTTCATGAGATCCTCCCAATCTTTCTTCTTATTTCCTCTTTAGCTTCCACATATGAAAGAAAACATAATGACTTTTGACTTTCTGAGTTTGGCTTTTTTTCACTTAACATTCTCAAGTTTCATCCATTTTCCTACAAATTACACAATTTCATTTTTCTTTATGGTTGAATGAATCTCCATTACACACACACACACACACACACACACACACACACACACACACATCACATTTTCTTTATCCATTCATCCATTGATGGACATGTAGGGTGGTTCCATAGTTTGGCTATTTTGTGAATTGTACTGCTATAAACATGAGTATGCATGGATCACTGTAATATGTTAACTTTAATTCTTTAGGATAAATACTGAGGAGTAGAATACCTGGGTCATTTGGTGGTTCCATTCCTAATATTTTGAGGAAATTTCATACTTATTTTCATAGTGATTGTATTAATTTACAATGCCACCAACAGTATAAAAGTGTTCCTTTTTCTCCACATTCTCTCCAGCATTATTATAGTATTCTTAATGGCTGCCATTTTGTCTGGAGTGAGATGAAATCTCAGTATAGTTTTGATTTGCATTTCCCTATTGCTAATTATGCTGAACATTTTCTCATATATTTGTTTGACCATTTGTATTTCTTCTTTTGAGAACTTTCTGTTTAGTTCGTTTGCCCATTTATTAATTGGATTATCTGGTGTTTTGGTATTATGTTTTTTGAGTTCTTTATAGATCTTTATGCATTCTGGATATTAATCCTCTGTCAGAAGAGCAGCTAGCAAATATTTTCTCCCATTCTGTAGATTCTTTCTTCACATTCTTAATTGTTTCCTTTGCTCGTCAGAAGCTTTTTTATTTGATGCCATCCCATTTATTAATTCTTGGTATTATTTCCTGAGCCTTAGGGGTCCTGTTGAGAAAGTCCTTGCCTGTATCTATGTGTAGGAGTGTTGAGTTAGGGCAGTTTAGCAGAGTTCTTAAGCAAATAGGCTCTGTTGTGAGAATGCTTGTGTTGGAATCTTGGCTTCACTCCTAACTATGGCTATACAACGCTGGGCAATTTATAAGTCTTGATTTCCTCATATTTAATCTGAGATAAAAATGATGCCTGCATTATAGATTTAATTGAGATAATTTACATGACATGCTTATCACAGTGCTTGTATTTAATGACTGGGAACACTTATTATGTGCTGTGTTTTAAGAGTTTTTCTTGCATATACCCATTTAATTCTCATAAAAACCCCATGGGGATAGATAGTATAATTATTCCCATTTTATAGGTGAGTAAATTGAGGCACAGAGGATTTGAATAGTCTCCCTAAGATCATATAACTGATTAAGTGGTAGTAACAAATTCAAGCCCATGGCTATAGAGTCTATTATTTTAACCTTTGTATTAATCTGCTTTTTCCAAGAGCTCAGAAATGTTATCCCTTACTTACATTTTAATTGGAATGTAGAGGTTCAGAATTTAATTTAGAAATGTTTGATGATGTAGCTCTTAAATGTGAGTATTATGAAATAAGGGCCTAGAAAGTTTTGTTCATCAATAGTTGAGTTAGTGAATGAATGAATGAATAAATGAATGAGAGAATTAATGAATGGATGAAAACAAATTTTGCATGATCTGAAGCCAGAGATGTATCTCAGAATCACCCTCTAGAGATAAGCATTAGTTAGAAGAAATAGACATTATGCCACCATAATGTCACATGGGGCATAAAACGATAATTTCAAAACACTAGTTGCATTAGAGTCATGGGAATGGTATTGCAGAGTCCCAGACTTTAGATGAAGGAAACTTGCTATTGCTTGAGAAGTACTCACTGTGATGGTCCTGTGTCAGCAATATATGTGCAAAGGTGGTTTTCCAGAATCCATCGCTGGCCCCTGTAAAACATCTTTTTCTGACTTTCTAAAGCTCCATTTGATGTTCCATTAGCAATGTGTAAGAGGCCCGAGTGTCCTCTGCATTATGCTAATTGTTTAAGCATGACAGGTTATTTCTTCAGTCCAAGGGGTAATGTAGATTGGGTGGGGGGAAAGTAGGACACAAACACAATTTTCTAGTTTTTGAGAAGCAATTATAAATAAATGAGAAACCATAAAAATCTTACATATGGGATGTCTCAGCAATAGGACTAAAGAGGCAACTGGAGCCCATGCAGTCAGGAGAAGGAGTGGTTCAAAGCTGACAAGTCTACAAGCAGTGATTTAAAAATAGCAATGGTAATTCTGCAGCAAAACAGAACAATGAAGCCAAGAGCCATAGTGCTCAAAAAAGACATTGCCCAACACAGTGCTCTTTCATTGGATAAGCTATTTTCATAGCAAACCCAAATTTCAAAATGTCAGCCTGATAAATAGCAGAGATCTGAAAGGATAAAGTCAAGGTGTTTTGTTTTAATACTTAGAAAAAGGAAACTTATTCTTGTTTCTAACAATCTTTTGGAGCTTTAAGGAAAGAGACTATTTTGCTTTGAAAAGAGACCTAGTTATATCTTGTCTAGATGTTATTTTAATATACACATCTATTAAGTAGGTTTAGACCATATTATGAGACTCATTTTTCCTCTATTATATTCTCCAGAATATTGGTTAGAATTCAATAACCATGAAGAGTCATAAAAGTTTAAAATATAATATCTTTCTCTAATTTCCATTTGCTTCTGAATAGAAGTGCTATCTTGGTAAGTTCAGATTCTGCCAGCATCTGGTATAACATATAGCCCAGCAGGTGGCTATGTGCACAGACTTCAGACTTACCTTGCCCTAGGTTTGAAAATCATCTCTGTTGGTTTTTAAAACCACTGCATGGTAAATCTTGGACAATATTTAACATATTAAGGCTCCCCTTTCTCATCTGAAAGGAGGATCAATGATGACTACTACAAAAGGTTTTTCTGAAACCTAAATCAACAAATGCAAAACAAATTAATATGAACTAAATAAATAGTAGCTGCTTGTCGTGGTCATTTTTACTGCTGCCATCTGCAGTCTTGGGCAAGCTATGTGATATTGGCAGGCCATTTGATCTCTTTGATTCTTCAAACTTTCCAGGGGAGATGTTGGGCTAGGTAACTCTGAGGTTCCTTGAAGTGTTGGGAGTTTTTATATATATCGTCATTTTTCATAAAAAAAAAAAATTTGTGTAGTTTACACCAGAGGTTCATGTGAAAGGTTTTTAAGAAGAGTGTTTGTTATGGTTTGGATGTGGGGTGTCCCCCAGAACTCATGTGTGAGAATGTATGAAGTCTTAGAGGTGAAATGATGGAGTTATGAGCGCCTTATCCTAATCAGTGAATTAATCCCCTGATGGAATTAGCTGAGTGGTAACTAAAGGCAAATAGGCTGTGGTTGCAGGAGGTGGGCATTGCAGGTGTGTTTTGGGCATACATTTTGCATCTGGCAAGTGGAGTCTTTCTCTGCTTCCTGATAAACATGTGAGCTGCCCCGCCTCCATCACACTCTTCCACCATGATGTTCTGCTTCACGTAAAGTACCAAGGAACAGAGTCAGATGTCTATGGACTGAGACCTCTGAAACCATGAACCCCCAAATAAACTTTTCCTCTCTACAATTGTTCTTGTCAGGTCTTTTAGTCACAGCAGCAAAAAAGCTGACTAAAACAGTATGTCTATTAGGAATCTAGAATTTTCATTTCAGTTGTTTCTCCTGCTAGGCAGAGATCTCTTAAAACCTAATTTCATATCTGAGATTAGAAATGAAATCATAACTGATTCAAGAACTAGGCAAACTGGCACAGCTGGCAAGAACGGTTAGACTTTACATACTGGTTCTGACTTGGAGGTACATTCTTATTTACTAATCATTTAAAAGTAAAGAAAAGATGTTTCAGGCCCTGTCTTGTTTCACTGAAAATCCCCAGTTGAAAACACACCTGGAATTAAATAGTACCCAGAGAGGAGCAGAGTGCAGTCCTATCTCGACCTCCTCTGCATTGCTATTTGCTCTGTGATCGGAGACAGAGAAAAGTCATCCATAAAGTTCCAAGTGAATTAGAAAGTGGAGCAGCTGCAAGAGTCCAGAGCCGATTGCAGACCGTATTTTGACATTGATTATCCCTGCCTTTGCTATTGAGTGTCATTCTAGACAATGGGATTACAATAGGGACTTGAAGGGAGTACAGAGAGAAAATGATCCACAAAAGCACAAAGGTAGTGGTAAAAGGAAATACTGAAGAAGGGCTAAACTAGTTTGGGCACTTAGGTTGAAGAGCTAGGGTGGGATTCCTGCTAAGGAGGGTAACAGGAGTGCACCATCTCCTAGATGCATCTCACAGCCTTCACATAAAACCCAAGATCAACTTCCATTCCCCTACCTTCATTCTTTCTTGATGTTGAGGTAATATTCTTTATATTTGGGAATGATTTATTTCAAGGTCTCAAAGAGAATAAAGTTTATAAAGATGCAAAAGACAGAGAATTAACCACTCAGTAATAATAGTAACAAATTTAGTTTTATATACTAAACATTTTGCAATGCATTTCTACATATTTTATCTCCTTAGGCCCTTGTACATATTCTTTGATGGTATCGTGATATGTATTTCACCATTGGATGGATTAGGCTGCAAGTAAGAGAAAAGTCAACTGAATGTTTCTTCAACAATAAGAAAACACAGCTGTGGGCAGATATCAAGGTTTGTTGATTCAGTGGCTCAACATGATCATCAAGACCCCCAGTTACCTGTCATTGATGTTGTCTACATCCTCAGGCTGGTGGGAAGATGGCCTGCAGTAGTTCCAGACATTACAACAAAGCCCACGTATTTCCAGAGGAAAATGAAAGATTACTTTATCCTATGGCTCCCTCTTAGGAGTGAAACTTTTTTCCCCCCAAAATCCCTGCTACAGATTTCATTTCATGTCTCATGCACCAGAGTTGCACTTCTTCTTCGCAAGAGGAGTGGAATTACTTTAAGAACAATGGGGCTCATTTCTGGAACTAAGGATAGGATCAGAGTGCCCTGGGGCATATAGCTACATCGGGGAGAGGTGAAGAATATCAGAACAGAGTTAGGTTTGTGTTAAAAGGGAGGAGAGAATGGGCACAGGATAAGTCACTCATAATGTCCACTAACCCTGCCATCTATCTATCTATCTATCTATCTATCTATCTATCTATCTATCTATCTATCTATCTATCTATATCTGGAAACTGAGACTCAGAATTATATAGGGGGCTGACTAAGAGGTGGCAGAACCATGAATAATAAAGCTATGTTTTTGTAAAGAACATTTAGAAAGTTCACAGAACAAGCACATTTTGTCTGGAAGAAACTTTGCAGGTCACCAAGCCCAACCCCTTCATGTATTTAGGACTTTGAGTGCATGGTCCTCAGTATCTCTCTCTCTCCTCAGTCAGAAGTGTTTACCAGTATATGCCTCTGATTTGAATTTATCCTCCAAATGTGTTAGCCTTCTTTTTTGAAGAGTAACATATGCATATTACATAAAATTTTGTTTGTAGTAGAGCAGGCCAGAATACATGGACAGGCTAGTTGCAGAAGAAAAGGAGGAATAGGGAGGGAAGGAGAGAGAGAGAGAGAGAGAGAGAGAGAGAGAGAGAGAGAGAGAGAGAGAGAGAGAGAGAGAGAGAGAGAGGGAGGGAATATGAAAGAAGGAAGGAGAGAGAGGAGGGGAGATTGAGATTGAGATTCAATCACTGAAGTCCCTCCAGCTATCAATGGAAATGAGGAAGATGAGTATGGGAGACCAGGTAGAGGCAGGAGCATGTCTTCAGACAAGTTCTCCCAAGAAAATGGGGCTGAGAATGGGCAGCCCCTCCTTACACTGAGCAGCCTTCCCATCCACTGGTGTCTGCCTCAGTAGACCCCTGTGGCTGGCATACACTCTTTTCCCTTCTCTTTTACTGCAGCCTTTTGTCCCAAAGTTTTGCACTTTGTATATTATTATTAGGTCCAAGCATTCAGTTCCATCTGGTTTTACCTGATAAACCCAGAGTAGGAGCTGGGAATCAGTTTCAAGTTCTGCAAGGAGAATGAGGTCAAAAACAATAGCATTGCCTATTTTAGGCCAAAGGTGAAGCATCTTCAAGATAAGCAAACTTCTCTCCTGTACAAATGGACCAACCACCCGCAGCATAATTCTGGCCTGTTAGTATGCTAGCTGAGTCTTTGTCTCTTTGCTGAACCTTATCAAATATTCCTAAGATTGTCCACCTTTTAGCATAATTGGAGAACATGTTAATGCTAAAAAAGCCACTTTCCCCCACCTTTTCAAAGACATTTTTATCCAAAGTTGGCAGGGGCAAGAATGGGTGTGCTCCTTATCACTGAGCCCACAACACACTGTCAGGGCTGTTGGCCACAGCGTCAGTGGCTGAGCCAGCACCGCCTTTCCTTAGCCATCTTGTCCACCCCTCTGTCCTTGGGTCTCTTCCCCTGTAATTCAAAGTTTGGGTGGGAATGTCTAGCTGGGCTTGGGCCAAATTTTCTTGCTCTGGCGAGTGTGTGTATGTGTGTGTGTGTGTGTATAAGTACTTGCGTATGTGCACATATATGCAATGGACACACAGGGGTTAGTGAGTGGGATGTGTAAAAGAAAGATATTCCTGCTTTATTTTTTGCTCCCACTTAGATTAATCCAAAGTAAAATTTAGATAGTTAGGTTTCAAATGTTGGGTAAATGACAAATGACAGGTGTCCATGACATTGGAGCATGAATTGTCTGAATTTCTAGAAGAGAGGGAAAGACTCAGAATTAATCAAAACAGAAAAATCTAGTTTAAAAAGATCTAATTAGCACAGCAAATCAAACAATCAAACAAGACTTAGACGGCAGTGAGATTTTTTTCAGAACTGCTATGGCTGAAGCTTGTGGCCCCATGTGTTCTCAAACACATGTGGGTGCAGCAGAATTGAAGAGCAATTACTGAAAACATCAGTTTCTGAATCCCAGACTTATTGAATGAGACTCCTCTGGGGATGAGGACCAGGAATCCACATTACTTAGAAACTTGTGGTATAACTCTGGTGCAGTTGGTCTGTAGCCATTCTCTGAGAAACACTGCTAATGTAGGTACTGAGTGAGATGAGAAGCACAACAATAAAATAGTTGCATTTAGGTAGAACAGCTCTGTCTTAAGTATTATCTTAAGTGTTGCCCAGATTATCTCATTTCAACCTCATATAGTTCTAGCAGGTAGTACTGATAAATACAGTATTTTATTTTTAAAAAATCACCTTCTAGGGCCTGTTCTCAGATTAGCACATACTGAACCCAGTATCCTATACATTTTCTAATTGTGTTCAAAATACTTCCCAGCATGATCTGGCATTTTTAGAAAGATGATCTTGCTCCCAGAAAATCTGTCACATGAAAAGTGTGTGTGCATCCTTCTCACTTGTTGAGAAGTGGAGAGAGCTTCAAACACAACAGTTTGCTTTTAGTTCACCAGAAAATTCAATTTACTGGAGAATCTTATTTGTTGAAAATGTGGTATTTTCTTTCCTCTGAACGAAATTAGTTAATTTTGTTAGTGTGGGAGATACATGGGAGGGTAGTTTAGGGAACAGTGATGGGAGGTGGTCAGTCTCTGTAATACATACATTTTGTGTGTGTGTGTTACTAGGGATTGAACCCAAAGGCACTCCCACTTCTAATGATCCCCAGATCATTAAAAAAAAAAAAAAAAAAAAAAAAAAAAAAAAAAAAAAAAAAAAACAGGCTCTTGGTAATTTGTTGAGCCTAGCCTCGCTTTGAACTTTGGATCCTCCTGCAGCAGTCTTCTGAGTAGCTGGGATTATAGGCATCATGTACCAGCACACCTGGCTGCAATGAACATACTTTTGAGAGAAAAGGAGTAACCAAATGTTCTGAATAGATATTAAAAGAAAATCAGTCATCTGGATGAGTTTGGGTTCAACATAGTGAAAAACAGGACAGTTTCAGAAACAGGAATGTAGCTTCCTGTCAGTCTGAGTAGTGGGTCCCATTGGGAGGCAAAGAGATGTACAAAAGTCTTTTTGTACCCATGATCCTTTGATCCTCTATTTTTATAGAAGATAAGGCAGTAATTTTTCTGCTGACCCATAGAAAGCTTCCTAAGAGAAACCCAGAAACAGCCTTGGATTATGGTGAATTTATAAAGTTGGCGGAGAGCATATATTCTAGTGATTTCTTTCACTTTAGTTTATATATAATTTTCTATTAAGAAACTTAAAAATTATATTTTCTTTTTCATCCTACATCTTTATGAAATTTGAAGAAGAGATGTTGTAAATATGGTTTAATAGGAGGGTTAAAGGAATCTACCTGACTCATAACTAATCTGCCTACCTGATCATAGGTATCAGAAGCACAATTTAAGTTTCCTTTCTAACCCCACCTCATATCTTCTCCATTAAATAACTGTACCTGTCATTTATGATCCATCATTAGCAATGTGGCCTCAAACTCCTTTCTGCTTGAAGTCCACTCCATCTCTATCTCCACTGCAAAGAGCAACATGGTCAAGAAAAATTATTTTGAAAATGTCATCTCCTTCAAGAATTGTAAAAACAAGTAATTTTACTGTAGCAATGAAGTTCCTACCGAAAGGGGGATGGGGTGGTTTGAAGTCTGTAGGCATCTTTTCACATGCAAGAGCTGTGTGCCTGTCCTCCATGTGCAAGGCAAGCGGCCCACTGTGTGTAGCTCAGCACCTCCACCAGCTTTCCTCATCTATCTCACTGGGAGTTTTTGAGATGTGGAGAGAAAGAGGCTTGCTGACCTTTAAAAAATGCTGATCCATTTGTAGTATCTACTGTCGACTTTGCAGTGACTTCAATATTTCAGTGGAGGTTTTTAATAGAAAGGAGGTTCAGGAGCCACACATTTTATTTCTACTTGGCCATTGGGAATTACCATATTTGACCATTTGGGAGGTATTATAAATGATCTTTAGTGTCACTTTATTACCTGGCAATCAAATAATAGAACTTGTTCTGAGTAGGGCAGAGGATAGTAGCAGTGTAGGAACTAGCTGATATGGAACAAAAGAGCTAGTAAAAAATTAGTTTTTCTGTGAAGTTAAAATAGACAAGTGAGCCTGTGGATTTATGACCTTTTACAATCTAAGAATGGTTGGCTTTTGTTTGAAAAGGGACAAATGAAGGGCAGTGTTAGAATACAGGGTAGTCATATCCTTTTGGCTCAGATAAAATTTGTCATTCTGATATTGGAAAATTTGGAAGACAAAAGCAAAAGATCTTCCCTTAAAGTTTACTTTTCAATGACATAACCCTGAAGATTTTTGCAGTGGTCCAGGCAGTGTAAGTGGAAATGGTGAATATAAATTGTTCATGCAGGTGCCTCCAGACCCCTTCCAACTAGCTAGAGAAGGTTTCCTTATGATTATACATGAACAACTGCAGCTTTTGAAGAATTAAAAAGGCAATATCAGAAAAAACTTGAAAAATAACTAGAATTAGGGTGGTAGGATATCATAAGCATCCAAAGGAGATATAGTCAGAACTAAAAGAAAAAATAAGACAAAAGACAAAGGGGAATATTAGAAAGATTTCATGTAGGTACCACTATCATTATTTGCTTTCCAAATAATTTTGGTCTCTTTCAGACCAAAATGTGGAGTGAAGAGGGGTGAAAGAGGTAACAATAATTACAGGCTTGTAATTTTTTTTTTTTTTTTTTTTTTTTTTTTTTTTTGCTTAAAAGTCTTTCTGTACTTTACAAAGCATTGCTAAATGTGATGGGGAAACAAAGATGAATTCATTGTTAGCAATTATTCATTCTGAGAGTCTTGAGAACAAAATGGTATAAACCAATGAGGACAGAAAGGGACCAGATGTGGTTTGTTTCTACAGTAACTTGTGTCTCTTACAGAGTGGTTTATTTATGGAATACATGGAATGGAATATAAAACCATGCCTCGTCACAGAGAAAGTTAGTTAAATAGTGCAGTATATTTTGAAAATAGTTCCCAAATGATTTAGTAAAGCCACAAAAATGTAGTGAAAGAGAAATAAGCAGCATATATTGATTGGCCAAAATGTTATTGAATAATTGAGTCCATGAATAATTATACTAGAAGCAAGGTAAGATAGACCTTAGTGCATGAATGTCTTCTGAAGATTGGGTTGTTTTGAACTCAGATTATTAAAAACCATTCCAGACAACTTTTACTCCATTACCAGGAAAGAAATCGTTCCTCAGCTTTGGTACCCACTCTAAAAGATACCAGTTTTACATAATAAAAAAGTAAGTACCTGAAAGTTCCAGCCCAATTCTTAGCATAAAGTTAGTACTTAATAAATGTAAATGTGTTGAATCTAAAATTAAGTGAGATTCCCACACAGCTTGAGTTTTATTGCTAAGCTATTTCATCCTTTCAGTTGAATTTGTATAATATATATCCCCCTCTAACTACCTCCATCCTTCTTTCCTTCTTAAAAAAAAAAAAAAAAAGAAAATTGTCTAACTTCCTTGTCCCCATTTCCTCATGTTCTTCAAATAACCTGGCTCCCTACTCACCCCCAGACTAACTTGGAAGAAGTTACTAATTGCCAGATTCAATAGTATGTTCAGTTCTCATTTTGTCATATCTTGCTGGAATATTTGTTACCACTTTCTCTTTCCTGCAACTGTAGTACACTTTGACTTCCCGGGCATCTCTCTCCAAGTTCACTCAACCTTCCTGAATTAATCTTTCTCATTGTCCTTTTGAGTCTATCCATCCACCCTCTGTCCTGTTCTCTTTCCCTGCTTTTGTGCTTCAGTTCAGTATAAAAACAGGGTCCATGATTCAGCTCCCAGTTGGCCACTGACTCCAAATCTGCATATGCAAATGAACTCCCTCTAGATGCCTCCATTGGGGTGGCCCTGGATAGCTCAACCCCCAGAACTGAGTTCATTTTGATTATCTACACCATAACTTCTCCTCCTATTTTACTATCTTGATGAATGATAATACCATCCTCCCAAATGCCAAAACCATAAATCGCAGAGTCATTTTTAATTCCCTCCTCTCACTCAAATTCAACATCCATGTCTGTCCTCAAGTACTGTTGGTTCTCTGCGCTATCCCCACTGCCATGTTATTCTGCAGCTACTTTCATCCTCCCTGTTTCCAGGCTTGCCATTTGTTCCTTCATGACACAATTATAGAGTTTTTGCTAATGTCAGGCATTGTGCTGGGCATGTGCATATAGAGGCATGCAGAGTAAACATGGTATCAACCTGCATGGAGACTACATTAGGGTTCCAGTGATCACCCCAGAACCCAAATATCATCATTTCACTCCTTGTTCAGTGTGCTTCACGGGTTCTTCTGGCTTCAGAGCTGTGTCTGTCTTTCTTATTTAGAACCACTGTGTGACACTGCTCATTGCCTCCTCAGAGAAACCTTGACTGAAACGAGGCACCTGGCCACCCAAAAGGTAAGGCACTGCCTTGTGGAGTCGCAGGCAACTGGAGTAGTAACCACACGAGCAAATCCTGGCTAATGAAAGATAAGAGAAGGCTGCTTAAAGTCAGCTAACCTAACCGAGTGGCAGGGCTGGAAGGACACACTTTTTCCCCCTTTGTCTTTCTTTACTCTTTTGTCCTGCTACACAGATGTTCTCACTCAAGTCCAAAAGCCACCTAAGACCATGAGGAGACCTTGAGGAGGAAAGGTGTGTGTACTAGGATCCTGGAGCAGAATAGGATCCTGCATCCTTAATGGAACTATGAATTGTGGTGTTTCATACCAGATTTGGCCTGCATCTAACCACATGATTTTGTGAAAGAGAAATGTACCTGAATCTTGATTAAGCCATGGTTGTTTGGAGGGTTTATATTATATTCAGTTGAACTTAACCCTAATAAAAAGGAATGTGAGCCTTTTTTTTTTTTAATATTTTTTTTACCTCTTTAGACTGACCTCATCTTACTGACCATGTAAATACTAGAGTATCCTAAATATTCACATTGGTTCACACAGTCTGTTTAAGGGCTTCTCCTGTACTTCATGCTTAAGGTCTTAGTACCACACCTGGTATCATTCTTGTTTCCTTGTCTGGGTTCCCCACTCACTCTAAACTCCTTGAGGGCAGGATGTGTCAGGTGCCTGTTTGGACTTGTACTCTAACTTGTACTCTAATTTCACGAACTTCCTGTCTAGTGAATGGAAGAAGTTTGAACTGTCAGGGTTTCATGATTTGACTGGAGTTGATCTTAGAATAAATTTGTCTTTCCCCATACATGTGTGGAGGGCTAGATGCATGAAACTTTTTTTTAAAGCTGAAAGCAACTTCATTTGAGATGGGAGAAACTCATGTTAGTGCAATGCTCCTTTCCAAAAGGAGACATGAACATAGCAGTTTTCTAGGTAGTCTTATAAGTCTCATACAGTAGGTTAAAACCTAGGAACATTGTTGGTATCCATTCAGAAATCTTTCTTGTACACTAAGGCTTCACTAAGCCATCCAATGTCCAGATCTTCACATTACCACTTAGAAGATTTAAAAGAGATTGGAAATGTTTAGCATCTTTAATGAACACTGAACTTCTACTTCTTTGTTTTCAACTCTGATCTTATTTGGTCTTTTCCTGGTACACTAGTCTTCCCAGATGGCCCACATTTGTTTCTCACTTCCAAATCTTTGCTCCAGTTATTTCTTCTGCCCGTATTGTCCTCCCTTTCCTTCTGAAAATACACTTCTACTCATTGCTTGTGGCCTTTAAAATTTGACCCAGGGATCATCTTCCTCTGAGAACTCTTCTCCTCCCAGGACCCCTTCTGCTGGGCTAGATGAGGCTCCTCCATGCTCTCCTAGCACCTTGTGCTTGGCTCACTTGCTACACTTGCCTTGTCACTTAATAACCTATCTGCCCATATGTCAGCTCCTCCAAAGGCAGGAACTGTTATTGTCATCTTTGAGTCCTCACAGTGCCTGATATATAGGAGGTGCTCAAAAATACTTTGTTGAACCAATAAATTAATTAGTGAATGAAAATGCTCCCAGAACCATGGAAATTACCTTATAGCACAAATTTTCCTGAACTTTCTCTGAGTCAGTGTTCCTTTTTGCACATTTGCACATTTCAGATGGGCTGAAGATGTCAAATTAGGTAAGAGTTTGGAATTCAATCTCAGGAACTAGCCTTGTGTGGGAGGAAAAAATAAGACTGTAAATCTATTTATTTAAGCAGAGGTTTTGTTTAATAACTGAACATCCCCCAGTTATGAACATGACCATAGCTCCTTGCCATGCCACATCACATCAGAGGGATTTGGGGTGCTCACTTAAGCTCCAAAGAGTTATCATTTGCCTGGAGAATACTCTGACATCCCTGGAACTCAATAAATGTCAGCTGTTGCTATTATTATTGTTAAGTGCCTTCTGGTTTGTGTTCTCTTTAGTGAACCAACCTTAAAAACTCAGAGAAAAAAATGTTCTAGAGGAAAACTGAAAGGAAAATGTAAACCACAGTCTCTATGTTGGAATTCAGAATCCTTTCATTAAGGAAGAGTATGACTCATTGTCATTTAATGATTTAAAACAAACAATAAAAAACAGAGTTTGCATAAAAAATTTGAATCTGTTTTCATTTTGAATGATTATTACTACTTTTCCTATTTCTCCCCTTTTTCTGTTGTCACTGAGTTCCCTGTACAAAAGTTACCTCGGGGGTCCCTTGCATAAATTTGGCTCAATTATCTTTCGGATCTGCTCTGACCTACCTATTTATGGGAAGTGGCAGCAGCTTTCTCCCTTCTCCAGGGATTTCATTCCTCTTTCCACAGAGTTGCTTCTGACAGAGACTAGTCCTTATTTCTTCTAAACCCTGAGCTCTCTTGCCTACTTTAGTGGCTGGCACCATCTTTCTGGCCCAGGGACTGTTTTTTGCCAGGAAAGCTCAAAATAGAACAGAGGACAGGTGATAGGTAGAGCCAGGGTACTCCTAGGGTGGCAGGCACCTTAAAGGAGGGAATCCTGGGGATGAAGGTGTAGCTAAGTGGCAGCTGTGCCTGCTTTACTTTATACATTTTTGGTATGTCTATTACTTTCTTTGCCTCCTGCCTCTCTTCCCACTGCCTTTCTATCTGCTTTGCTGAATTCCCTTTCAGTACTGATCTATCAATGCTGGTGGTCCTCAGGGCTCTATTTGAGGGCCTGAGTTCTAATTTCATTTTCCCAAGATGATTTCAATCATCCAAGGGCAACAGGAATCATATCTGTCTCCCAAAATGTTAAAATATGTAATACGGAAATTAAAAACTCAGTGATGTAGGGGCTGGGGTTGTGGTTCAGTAATAGAGCACTTGCCTATCATGTATGAGGCACTGGGTTCGAGTTTCAGCACCACATATAAATAAATGAATAAAATGAAAGTCCATCAACACCTAAAAACATTAAAAAGAAAATCTTAGTGATGAGCTAAGTTACAAAATGGAGGAGACAGAGGAAAGAATCCGTGAACTAGAAAATAGAACAATAGGAATTATCCAGGTTGAGCAGCAGAGGAAAAAATAAGTAACACACACACATATACACACACCCCTAAACAGAGTCTCAGAGACCTGTGGGACTAATACAAGAGATCTAACTCATGTCAACAGAGTTCAAGGAGGAGAGAATCAAGAGGATGAGGCTGAAAAAGTACTAGAAGAAATAATGATCAAAAACTTATCAAATTTGACAAGAGACCTAAACCTACAGGTTTAAGAAGCCGAGAGAATCACAAATAAGACAAAGCCATGAAACTCAAGCCAGGACACATAATAATGTCTGAAAACTAAAGAAAAGAAAAAACAAACTTGAAAGCATTCAGAACAATGACATCTCAGCTATGGGGAAAATGATTAGAATGACCCTGTATTTCTTATCATAAACCATTAAAAAGGAAATGACCCAATATTTTCTGAGTGTTGGAAGAAAATTGTCAATCCAGAAACCTATACTTCCTAAAATTATCCTTTGGGAATGAAGAAGAAATCAAGACATTCTCAGATGAAGGAATTTGTCTTCCATAGACCTATCTTAAAAATGGCTTAGAAAAGTTCTCTAAGCAGAAAGAGAACAATACAAGAAGGAAACAGGATATCAGGAAGGAAGAAAGATCACAGTAAGCACAAATATGAATAAATACAATGGGCTTTCCTTCTCAAGTTTTCTAAGTTATGTTTGATAGCTGAGGCAAAAATATTGTTCAAATGTGTGTAGAGAAATAAAGATAATTATACTGTAATTAGAAATATTGAGGAGATGTAAAGAGGTAAGTTTTCTATACTTTCCTCACCTTGGTAAAGGTAGACACCACTAGACCATGATAAGTTATGTTTATTGAATGTAATATCTAGTGACTATTGAAAACGGCATGCAAAGAGATACATTCAGAACATTAGAGGTAAATCAAAATGGAATTCTAAAAATAAGTTCAAGTAACCCACAAGAAAGCAGAAAAAGAAAGCCAAGAAACAGACAATCAAACCAGTGACAATAAAGAGAAAAATTTAAAAATGACAGACATAAGCCCTAACACATCAATAATTATATTAAATGTAAACAGTCTAAATATGCCAATTAAAAGGCTGGCAAAGTAGATGAAAAAACATAATCCAAATACATGCTGTCTACAAGAAATGCACTTCAAATACTATATAGGCAATTTAAAAGTAAAAAAGATGGAAAAGATATATCATGCAATCACTCATCCAAGAAAAGTAGGAATAATATATTAACAGATAAAGACTTCAAAGAAAATTACCAGAGACAGAGAGGTATACTACATAATGACAGAAAGTTCACTTCACCAAGAATGCATAGCAAACTTACACTTATTCACTAAACAATAGTGCTATAAAATATGAGAAGCAAAATCTGATGAAACTGAATGGAGAAATAGAAATTCCACAAGTATGATTAGAAAGGTCAACATTCCAGTTTCAACAATTAATAAAACAACAGGACAGAAAATCTGCAAAGATATAGAAGAACTGAACAACACCATCAAACAAGAAGATCTGGTTAATATTTAGCTCATCAATTATTTCATGAGGTTAATTTATAGAACACTTTACCCTACATCAACAGAATACTCTTTTCAAGCACCCTCAAACTATGCACCAAGGTAAATCATACCCTGAGCTATGACACAACTTCAAGTTAGAAAAAAAAAAAAAAGTTAGAGAGTACCTTCTAGGACTATATGGGATAAAACTAGAAATCAATAGCAGAAAGATTACAGGAAAGTTTATGGCACTTAATGTGTATATTAGAAAACTTTTCTACTTTCAATAATCTAAACTCTGACCACAGAAACCCAGAAAAAGAACAAAATAATTCCAAAGCAAGAAGAAGGAAGGAAATAATAAGAAGCAGAAATCAATGAAAAAACAATAGAAAAACCAATGACACAAAGAGCTGGTTCTTTGAAAAAGTCAAGACTGGCAAGTCTTTAATAGGACTGACACACAAAAAGAAAAGTTCAAATGACCAACAACAGGAATGAAAAATAGGCTATCAGTACAGACCCTGCAAACATCAAAAAGATCAGAAGGTAATAATATGATTAACTGTGTGTGTGTGTAGTTGACAACTTAGATGAAATTGACTACTTCCTTGAAATACACAAGCTACCACAATTCACCCAATTGGAATATCCCTATAACTGTTAAAGTTCATTGTGGTCAAGAGTATGAATCTCTAAACTTACTCTTCTCCAAACCATGAGCATTTTTCCTAATTCTTTAATATGAGTATAATTCAGGGCAGATATATGCAAATTGAATTATTAAAGAAGTATGATTCTTTCTCAAGTGTTACATTACACTAAAATTTTTACTCTAGAATTTTAAAGATGTGGATTCTCAAAAGAAACAATTAAAACAAAATAAAAATTAAAAACACACAACTATAGCCAGAAATTAACCTCATGAAATAATTGATGAGCTTAATGTTATTAGAATTTAAAACTTCTGCCCTGTGAAATAGAACATCATGTGAAGAAGAAGACATGGCACAGACTGGAAAAAAATATTTGTAAAAGACACAGGTGATAAAGGACTGTTTTCCAAAATATACAAAGAACTCCTAAAACTAAACAATAAGAAAATAGTGACCTAATTTAAAAAATGTGTCAAAGACCTTAACAGACACCTCACTGAAGAAATACATGTGGCGAATAAGCAAATGGAGTGATGCTCTACATCATATGTCATCATGGAAGTAAAAACTGAAACAATGAGTTCCACTACACATCTACTAGAATGTCTAAAATATAGAATAATAACACCACCAAATGCTGGTGAGGATGTGGAGCAGCAGGAACTCTAATTCATTGCTGACGGGAATGCAAAAAAGAATAGCAACTTTGCAAGACAAGTTGGCAGATTCTTACAAATATTGTTACTATACAATCTAACAATTGTGCACTTTGGAGTTTACTCAGAAGACTTAAAAACTTACATCTATACAATAACCTGCACATGCATGTTTATGGCAGCCTTTTTCATAATTGCTAAAACTTGGAGGCAACTAAGATGTCCTTTAGTGTATGAATAAATAAACTGTTGGACACATAGACAATGGAGTGTCCATGAGTGCTAAAATGATATGGACCATGAAGTCACAGAAATATATGAAGGAAATTTCCATACATTTTATTAAGTGCAAGAAACCAAAGTGAAAGCCAATAAGTGGTAGGATTCTAACTATACGGCATTCTCAAAAAGGCAAAACTACAGAGACAACAAAACATCAGAGGTTGCTAAAGGTTGGGTCTGGACTGGGTGAAAGAATGAAAAGGATGAGCACAGAGGATGGTTAGGGCCTGAAAATATCATGATCCTATCATGATGAATGTATATCATTATATAATTATCCAAACCCACAGAATGTACAACACCAAAAATGAACCAAGAGTAATGTTAATGATGTAATGATGATGTATTAAGATGGATTCATAAGTGTTAACAAATGTGCCATTCATTCTGGGGGGTTACTGATAATGCGGAAGGATAAGCAAGTGTTATCACATGGCACGAGTGGGACATCCTTATGGTACCTTTCATTCAATTTTGTTGTCCATCTAAAACTGTTCTTAAAGGTAAATTCTTTTAAAAACCATTAATACCACAATTTGAAATCATTTTAGTTAATACTTTCATATAACACATATAAAATTAATTGGGTTTTTTTGTACAGAGCTAAAACAATTTAAGTTTTTAACAAATTCTTTTGACCCATTTTACTTTCTACTTCTCTGAGTTAAATTTCTGGCTAGGCTGGTTTTCTTGTTTTCTCTTTTTTGCTTTGTTTCATTTGAGAATCCATTCTTTAAAAAACTAGAGTGAAATTTTTTAGGTAAAACATAAAACTTGAAAAAGCATCATGCTTCTTTAAAATCTGGATTTACCTACCCTTAATTATACCTGTGTGGGAAAAATAAGGGCTGGAAATGCAGCTCAGTGGTAGAACATTTGCCTAGCACTGCAAAAAAAATTATAAAATAAAAGGGGCGGGGGGAATTCTCATGACTTGGAAGGAAAAGAATAAGTTCAGATAATTATACTCTTGACCACAATAAATCTTACTGTTTTTTAAAAAAGATTTGCTCTTGAATATTGGTGACAAAGAAAACCACATTCTAACACACTTGCTCTGCCATGAATGGAGTTATGCTTTGAGTATATCACATCCCCTGTGTATATCTAAGGAAAAGGCTGCGTAGGCCCAACAACTTAGTGACAATGCTAATTTAAATTCAATAATCAACAAGAACAAGACTCAATTTCAACTTTGTACCCATATTTGCTGGTAGGCCCAGCATGGTAAGCCTGAAAGAGCAGGGCCCTTGGGGCCACAGGGTCTAGACTCAATTCCATTCTCTTATTTACAAGATTATTTACAAAGTTTCCTGAGCTTTGCATTTCTTAATTGTAGTAAAGTTATATCTTCTACCCAGGATTATGAGAAATAGTGATAAAATAAAATTTATATACAGAACGACTCCTTTTAGGATCTTGGAAGTGACAATCCTACTCCTGTTGTTCTGTGGGCTTGGCATGTGCTACACTGTGTTGCCATTTATCTTTGATTTATCCCTCTAACTGAACTGTGAGCTGGAGAGTAGACCTGCCTGCACCTTTGTCATCCCTAAAGTCCTCAGGATGATGACTTGCACTTGATAGGAACCAAATAAAAACATCTGTTGGCAACGAAGATGCTACTGCAAGTGAAACAAATGTGATAAATCATGCCAAAGTGTTTTAAGTGCAGTTGTACATTAAGTTTTAGTGCTTCTATGACCTTAAGAGCTGGCAAAACACAAATTTCTGACCCACACATCTCTCTCCATGAACTTGCGATTCAGTCAGCCTGGGGATTTTAACAAGCTCCCTGGGTAATTCTGATGCAGGTGGTCCTTGGCCTGATTACATTTAGAGGAACCATGCTGTAGTAGATACACCTATGTCATGCTGAGTGTTCAGTTGTAAAGAGATGGCCATATAAAACATGAAGTAGGCAATGATGATCACTTGAGGGAAAATTTGGTTTGCAGGTCATTCAAAGAATCCACTTTGTCACTGAGGTGCCAAGCAGACATAAAACTAATCAAAACTTACTTTGTAGAAGTTAATTAACATGTTTTATGCCCTAGTTATCATAGCCAAAGCGATATATGTACATGCTGTCTTTTTGGCTCTGATTTGCCTAGTGAAGAGGAAATAGAAATAGAATAAAATGCCCACTGGGCATTTGATTGCAAGTATATTTATTCCACAGCAAAGCATTAATTTATAAAGATGACTGCACTGCGTTATGCATACAGTTCATTCACATTGGTCCCTAAACTGGTCACTTAGACATTTCTTTCTCTAGCAGCTGCTATTAAGGACAAAGGCTTAGACCAATAACGAAATAATTATACTTTCTGGGAGTGCTACCCTAAAGTTTTTTTTTTTTTTATTTTTTACAGACTGCATTTCGATTCATTGTATACAAATAGGGTACATCATTTTGTTTCTCTGGTTGTATACCATGTAGATTCATACTATTTGTGTAATCATACGTGTACATAGGGATATTTTTAATATTGGGAAGAGCTGACACAAATCAAGAAAATCAGAGGTGGTGCAAGAGTTATATTCTTCTTCCAACATGGGAACACGGGGACAGTTTAGAAACAGTAAAGTAAGATTTCTTACTTTATGAGAATAAGTAATACAGAAAAGGGTTATTTACTTTGGCTTTTCACCCCAAAACTTCAAAAAATTGATAAGGAATAACCTAGTTAGGATGTAAAACTAAAACTAATAATTTAAATGTGTTTTTCTGTCCTTATATTATTTCATATTATTTATAAAATTTTTGTTGATGTAATCAAAAATCAGTTTTCTAATGAATCAGTTCTATTCAAGAGTTCCTGACATTATTATGGGATCTACAGTGAATTTATATTACTGACCCATATTGCTATTTCTATTGTAGGCCATCTCAAATATTTCCCATTCTAAGAATATGAAAAACAATTGGACTTTGGGAAAAAAACTGTATTCTAAGATCTTGATTCTACTCCAACTCTGCAAAAATTACAACAATTACAAAGATAAAGGGTAAAAGTCACAAGTGCTGTCTGGGACATTCCAGAGCAGGAGAAAGCTTGGCGCCATTTTTATAGTTATGCCTGTTAAGATTTAATAGATGGAAAGTTTCATTAGTGAGCTGTGCTGCAATTAACTTCAAGGAGGTTCCAGACTACTGTATGTTGCTGTTACTGACAGAAAACTGTTTAGATTTCTCTCTCGAAGGGGTGTATTGGACTTTCAACACTCCAATTATAAAAACTAGTAAGAGGCACAATTTTTAAAAATTTAATGTAGAGGCTAGGTTTTGTTTTTCTTTTTAATCCCAATACTTGGTAATAAAGGAATTTTATTTTTCAAAGGACATGCCAATTGTTGACTATCTGGGAGTGGGTTGCTTTTATATGTATGTATGTATGTATTATTATATACAAAATTTAGACAGAATCCTTCATCTCTACTGCTAGCTCATAAAATCATATCCTAATGGGATTGTAACAATGTTGGAAACTACTGCTCTAAATCAAAGATTTTCCTGAATCATTTACTCTATTTTTAATATAAAATGCTTGCTTTCAACTCTGACAAGTTGGCAAATGGCAGAGAATAAAAGTTATGAAATCTAGTGACTTGTTTTTCTCCTGTGGCTGGTTAGATTTGAGTCTGCTTTTGGAGATTTGTTTCAAGACCTTAGAGAAAATGGTAGGAGTTTGTAGACTCCACCTCAATGAAGATGGAACTGTAGCTCCCTTGTATCTTGTGAACCACTGAAAGCCATCTGAGTTACACACTGAATTACTGCTACAACATAGGTTTAGTGTCCTGTAGACTTCTGTATCTCATATGCTGTTTAATTTCCGTATCCTGCAATGATATGGCTAAACTGTTATGGTCCTCATTGTTATATTTTATTATATTAAACAACAGACTGGTATGGGGTTTTTTTTAATGACTTGAAGAACAAAACCTGCATTTTATGACTTTTAAAATCTGTCTTGATACTCTTTCTTCCCGTTACAACCTACCCACCCCCTTTTATTCTACATATGTTTTCATTAATAGGCTGCAGACTTTTTAAGTGTGGTAAGCATGTAACCATGATAAGCACTTTCAGAGACATGCTAGCTTTTTCAGACCAGAAGAATACATTTGGTGTCTGGGACCGGTGATTTAGTTTGACAGTTACCAAATGCCTAAAAGACCAGAGTTTTCATCTACATGGAATTCTCCCACAGGCTAGTGTGTTTAGTGTTGTCTGAGCAGCACAGACAAATCCATTTTCCTCTACTTGAGTGTGAAGTCTGGAAGTGGGTAACATGATTTTATCTTGTATCCTGTGGTAATGCTCTGTTGCCAAATTGTAGGGATTGAGAGATGGTGGTCTGTCTACTGAACTAAACTCTCTGACCTTGGTTTATCCCCAAAGCACTCCCCCCACTTCAGTAGATAATTCTATGCAAAGTTCTAACCCTTCTTATTTTCTTTGTCCTTTAAAAATTCATTAGCCCTGGTTATACCTATGTCCCCAAATATGACAGATCTGGAAAGAGTGGAAACTATGTCATGGCAGGAAACCATGCTTAGGGATTCTGCACATCATCCTTCTCACTTCCCCAAGAAGTTACAGGATTGAATACAGATCATGGTAGAGTGACCACATCAGGGCAGACTTCACAACCCTTTCTACACTACAATTCTCTGTACTTTGATGCACTCTGAAATTTTAGTAAGGTGGGTGCTGTTCCTTGGAAAACTGCTTTTTGTGTTCTGAGAAAATCATTCATATTTGGGTTAATGTTCCATCAGTTTGAGAGATCATTGTGCATATTTGGGCTTTATATATTTATGGTTAGTTTTAGTTTCTGCTTTTAAACATCAGTAGCAAATTCTGGGGTTTTGTGAAGCATCATATCACATTTTTTTAATGTCTCCTTGTAACATGGTGTTTGGAACACAAAGCCAGAAATCAGACTTGGGAATTATAGTCTCATTGTCACAACTGAGTTCTGACCTCAGGTGTGGTGCTTTTTGCTTAATGTTTACACATACACACACACACACACACACACACACACACACACACACACACATATATATATTAATATAAATGTATATTATATATATTAGTCTCTGTTAATTAATGTTTGTTTATCAATTCTCTCACAGGAGGACAGTTAGAATTAACTAATCTTTAAAGTGAAGATAGGCAGTGTAACATTATCAGAACTGGTTTGTGGACTGTCAAGTGGATTGCTACATTTTGCATATTTAGCTATCTTTATTGGTCTGCATTCTCATTTGAAGAAACATTTAACTTTTTATGAGCAAGGACAGTATAATATACAATACTACTAAGCCTAATATTCAAGAATGTTTTCATACATGTCTTAGTATTAATTAGGGAGCAGTTCTTGTTTGACATGTTTACTTTTAATTCTTAATAGGTTTCAGAGTGGGGCAAGGCAGTAAGTACCCAGAAAAACTAACAATTATCTAGTCTAAAGAGCTTTATATTTCACTGTAAAATTAAAATTGTGGGGAAATTTTGTTTTCATTCTACTCATATTAACCTTTTCTTATCCATATTAGCTAAAGGTTAACTTGTTCTTGCCATTTTTATGAAGTGAGAAGCAGGAACTTTGTCTTTTTATGAAAGGAAGCACAGGAGTGCCAAGCATTCATTAGAGATTGAAATTAGAAGCGACTGTGAGATTAAGTTAGAATGTAGTTCATTGTACAAGAACCAATTTGGACTTTTGTAGGTGCTGATATTAGGAAGAGTGAACATAATTGCTTATATGAAATGTACCTTCACTTTATTTAGCCTGTATGATGCTGGTGCACATTGGTAGACAGTGTTCTGTGACCTTCTGGGAGGTAAAGGATCACCACAGGTGGGTGTCGCTGCCTCTGGGGACCAGAGCAGGGAATCTGTTTTAAGTGTGACCCAATGATCCAGGGAGAGTATTTCTGTTTTTTCCTTTTTAGTTTTTCTTTTTTTGTTTTGTTTTCTTGGCTTCACCACTATGTTACCAAGTAGCCCACTGAATTTCTTTCTTTGCCTCACACAATTGCACTATACATCCAAGGAAATATGCTTAGTATCCTTGCAAAATGTCAGAGTAGAAAGTGATCACTGGGCTTCCAGATCTCATTTTACAAGTGCATGGGAGGGAAATTTGAAGGGAAGGGAGTGGTCGGTGGTTGGTTTTCCAAAACTGGAGCAGCAAAGCTTTCCATGATGGTACATTCTCCCAGGAATCTCAGGAAACAAAAATGGGAAATAACTCATATTTATTTGATTTTTAAAAGTTGATTGAAACCATTTTTCTCCTCCCCTAAAGAGAAAAAGAGAACCTCAATATTTTCAAACACAGGTCTCCAGACACTGAGGTGGAGTTTTTGCTAGAATTTGTCCCATAATTTCTAAGTGAGTGAACAGAAATAAGAAAGGTATTATACTATTTTATGCTGAATTAACCTCACTATATACTGCTAAAGATCTATCTCTGGAGACACGTCATAAAAACTAAACACTTTTACCACCATGGTAGTATTAAAAGTATTTCATATTTTACTATTTGGGTGTAAAATTACTAATCAAGGGTGGTAAATGACCAGAAGAAAACAGGAGAAAAAGAGATTCATTGAAACACGCTAAAATATTACCAAGCTTTTATTGAATGCTTGCACTGGTATTTTTACCCTCATCTTTTAGGGCCAGCACCTTTCAAATAAAAGACAATCTGTTTAGAATAATAGAAGAACCATAGTAAATAACTGTTGCAAATGAACAAATTCTATTTTATCCAATATGCAGAAGAGCTTCTTTAAATGCATCATTTATTTCAATGAAGCCCAAACTTCTTTTGGGTGGGGACTGTTTCTCTATTGAAAAATTGCTTCCCCTGATGGCAACACAACATTTACCACCCCAGAAATAAGGCACTGATTGTGGTAATTCTAGAAGAATGGTGTTAATGTCTGATTTTTAATAAATACAAAAGAATTATTATTTTTTTTTTTTAATAAAGGAACAAACATGACAAAACATCCAACTTCTACATCGGTCTTCTGGAGAATGTTCTGCAGTTCCCAGTGACCTTCTTCCTGCATGGCCTTCTTGGGGAGAAGAAGAAGTCAGGATAGTGTATTGCATTTTGAATTCCTTCTTGCTGAGTCCTAGGCAGGCTTCTAAGGCCCTTGAAGTGTCCATTTTCTCTTTTCCTGGTATTTCTTTCCTTTCTGTGGCAAGGAGGCTCTGGGGAATGTAGGTGATATGGGCCTCCTCCTTTCTCATGAAAATCAGCCCAGCCTTTGGAGTCAAATTGCTCACATTCAGATCTCAATTCTACCACTTAAAATGCCTGTGCTTTCTCACCTAATAGTGGACACAATATAACAGTTTCCAGCAAGTAGTATTTTTGTAGGAATTAAATATATAAACATATATAAAGGATTAAGAGAGGTCGTTGGCAAAAGTAACCACTAAATAAAAGCCATTATTGTTGTTTGGCAATTGTTACTGTCTTTCTAATATTAGCTCAAAGGCAACCTCTTTGCTGAGATTTCCTGGTCCTCTCGCAGTGTGGTATTTTAGACATAATCCCAGAAAAGCAATTTTAAAATAATTTTAAAGATAATTTATTATTTATTATCAATTTATTCCTATGTATGTTTCCTCAGAGACTGCAAACCCCCTGCAGGTAGGGACTAAAGAATGGCATCTTATTGGTGGATCTGCAACACTGCACAGTGCCTGGCATTAAGTAGGTTTCAGTGCTTATGAATAAATCAAAGACTGCATGGGTGAATGAATGTGTGAATGTTTCACTTTTCTCCCAATGCATGTTCTTCTTTCTTTAGAACTCCAAATTTTAGCAGAACCAATGGTATCCAGCTAATGTTCACATTCCCAGCCTCCCTTTAAACTTGGTATGGTCATGGAATAAAGCTTGGCCAATGGAATCTACATGGAGGTATATGATGTTCCATGTGTAGGTTATACTCTTCAAGAAAGTATGGTATGATGGTGAGATCTGGAGCAGCTACTTTAGACCATGGACAGCACTAGGCAAGGGTGGTATTCATCGAGGGTGACAGAGCTGTGAGATCTAACAGTCCCTGCTTCCTAATGGTGTGGGGCTCCTATTTCAGCTTGGACTGCTTGTGTTCAGATAGCTCTCTTGTTTCAAGCACTGCCTTGTCTCTGGTGTTTCCCTAGCTGAACCTGTTTCCTGGTTCACTGTCCATAAAGCTGCATTTACTTAATCTTGCCCATTAAGAGATAAGTTCCTAATTTGAATAGTATTGATAAAAATAGATGGAAATTAGGTCATCACAGAAGATTATGCGGTGCACTTGTTTGTTTGGTATTTGCACAATCACAGAGGGCTGGGGACTCGAACCTGGGTCTCCAGCATGAGAGTCAGGCACTCTACGAGAGGAGCTATACGGCCAGCACTATCACAGAAGATTATAATTCAGCAGGTATGAGAATTAAATATGGCAATGAAGGTTTTTGATTATTTTTTTAAAAAAAATAATTTAAATCTTATTATCCCTCTCTTTCCAGTTGCCTGATGGTTGCACCAACTGGTGATGAGGGATAAAGGAATAGACAATGCTCCTGGTGACAGGAATGGAGGCAGAGTGCAGTGCTCAGGCTAAGATATGTTTCTATACAAACCTCATTTGGGTGGCAGGAGAGGCAGAGTCTTACCTAGTCAATTCCCTTCATCTCAGAAAATCAAGCTTCTTCCCTGCCCCACATTGCTGTTGCTCCTTTTGGCCAGGACTATGCTTTGTCCTGGGTAGTAGGTCAACAGAGAAAAAGGAGCAGCCTTTTCTGACCTCTTCTATTGTAATGAACTTCTTTTTTTTCTTCTTTTTCTTTTTTCTTTTTGACCTATTAAGCAACAGCTACTGAACTGAGAGTTGTTTGAATCTCTGGATCAGGGATCAGGGATCCAGGCTTGATGTACAGGTTTTGAGTTAATAGTTTTCTAGTGTAAAAAAATTTTGTGTAAAACTTTGCAAAGAGATTTACCAAGATGCTTTTGTAGTTATTCTCATTATAAAGATAAATCATTATGGGGAAAATTAGAAGATAGAGTAACAACCTATAGTCACTTCTGGGAAAGTATAGAAAATAATGATGAAACATGAATATGTAGATACATAGATACGGCTTTGAAACTTTTTGTTGAAGTGTAACATATTTGTAGGAAAGTGTTAGACTCTAATATACAGCCTGATGAATTTTCACAAGATAAAAATATCCATGTTAAGGTTGTAAAATTTCAAGCATCTTGTGCATTACTCTTACACATTTCTTTTTAAAAACAGAACTGAAGTTTAGTGGTGCACACCTGTAATCCCAGCAGCTTAGGAGGCTAAGACAGGAGAATCATGAGTTCAAACCCAGCCTCAGCAACTTGGTGAGGCACTAAGCAACTCAGTCAAAAATAAAATATAAAAATGTGCTGGGGATGTGGCTCAGTGGTTAAGTGCCTGTGGGTTCAATCCCCAGTACAAAAAAAAAAAAAAAAAAAAAAGAGTTGATAAAGTTAAGAATCTAAAAATGTGTTCATCCTACTTCCAACTTATAATGTAAAATTGTAGAAACACTGGAGAAAATGCTTGTTATTCATGAGAAATGTTATTATTTGTGTTTCAGCATTTTATCATGTAGCTCCAAAGATTAAAAATGTGTGTCGCACATTCTTGATGCTTACACAACTGTACATAGAGAATGAGAATTCAGGGCAACTTAGCTTCCTCAGCAACGGTCTCCTCATCAATTCTACCTGTGCTCCATTTATCTGTAGTGCTTCTATGGAATGTCAGGTGAGTTATTTAACCTTTTGAGGATTCAGTTTTCACACCTGTACATGGGGCACAAAAACCATCCATAGAACTGCACAGATTGAATGACAGAATATATACAAAGAAATTTCCATAGTATTTGCAAGTAAGAAGACCTCAATACATGTCATTTTGTTATTTTTTCCATGTTTTTATTGGTGCATTATAATTACATATAATGGTGAGATTTGTTGTTACATATTCATACATACACACAATATAACAATATAATTTGACCAATGTCATTCCCAAGTTAATACTAACATCAACACATGTCATAGCTACTGGGTTTGAGGAAGCTTTAGAAATAGCCACATAACTGTATTGAACTATGTAGCATTCTTTTCCAGGAGGATGGACTGGGCTTGAAGTGAGATCTCCAAATTGACATCCTTTACAGATGAAATGTGGTTCTCTAGTGAGAGGTGGCTTATGTGTGGGTTTGTGGTTATGACTGTTTGTAACTGATGAGTTATAATGTTGGAATTGTGATCTCTGAAAAGAATATTTCCAAATGGTCTTAAGAAATGTCATGTAGCATTTATTAGAGTCATTCCAACAGGGACGCCTCCCACTTGCTTTGATTTAGTGACATTACTTCTGGTTAAAAGCCTTAGGTAAGGCCACACACAGTGGCTGGTGATTTGGATAATTAGAAAGAATGGCAGAGGCCTGTCTCTTTACAAGGAAGTTAGCAGTGACATGCAATTAAAGCAAACCATGGGGGGAAGCCGGGTGGCTCTAAGGATTACAGTAGATTGGGTCAAATCAAACAATATTTGTAAAATTCTGTTCTTCCACAAAGGATTTCTTCTTTCCTATTTTTAATAAGTTATTCTGGGGATAAGTATGTAATTTTACACATGCAGAACAAGAAACACATAAGTCCATTATTATTTTCCTCTTAAAATTTCTGGCCTACACAGGCCAGTTGCTAAAGCTGTTTATCCAATGAGGCATCTGAACCTCAAATTATCATGTATTTTTTTAGTGTGGTGTTTTCTGCTTTAAAAGTTGCTTTCATATCTGTTACCTTTTATGATCCTGATGAATAGATGAGATGAGGCAAGGAGTTATTATAAAGTCTTTTTCAAACAAAGAAATGGAGGCTGAGTTCTGATAAGGCCACAGTTCATGAATGATAGTGGAGAGATTAAAACTCAAGTCTCATGCCTCTCAGCTCAGTATTCTTCCCAACACATGGAACTGTCTTCAGCATCAATGTGCATTTTGCTTTTCAGGCTCTCTAAGAGTACAGTTTTATTTCTCTTTCTGAGACAATGCAGTGCCCAAGAGTGCCATGGAGAATATGCTGAAAGCTCGCCACCTTGACTTCAGAAAAAGGGACACAAGCAAGCCCATACATGTAGAAATTTTCATGTACTTTCAGTCCACTTCCTAAAATCTGTCTGGGCAATAGAATAGGATATAGGGCAAAATCATAGGTTGCTCTTGACTCCAACCGGGGGAGGCACCTGGCATTCTCAGTCAGGATGGAGGAAGCAGAAGTCATGGTACCATCTACATTTCTTTAGCCCTCATTCAGCCCTAGGGGCTGCCCCTGAATGCATTGTAGCACAAAATGCTACAGCAGTCTTCAAAGGTAAGTCTTATTATTGGATCCATTTTATAGATGAGGACACTTTAAAAACACCTTATCAGAATTGGAAGCCAGATGTACACTTTTCAGCAAAACACTGTGTGGCCTCCCAAAATGATAACTATGTGTTGGTGAAGAGCTGTTTCCCTAGTAAGTGGCCATGCTGTGGGTGGTGTTGTTGCTTGAAAATAGAAAGGGGGTGTCTAGAAGCCCTTTCAGCAGCGAGGGCTCCTTAGGGGAATTGTCTTCTTGTGGCTGATGGGTTGAAACTGTTAACAACAGTAGAAATGTGAAGTGTGAAAAAAGGGTTCAGACACAGGAATAGAAAAGAACAGGGCAACATCCCATTGGGTGGTCCATTCCTCTTGGGATGTGTGTTGGATGGTCAGCATTGCATTAATTTTTATGTATTCTGTGCTATATTTTCTTGCTGACGTGTCAAATGACTCACAAAGTTACTGAAATGGATTGAGTAAACTCCTTATGGGTAGAACTGGGGCTGGGGGAAAGGAAAAGGGAAGTCCCTGCATTTGGGGTTTCCTGAACCATAAATAATGGTCGTGTTACCATTCCTAGCAATATGCTTCTGTCATTAATTAACTTTTATGGAAAGCTATGGTGTTCATGGCTTTGGCCTCTCCCTGCTCTTGATCTATGTGGTGTTATGTGGTGTAGACAGCAGTGTTCACAGGTGGGATTTGTCAGACTGGGGAATCTGAATTAGTCTGATGTAAAATGCCTGCTAATATACGGCATGCCCCTGCATTGGGTGGGTGGGAAGGGAGAGAGCAGTCATGACTCCCACCCCATTCCTGCTGATTATTTTTCCAGCATCTATGCATGGGATCAGAATATCCTGCTCTTTGTTAGGTCAAATTTTAAATTTTGAATTTTTCATGTGCTGTTGAGAGTGCAGGGCTGTCATTCTAGGCAAATCTAGGCCTCCTCACCAGTAGGAAAAGACTTGTAAATATTTTGTTTGTTCTGTTTTGGTTTGCTTTGGTGAGTGTAATAGTTAATTTGAATTGTTAACTTGATTGGATTAAGAGATGCCCTAGAGGCTTCTGGGTGTATCAATGAGGGCGTGTCTAGGAATGATTGAAATGTGGGATAGTGAACTGAAGTGGAGCCCCTCCCTAAGTGTGGGCAGCACCACCCAATAGGATGGTGGTTTGGATGGAATAAAAATGGGAAGAACAAGGAAGCAGATGCAGAGGCAAGCTCAACTCTTCTTGAACAGGTTCTTGACTGCTGCTTTGATAGTCTGAGGATGTCAGACTCTCACTTCTTTACTCTTCTAAAATTGATTCTGCCAGTTATTTTCTAGGGAGTTTCCAGAAGCCTTGGTCTCAGACTAGGCTAGAACTGTTGATCCCTCTTGTTCTGGGGCTTCTGCCTTTTGGACTGGCAGCTGCTGGTTCTTCCATTTCTCCAGCTGCAGACGGCCATTGTGGACTATCCAGCTTTTGGTCGTGTAAGCCAACCTAATAAATCCCCTTTTTATAATCATACTTCCTGTTGATTCTTTTCCTCTAGAGAATCCTAATACAGTGAGGATTTAAATGAGAATCTATATAAGGAGGTTAGCCCAGTGTCAGCACATGCAGGTGACATTACAGCAGTGAGCTCATACTATTGATAAATTTACTGATAAATTCTGACTGTTAGAGCTAGTTTACCAAAATCGTTGGCCCATGTGTTAGGGCAGACATCTACTTATGGTACTCTCTTTGAAAGTTTAGGTCAGGTGAAATGTAGGCAAGATGAATCAAACAGAAATCATATTTCTGATGTGTAAAGCAAAAGCAAAAGCAAAGATAACTATTTTGAATCAAACAGTGAGAATATCGCCCCCCTCCAATAGATGCAGATGAAAAGGGAGTAAAATGGGAATTCTAAACTGACCATTGAGACTACTAGCATGTCACATGTAAATTCCAACAAAACATTATGTATGCAAAGTTGAGTGGAATGTTCTGCCTTAGTTTGCTTTGGGAGTGAAAGAATGAAGAACAGGGAGTAGTGTGCCCGTGGGGAATGCAGCAGTTTGCACATGTGTTTTAATCAGGGTTTTCCAGAGAAATGAAGCCAAAGGAGATAGAAATACATATTTATTACAAGATGTGGGCTCATGCTTCACATGAGGATGAGACTCAGGAAAGCTAATGGAATAGTTCAAAGGCCTAAGAGCCACAGACCTGTGATGCTGATGATGTGGCTTCCAGTCTGGATCTGAAGGCCTGAGAACTGTGAACACTGAGGGCAGAGGATAGATGTTCAGCTTAAGCAATGAGGCAGAGAACAAATTTAACATTTCTTTGCCTTTGTGTTTTACTGGGGCCCTGAACAAATTGCATGATGCCTGCCCAACCTCTGGGAGGACCACATGCTTTACTGGGTTCTCTAAATCAAGTGCTGGTCTCTTCCAGACACACCCTCATGCACACACCCAGAAATAATGTTTAACCAGCTATTTGGGACCCCATTGACACAGTCAGGTTAACACGTAAAACTTAGCATCACAACATGAGATGTCTATTTACAAAGATAGTGTATGCTGGGGCCAATTATGAAGCAAGTAATGAAGGTGGAGATTCATGTCTTCATGTTATTTCTGATCTTTGATGGACTCTTTGCTCAATGGAGTGAATTGTAACTTTCTTTCTCATGTTGCACCTCACTGGCAAAATAATTCTCAAGAAAGGATTTATAAACATTAATTGGTAGCATAGCACAGTATAAAATTGTATCCTAAACTATGGCCTCTCCCTTGGACAGCATTTTCCAAGCTGTGTTCCTTGGAATCATGAATACATGATTAAGGGAAAAACATTCCTGATCAAACATACATCTGCACATTAAAGAATCTGAAAAGTCCTGAAGTTAAAAACAACAAAACATGCTGCTTAATTTTGATTCACTTAATGGTTTAAAGTTTCCCCTTTAAATTTTTTTCTGTTCTCAAAAATTTCCCATAATTAACTAATATTACTTTTATAACAGATATGAATCGAATTATGTTAGAATTAAAAATAATATAATTTAGTTCACTAAATGTAGTTTTTCGCTTTTCTACTCTCTACTCTACCCTGGTCTCACTTCTGTTTAAGAACTAAGGGGGTTTCTTGATTGCTCATTGTCAGGCACCTATCATCCGCCATTTGCCTGCCTCTCCTCTGTCCATCGCCTGCCTTACACCTATCCATCACCCAACGCACAAGGTTCACCTCCCGATCGACCGACAACAGTCAGCAAACAGATGGCCGACTGCCAGTGGAGCACCAGCTGCCTGCTGTTGCCTGGAAGTTCACTGTTACAGTACCTGCAGGTTTGATTACACGTGGCTGCTGCCATTTTGAGACAACAGCCAGGCCCTGTAGGACCCCTGGCCGGACTGACTGAGCCCCGTCTCCAGGACCCCTCAGCCCGACTGATCACTCCCTGCCTCTGGGGCCCTCACATCGACTGACTGCTCCCTGCCGCCAGGACCCCCAGACCAACTGACTGCGCCCTATCACTGAGACCCTAGACCGACCGATTGCACCCGGCCTCCAGGATCCCACAACCACACCAAACACACCCAACCTCCAGGACCCTGCCTGACCAACCGTCCGACCTCCAGGACCTCCTGCTGACCACGGCCACACCCTGAGCTGAGCTCCCCATTTGCCAACACATTTCGAAGCCAGAGCGGCCATCTTGGATAATTCTGGAAGCCTAGCCCCGATCTTTAGGTGGGGCAAAACCCATCCTGAGACACCTGCTGGAGGCTAGAAGTTCATTGTCAGGTACCTCTCCTGCATCAGGCTACTGAACTCTGGGAGGTTTCATTACCATATGATTGTTATACTGTAGATTTTCTTTTTCTCCTTATTGAAAAAGTTCAAGTTTTTATTTCTTTACTTTTCTTGCTCTCTTTTCCTTTTGTTTACCTGTTCCCTCAGAGTCTCATTCTCCCTTTTTTGCATACTAACATCCAATTTCTTTTGATTACACTCTCACCCTTTCTATTATCTAAAACTTCTGTATATTCTTTTCTTATCCCATTAACAGCCACATTCTACATCCCTCTGCATCCTCTTTGTCCTCCATTTGAAACTGCAGACCTTATTGCAAATCTGTTTGTTTTACTAAAGATAATATTTGAACTCGTTCTGTTTATTATGACAATTTTGTTATTGTCCTCATAGGGGCTATTTGGTCTAGGATTGCATAGTGTCTGAATTGGGCACTGCTAATATTGATCTCCCCTTAAAGAAAGAGTTTTGGAAACCTATAGGGCCACTATAAGCCTACAGGGGGAAATCTGCAATACCCCAGATGTGCACTGATAGAGGGGAAGATATATGAACAACATGAAAAAACAAGGGAAGAAAATGATCCAAACAAATCTAGATTCTATAGTAATAGAATCCAATGACAGTATGTTAGAAGAAATGTCAGAAAAGGACTTCAGATTATACATGATTAAGATGATTTGTGAAGCAATGGATGAGATAAGAGAGCAAATGCAGACAATGAATGATAATACCAATAAGCTGAAAGAGCAAGTGCAGGAAGCAAAAGATCATTTCAACAAAGAGATAGAGATTCTCAATAAAAACTAAATGGAAATCCTTGAAATGAAGGAAACAAAATAAACCAAATAAAATAAACCAAATAAAAAACTCATTGGAAAGCATCACCAAAAGACTACACCACTTGGAAGACAGAATCTCAAACAACGAAGACAAAATATTTAATCTTGAAAATAAAGTTGCCCAAACAGAGAAGATGGTAAGAAATCATGAACAGAATCTCCAATCATGAAAAGACCAAATTTAAAAATTATTGGGATTGAGGAAGGCACAGAGACACAAACCAAAGGAATGAACAACCTATTCAATGAAATAATATCAGAAAATTTCCCAAACCTGAAGAATGAAATGGAAAATCAAATACAAGAGGCTTACAGAACACCAAATGCACAAAATCACAACAGGTCCACACCAAGGCACATTATAATGAAAATACCTAACATTCAAAATAAAGATAGGATTTTGAAGGCCACGAGAGAAAAGCATCAGATTACATATAGGAGGAGACCAACACAGATAGCAGCCGACTTCTCAACCCAGACTCTAAAAGTTAGAAGGGCCTGGAACAACGTATTTCAAGCTCTGAAAGAACATGGTTGCCAACCAAGAATCTTATACTCAGCAAAACTTACCTTCAGATTTGAAGATGAAATAAAATCCTTCCATGATAAAGAAAAGTTAAAAGAATTCACAAATAGAAAGCCTGCACTACAGAATGTTCTCAACAAAATATTCCATGAGGAGGAAATGAAAAACAACAACGGAGGTCAGCAAAGGGAGGAACTACCTTAGAGAAAAAACACTCAAAGGAGAAACCAAGCCAACTTAAAAACCAAAAATAAGCCAAATGACTGGGAATACAAATCATATCTCAATAATAACCCTGAAAGTTAATGGCCTAAACTCATCAATCAAAAGACATAGACTGGAAGAATGGATTAAAAAGAAAGACCCAACAATATGCTGCCTGCAAGAGACTCATCTCATAGAAAAAGACATCCACAGACTAAAGGTGAAAGGATGGGAAAAAACCTGCCACGCCCATGGACTCAGTAAAAAAGCAGGGGTTTCCATCCTTATATCAGATAAAGTGGACTTCAAGCCAAAATTAGTCAGAAGGGATAAAGAACGACATTTCATACTGCTTAAGGGACCCATAAATCAGGAAGACATAACATATTTATGCCCCCAACAATGATGCATCCCTGTACATCAAACAAATCCTTCTCAATTTCAGGAATCACATTGACCACAACCCAATAATTCTGGGTGATTTTAATGCACTGCTGTTACCACTAGATAGATCTTCCAAACAAAAACCAACCAAAGAAAACATAGAACTCAATAACACAATCAATAACCTAGACTTAATAGACATACATAGAATATTCCATCCATCAACGAGTGGATTCACTTTCTTCTCAGCAGCACATGGAACCTTCTCAAAAATAGACCATATGTTATGCCACAAAGCAGCCCTTAGGAAATGCAAAAAAACAGAGATACTGCCTTGTGTTCTATCAGATCATAATGGACTGAGAATAGAAATCAATGACAAAATAAAAAACAGAAATTACTCCAACACCTGGAGACTAAATAATATGCTATTGAATGAAACACAGATAACAGAAAACATCAGGAAGGAGATAAAAAAATTCTTAGAGTTCAATGAGAACAACGATACAACATATCAAAATCTCTGTGACACTATGAAAGCGATACTAAGAGGAAAATTCATTGCATGGAGTGCATTCCAGAAAAGAATGAAAAGTCAACAACTAAATGACCTAACATTACAGCTCAAAGGCCTAGAAAAAGAAGAACAGAATAACAGCAAAAGTAGTAGAAGACAGGAAATAATTAAAATCAGAGCTGAAATCAATGAAATTGAAACAAAAGAAACAATTCAAAAAATTGACAAAACAAAAAGTTGGTTCTTTGAGAAAGTAAACAAAATAGACAAACACTTAGCCAAAGAGAAGGAGAGAGAAAACTCAAATTACTAAAATTCGTGATGCAAAAGGAAATATCACTACAGACACCACTGAGATACAGAACATAACAAGAAGCTATGGCCTAAACTCATCAATCAAAAGACATAGACTGGAAGAATAACGTAATAAACGTAATCCATCATGTCAATAGACTTAAGGATAAGAATCATATGGTTATTTCAATTGAGGCAGAAAAAGTGTTCAGATTTGAAAATCTGTATTCCAACAAAATAGAAACTATCAAAGACATTGACAAATTTCTAGAGACATATGCTCCTCCCAAACTGAACCAGGAGGACATACACAATTTAAACAGATCAATATCAAGCAATGAAATAGAAGAAACCATTAAAAATCTACCATCCAAGAAAAGCCCAGGACCAGATGGATTCTCAGCCAAGTTCTATAAGACATTCAAAGAAGAACTCATTCCAACACTTCCCAAAGTATTCCAGGAAATAGAAAAAGAGGGTACCCTACCGAACTCATTCTATGAAGCTAATATCACCCTCATACCCAATCCAGGAAAAGACACATCAAGGAAAGAAAATTTTAGACCAATATCCTTGATGAATGTAGATGCAAAGATCCTTAACAAAATATTGGCAAACTGTATCCAAAAACATATTAAGAAAATTGTGCACCACGATCAAGTGGGGTTCATACCTGGAATGCAAGGATGGTTTAACATCCATAAATCAATAAATGTAATCCATCATGTCAATAGACTTAAGGATAAGAATCATATGGTTATTTCAATTGAGGCAGAAAAAGTGTTCGACAAAATACAACACCCCTTCATGCTCAAAACACTAGAAAAAATAGGGATAGTAGAAACATACCTGAACATTGTAAAGGCTATTTATGCTAAGCCCATGGCCAACATCATTCTTAATGGAGAAAAACTGAAACCATTCCCTTTAAAAATGGAACAAGACAGGGATGTCCTCTTTCAACACTTCTATTCAACATTGTCTTCAAAACTCTAGCCAGAGCAATTAGGCAGACCAAAGAAATTAAAAAGATACGAATAGGAGAAGAGGAACTTAAGCTGTCATTATTTGCTGATGACATGATTCTATATTTAGAGGATCCAAAAACCTCCTCCAGAAAACTTCTAGACCTCATCAATGAATTCAGCAAAATAGCAGGCTATAAAATCAATACGCATAAATCTAAAGCATTTTTATATGCAACCAGTGAAACAACTCCATTTGCAATAGCCTCAAAAAAAAAAAAAAAAAAAAAAACTTGGGAATCAATCTAACCAAAGAGGTAAAAGATCTCTACAATGAAAACTACAAAACATTGAAGAAAGAAATGGAGGAAGACCTTAGAAGATGGAAAGATCTCCCATGTTCTTGGATAGGCAGAATTAATATTGTCAAAATGGCCATACTATCAAAAGTGCTATACTGATTCAATGCAATTTCAATTAAAATCCCAATGATGTGCCTTACAGAAACAGAGCAAGCAATCATGAAATTCATCTGGAAGAATAAGAAACCCAGAATAGCTAAAGCAATCCTTAGCAGGAAGAATGAAACAGGGGATATTGCAATACCAGAACTTCAATTATGCTACAAAGCAATAGTAACAAAAACGTCATGATATTGGCACCAAAATAGACAGGTAGATTAATGGTACAGAGTAGAGGACACAAACCCAAACAAATATAATTTTCTCATACTAGACAAAGGTGCCAAAAATATGAAATGGAGAAAAGATAGCCTCTTCAACAAATGGTGCTGGGAAAACTGGAAATCCATGTGCAACAGAATGAAACTAAATCCCTATCTCTCACCCTGCACAAAAATCAACTCACAATGGATCAAGGACCTCGGAATCAGACCAGAGACCCTGCATCTTATAGAAGAAAAAGTAGGTCCAAACCTTCAACTTGTTGGCTTAGGATCAGACTTCCTTAACAGGACTCCCATAGCACAAGAAATAAAAGCAAGAATCAATAACTGGGACAGATTCAAATAGCTTTCTCTCAGCAAAGCAAACTATCAGCAATGTGAAGAGAGAGCCTAAAGAGTGGGAGAGTATCTTTGCCACTCATACTTCAGATAGAGCGCTAATTTCCAGAATATATAAAGAACTCAAAAAACTCTACACGAAGAATACAAATAACCCAATCAACAAATGGGCTAAGGATATGAACAGACGCTTCACAGAAGAAGATCTACAAGCAATCAACAAACATATCAAAAAATGTTCACCATCTTTAGTAATAAGAGAAATGCAAATCAAAATTACACTAAGATTCCATCTCACCCCAATTAGAATGGTGATTATCAAGAATACAAGCAACAATAGGTGTTGGAGAGGATGTGGGGAAAAAGGTACACTCATACATTGCTGGTAGGGCTGCAAATTAGTGCAGCCACTCTGGAAAGCAGTGTGGAGATTCCTTAGAAAGCTTGGAATGGACCCACCATTTGACCCAGCTATCCCACTCCTTGGCCTATACCCAAAGGACTTAAAATCAGCATACTTCAGAGATACAGCCACATCAATGTTCATAGCTGCTCAATTCACAATAGCCAGACTGTGGAACCAACCTAGATGCCCTTCAGTTGATGAATGGATAAAGAAACTGTGGGATACATATACAATGGAATATTACTCAGCTATAAAGAATAATAAAATTATGGCATTTGCAGGCAAATGGATGAAATTGGAGAACATCATGCTAAGTGAGATAAGCGAATCTCAAAAATCCAAAGGATGAATCATCTCACTGATAAGCGGATAATGACACATAATGGGGGATGGGAGGGGGGCAAGAATGGAGGAAGGAGGGACTGTATAGTGGGAAAAGAGGGGTGGGAGGGGTGGAGAGGGAAGGAAAAAATAACAGAATGATTCAAACATCATTACCCTATGTAAATGTATGATTACACAAATGGTATGCTGTTACTCCATGTACAAACAAACAACATGTATCCTATTTGTTTATAATAAAAATAAATTAAAAAAAAAGAACTAAGGGAAGCATGATATAAGATTCTAAAACAAACTCTTCATAAAATGACCTTTTTGAAAAAAATTGAACGTGGATAGTTCAATTGTTGAATGCCTTAGATATCTGCTGTACTGTGAATCCCAGTCATCCTAAAGATATGAACTAACAAGGCATCTTGGGCAATTAAATGCTCACTCAGCTTAGCTAGTCTAAAGAAGTGAGTCAGTAAAATCCAAGGACATTAAAGTCAGTGGGCAGAGGCACCACAGAATCTGGGAACCACACTCAACTTTGCTTTTTTAAGCTTGAGAGTAGGCAAATGATCATAAACATCTGAGCTACGTTTATAGGCAACAACTCAGGGATTTTCTGAGAGGAGAAATTTTCTCCCAAAATTATGTTTAGAACTACCAGTATGAGCATAACTCATATCCTTTGGAAATCTTGACTCCATTCCTGGAAAATGTTTAAAATTTCTGTCAGGGTATGCTGGGCTCTGTAGGCCACATTCTTCTTGATGGGGAAGCATTCAGTATCTGATATTTTGATAATAATCAAGAACCCATCAGGTGAAATACCTTTGCAAAGAAACTGAAATCTGTTAAAATAGATTAGAAAGCAACATATGTTTGACATCCTGGAAAACAACTTTAGGCAGTTGAGTCTGAAAGTGTGGATTGATATTTTCAATTGTCAGTGAAGAGACTCAACTATGCTTCACTCTCTTGGGTGGAATTGAAATAGGATAATAATTAGATAAGTATCACCCAGACAAGTAAAGTCAATTGGACTTCTGCCCTCATGGATTCTGAGGTCATGATCATACTTTGAGCTGCTGGAGGTTTTGCCTCTCCCAGGCAACACTAGGCTGTGTAGGCTTTCCTGAGCAGGGATCTTTAATGGGACTAGTTCAACCTGAAGGGATGGTGGGTACAGGAGGTGCTGTGCTGACCTGTCCAGAATATTGAGGGGTAAGGACAAGAACTGGTGGGTATAATTTTGGCAAAATGTAATATTTTCCTGAGAAAAAATACTGACTTCTTTCTTACACAACTTGGGAACTAAATTTAAAATGCAATAGTCTAAAATTTTAAGCAATTTGCTCTTTAGTACCAAACTGCCTAGTGTCTCCTACCAAAAAAGAACGAAGGAGATGAAGGGGAAATAATGAGTGCTGGACAGAGAACCATACTGTCGGGAACTGTACATGTCAAAGGAACACGGAGCACTCAGATAGGGCCCTGCACCTGCACATGGGGCCAACAGCAGTGAAGGGACCATACTTGACAAATTGCATGCTGAGCATTCCTGCATTGTGGCATGCTCTCCTTCCTTCCTCTCTGCAAATTGTCCCAGTGAGAGAAACTTCTGGTACATATGTACAAGATGTATAATAAGGTATTATTTCTTATTATCAGACATGATAATAATAATAACATTTATTTCTTTTGCATTTATATGTCTAATCTTTTCTCACTCTTTTTCAGAAAGAAAACTCAAATACCAGGCTGTCTGATTCAAAATCAGACATATGACAACCCTCTTTACTCAAACTTTACTGGCTGACAGGCACTGCTACTTGCTTTCACAAACATTGTGTCTTATTCAATTCTTGTAATGGTTCTGTGACTGTGATTGATTTTTTATGGATGTGGAAGGTAAGTTCAGAAACCTAAGAGGACCACTGCAGTCATCCTACTGGGTATAGGATAAGGTAGTATGGTCTTGCAATGGCTACTGTCACATTTTAATTTTCCTTTGATTTTTGATGATTAAAATGATTCAGGATTTCCCAAACCTATCATCAAGTTTTTCCTTAGTTCATTTCTGGGTATGGAACACTTCAAAACATAACAGCACCTATGGAATCTCAGAAAGCATGATGTCTATGAAGTATTGGGGGAAAGTCTAAGGAGTAACATCAACAATTAACTGTTGATCAACTTGAATAAGTCCAAATTTACAAAAGAAAAACCAAATTTTGCATTGAACAAAAGACTAAAATTATAGACCTTGGTAAAAAATGGTGTCCCTGTGGCTTGGTCAGAACCCATCTCAGGGTCTCATCTTAGAACTTGCTCAGAGGGTTGCTCACTGGCTACTGGATGCTTAGTTTGATTAAAATTTTCAGGCTCTTTTCTATTTTTCTCTTAAAACTTGAAAATAATTTTGTGCAGTGGATGAAACCAAAGGGAGAAACACTAGCAAATAAATATCCAGGGAAATCACAGAACAATTTTCAGACTGGAAGTTCTTCTTATGGCACAAATGCTTCAGGCCATGATTCCTAGAGGTATTAACCAATTTCTTCCCAAGGCACTTTTCACTATCCCTCCAACTGACAAGTTGGAGCTTCCTGCAAAGGCAGTATTTCATAGGAAAACTTCAAGAGTCATCAGTTGTATTACTGACACAAACTTGATGAATATTTCTAGATTTTAATCCTTGGCAACAAAAAAGACTTCTGAAATAATGTTTGAAAAGTGCCTTTATCCATTTTGGAGTTGTGTATTGTTGTACTTATGGCTGTTTCTATTTTCAAATTAGCTATAAACATTTTTACATGAACTTATGAAAATGATACAACTTCTAGATATTACTGCCATGGTGCTAGGTGGTGGAAACTCTTCCTTGACTTCATTTTAATGGATGTGAAGAAGACACGACATGTCCTCCTTTAGAATCTGCACTCTAGACTACTGAATTTGTAAGCAGATGGCCAATGAAATTCTTGGCATCATGAATAGAAGTTGATTTAGCTGTAGTGATGCACAGACTTTGTGGGGTGGAGTATTTCCTTTAGGTAAGGGGCAGGCAGCTTCTGGTTTCGGAGGAACACGGAGCTAGACTTGGGTATTTTATTGAGCTACTAGAAGTGTGACATTTGGTTAGGTCAACAGGCTAAAAAAATCTCTCAAGTTGTTGGATTAAGAAATTGTGCAGTTCCTGGTAGTATAATGCCATTATCTATCTGTAGATTCTGTTCATGGAATTTAAGATCCTTAACAATAATTAATAGGGTAGATAATAAGCACTTTTGCAAACAATCCAATGTGTTGTGAAATTCCCTCACCTTAAGTGAAGCAAAGATAGCAAGAAACCTTAAAAATACATATGTTGACCTTCAAAGATGTTCAGGGACACAGAGGCCTACCTCAAGCAGACAAGATCGACTCAGTCCTCCCTCACTTGGAGTACCAGTCTTATTACTATTCTCCTTCAGCCTGAGGACCCTCCTCCATTATGGGAACAAGTTAAGGATTTCATTATCTAGCATAACAATCCCATGAAGCACAAAAAAGAACTTCCTTCTCTGAGGGTCTTCTGTGAAATACAAAGCGTTTCCAATTGGTCTAGGAGTGTCATATGCTCATCACAGGACCGCTATTTTGACATATGTTGAAAGGGGCCTGGGCAGTATGCAGAAATTAAAAACTGGATTCTTTAAGATCCTTAATCCCTATAAAATGGAGGAAGGTATAGCACATGAACAAATACAAGATTCGAAAATGAGACAAGAAACATCTAAAATGATGGCGAGATCAGGTCAGCTGAATGTGACCTGGGTTCCTTTGTGAAGAGAAGTGCTCCCTCTGCTTTTTGAAGAATGGATTAAATTTCAATGATGGGGAATCATACAGGAAGAGACTCATTCCAGGAAGAAAACATGGTACAAATAATGGCAGAGAAGCAGGGACAAGGGAGGAGTTAGGAGCTTAGTTTTCATAAAATACAGCTTTTATAAAGGAAAAGTTCTGAGATAATGTTAGTATAAAATGTTGATATCTGATCCTAGAGGGTTTTGAAGTTTCCAGATTCAATGTAAGTTACTTCCACTTTTTCAAAAGACTTTATAGAACCATTGAAGATTTTAGAGCAAACAGAGACAGGAGCAAATCATTCAAATGGCAGTCCCAGTGAGGAAGGAGTAGATGGGGATTCTACTTAACATGATGTTGAGAAGTGAAACCCAGTTGTGCATGGTATGAAGACAGGGCACTGTGCATGTGAGAATGGAAGGAATGAGCTTCCTCTTTAAAGTAAAACTCTGTGTCTCTTACACAGGGATTTAGATAGTGGCTATCAATTGCCAGGCAAGATCAGACTTTATTTGATGACATGGCCTGGCTTTTCTCCTGAATTGAGCTCCACATCTTTCATCAATGGCTGGATACTTACTTATATGTCCCACTACCACCTCAACTCAATATCTCCTCTCCCCTCATCTCTTCTTGTGGAAGCATCATTTTCTTAGCAAGTCAGGATGGCCATTTCTAGGAATAGTTAGCAACTTAGGAAAATCACAATGATCTCTCTGAACCTCTACATTTTTATGTGAGTAAAAATAAAGTTAAAACAAATATGGAGAGTAAACTGAGAGGGGACAAGTCAAGTCTATAGCCATAGGACGTGGGTGCAAAAGCACAGGAGCAGCCCACCCTCTCTGCAGGCAAAATGAGTTGGGTGAAGCATGCCAAGACTAGTGTCAGACAGACTAGCAAACAGAAGCCCCAGATCTTTTTGAGTACTGGCTGAGTGCAGACCTCTTTCCTTACCTCTAGTAGCTGAGTCTTGGAGACAGATCTAAACATAAGCCCCTGTAGTAACTCAGACACCTTTAAAAGGCTTTGTCTGTGTCCGTGTATTTTAATTTGAATACTGGCAACAACTACAATAACCAAGACCCCAAAATAATAATGATTTAAATCAGATTTTTTTCTTGTGTAATAATAGAAATATAAGCTCCCAGAATAGATATTGCTAACATGACATCAGCAACTCATGCTCTGGGACACATGGGCAGGCATATCTCACAGTCTCTTCTTGCCCACAATCCCACCAGCAGGCAGAAGAGGAACCCTATGAAGGCAGTGTGAGGATTGTGTCCATCACTTCCTCTCACACCTCAGTGCCCAAACCTTAGGCAAATGCTGCCCATAGCTAGAAATGCTAGAGCCACGTGGTCCACTAATAGAAATAGTGGACACTTATATAGTGCTTCCTGGGAACTAATCACTGTTCTGAGAGCTTTACACGCATTGCAACAACCATATAAGTTAAGTGCTATTATTTCCATTTTTCTGTTAAAGTAACCCATGTTAGAGATGTTCAGTAACTCATCCAAGGTCATCAGACAGTAATTGATTGAGGCGAAATTCAAACCTACACAGGCTGATTCCAAAATGTGTGATTCCGCAATGCTTCCTCTAAAACTCAGGTTTCTGTTGCCAAAGAAAGGAAGGAAGAATGAAAATAGGGGGACAATCAGTCATCACTACAGTAGCACCTAGCATCCATGGTTGTCGTGTACAACAATGGCTCCAAGCTTTGGGATTCTTTCCCTTATCACTGTTTTTCTCTGGTTTTCTAGCACACTGTCATTCAGAGCAGCCTATTGCTACCCCTTCAGAAATGGCCAACTTGGTAAATTCTGGTCTAACCTCTTGGCTTCTAGCTTCTCCACACTTCAGCTTCCCTTGCAGTTCCCAGCCAAAGTTATCCTCCCTGAAGTTCACTTTCATCATTCCATGACCCTCTTTAGAAACCAAGAGGACAGGCCCTATTTTAACTGAATCAGTGTTTTCTTCTAAGCCTGGCCTTCAAAGTTCCAAATATAAAGACCAGATTTAAGAATTCCTCTTCAGATCCCACTGAGATCTTCTCTATACCTATCAGGTTGGTCTGATTACACCATGTACATTCCTGTAAGTCAGCTGTCTACATAGAAAAGGAAGGGTCACCTATAGATAGGGAAATCTTGCTCAAGTCCTCCAACCACTGAGAATGGCCCTGCCTTATTCCTACTTGCTTTTTCCCATCTGCCTATTGGCCAGCCCAGAGTTCTGCCTCTGCACACTGACTGGATGTATGCCCAGTGGCTCACTCTTCTACTTCATAGCACCCACTTCTCTGTTTATTCTCACTTCTCCCTCTGCCTGGACAATGGCATGAGCCCTCCTTCTGCGTATGTTGCCTAGCATCTCATGGAGACAGGGGCTAAGTTTTGTCCTATTATAATCTCCTACTGCAGGGAGATAATCAATATACTTTGTTGATTGATTGATTGTTGGTTCTAAATGACCTATTCAATCACCCTCCAGAATCCCTAGAAGTAACACAACTTGAAAAACAATTTCCCAGCTCTCTCAATTTTCCAATTTTCCATGTTCTCTGATAAGCAAAAATGCTATTTAGACTACAGGATTGCCTATTGTCAAGAAAATAAGAATATTCCACCTTTTCCTCTGCCATGGATATGTATTATCCCTTATATAAGTCAAAAAGGACAGATACAGATTTGTAAGGACATTCAGTGGACACTTTCCTGTATTCTGCATAACAAGAACTATTAAACAATAACTGAGAGTTTTCAGTTATTTGCAGGTAACTCTGAGCTGAGCCATCTCTTGAACATCCTCCTTCCAGGAAGGGAAACAAATGGGCCTCAGTGAAAGAACTTTGTTTCAGAAAGGATGGGATCACATACTTCTAGGATGAAGTAGAAGGAATGTACTTTTTAAGGGGGCATCTTTCAGAATCCTTGTTTGTGCTCTTGGCTCCAGAGTCAGAGGGAAGAGGTGGTGACAAGATTATATTTTAAAGCCAGGGCGTTGTAAGCTTCTTAGACTTCTGAGCTTTCAGAGTGTTTGTTCAGGAGGTAGTTTCCAAGGTTTTACAACTTTGCTAAAAACATTTGGGCTCCTCTTTAGATCTATTCATCTGATATCATTTTTAGTGACTTCCGAGGCAGCATTGTTGTTGAGAATTGATACAGCAATGAATCTTTACTAGCACCCATCAGAACTGGACTTTTGTGTCCAGTTTTTACTTTTTATTTTTATTTTTTGGTTTCTTTTTGAAATTCCCTGGAAACCAGCTTTGTCTTGTCAATTGTATAACAAGCATGGAATTTATATAATCACTGCCTTATCACAGTGCAATGGATTTGCATCTTCTGGTTAAATGCAAATTGTCTATCCTTAAGTTCAATGACATTTGCTTCTCTTTAAACGAACACCACTAAAGGGACTTGTAGACATGACTGTTTGTTTAGCTTGGTTTCTCTCTTTGATCTCATGTTAACATACCTTAATGGCAGGTAATGATTGATAATAGAGTATTGTAAAGTTCAGGTAATAAATACTGCTTAACTCATAATAATGTTGAATAATGTACTTTTTATGACTTGGTTTGATGGAAAATTTCCTTGTCAGCTTGGTCTAATTGTCCAAACAAAACTACCCATTACTTGAAGAAATACATGTCCTTCCTAGACACATTAATTAGGGTCATGGCTGGGCTGCACAAAGGAATATAGTAACACTTCAGTTATCTTTAAATGTAATCTTTGGACAATCTTACTAATGCTAAAGTCAGGTTTAATGAGAAGCTTTTGTTTACACTTGCCCTTTGAGGTCCTCGGGCCTAGGTTGGAATCTATGGTGATGGCTGTGGCCACATGTACACATACCAGGGTCTTCCCCTAAAGCTTCCAGAGGTCATCGGTTGTAGCAGTTTGAACATCAAAGTCACAACAGGAAGTCATCTTTGCCTTAGCACAGTGGGTGGGGGGTTATTTCTGAAAAGGATCATTTAAAAATTTTTTGTTACTACATATCTGATATTAGCAAATTTTACAAAGCATTGAGATTAGAATAAGAAGATTTTTGTCTTGGGGTTGACAAGTTTAAGTGTACATTGGATTATTTAGCAAAGTCCTTCTTGCCAAAGTATGGTATTTCTATGATGCTTCACTCTATTTGAAATCCCAGAAAAATGCCAGAAAATTCAGCAGAAAAGAAATCCAGGAATCCCATTTACAATAGCATCAACCAAGTAACATATTTAGGAATAAGTTTAACCAAGAAGGTTAAAGATCTGTACCCTGAAATTTATAAAACACTGATCAAAGAAATTGAAGGCACAAATAAATGAAAAGATATCCCATGTTCATTGATTAGAAAAATTAATACTGTCAAAATGTCCATACTACCCAATTCATCTACAAATTTAATGCAATCTGTATAAAAATTCCAATGACATTTTCCCTAGAAATGGAAAAAAATTTCAAAAATTCATATGGAACCACAAAATACCCTAAATAATTAAATGGTATTGGAAAAACTGGATACCCACATCCAAAAGAATAAAATTAAAGCCTTACCTTTCTTGGTACATGAAAATCAACTCAAAATTGATTAAAGATTTAAAGCATAATGTCTGAAATTGTAAAACTCCTAGAAGAAAGCACAGAAAAATCTCCACCACATTGGTCTGGGCAAGGATTTTTGGATATGACCCAAAGGCACAGACAACAAAAGGAAAAATAGACAAATGGGATTTCATCAGACTAAAAGAGCTTCTGCACTTCAAAGAAAAACAATCCACAGAATGAATTGACAACCCATAGAAGGGAAGAAAATTATACATATGATAAGGGGTCTGTGTGTGCGTGTGTGTGTACACAAGCCCACTGTTGCTGAGAATGTAAATTAATACTGCTATTATGAAAAACAGTATATAGGTTTCCAAAAAGATTAAAAATAGAACTATTGGATCCAGCAATTTCATTTCTGGGCATATATATCCAAAGAAAATGTAGTCAGTATGTCAGAGAGACACTGGCCCTCCCCTGATCATTGTAGCACTGTTCACAATAGCCTGGATGTAGAAGTAACCATATCTAAGTGGATAAAGAAATTGTGTATGCATACACAATGGAATACTGTTCAGTCTTAAAGAGAAGGAAATCCTGTCATTTGTAACAACATGGATGAAACTAGACACATTATGCTAAGCAAAATAAGCCAGACACAAAGAAAAACACTGCACAATCACATCTGTATGTGAAATCTAGAAAAGCCAAATTCATGGAAGTAAAGAGTACAGTGGTGTTATTAAGGTGAGGAGTGGAGTCAGGAACAATTGGTCAAAGAGTATAGAGTTTCAGTTAGATAAGAGAAATAAGTTTTAGAAATATATTGTATAGCATAGTGACTATAGATAATAACAATGTCCTATATACTGGAAATTACTAAGAGAGTACATTTTAAATGTTCTCGCCACCAAAAATTATTAAGTTGCGAGGTAATAGATATGTTAATTATCATGATTTAATCATTCTACAATGTATACATATATCAAAAATCACATTTTACCCCATAAACATATGGGAAAAAGGGAAAAAGAACTACTCACCACTCTTAAGAAAAAAGAAAAGAAATCCAAGAGATGATCAAGTGGGCTTTTAAACAAAATGAGCAATATAACATCCAAAGTTTGACTTCAGGGCATAACTACAATGAATCCAAAAATAGAACCCTTTTTAAAGTTTAGGGAGGACTCAATCCATGATTTCAGAAAATGACCATATCTATACTCAGTTCAGGAACTAGTTTCCTGCATTGCATATTATGAGGGAAAAATGTTTTATTTTTCAGATTGGAGCCAAAGTACCATCTCATTGAAGGTAGTTTCATATCTCATTTAATGGGATTGATTCACTTCTTTCCATTGAAAACGTAAGTACTTTTTTTCATTGTTAAATGTACAATTACATGCCATAACTCTCCTGGCAGTTAACACACAATGGGCTTCAGAAAATAACCCATGATCTGCATGCTCAAAACAATAGGTGCATTGCAAATGTCACTGCCAATCAACTGCTTTCTCTTTCCTGATAGATGAGAGCTGATGTTTGGTGAGGCTCACCAATTGACATTTGTCTAAGCTTTTAAGTCAAACTAAAGCAACAGGAATGCTCACTTGACCACTGTAAATTTGTATTAAATTTATTGTTTATTTTTTATTTATTTAGAAACCAAATATTTGGAATTCCTATTTTCATGTGTAGTGTTTTTCAAGGCAAATCCATTTTGCTGTATATTAATAACTTTACGTAGATAAATTTAAACCACTGAGAGACAGTTGGTACAGGTGTTCTTAATCCTGGCTGCATGGTAAATCACAAGGGGAGGTATTGTAAAAATATTGCTATCTTAGGCCACCTCAGAAAAATTAAATTAGAATCTTGGGGTCGGAGCTCTGGTTTTATACAGGTAGTCTTAAAACCTTCCCAGGTGTTCTAACATGTAGATCAGGGACTGAAACCACCTGATTAAAAGCCATGTTTCTAAAATCACACTGTGAGAGAAACCCTAAGCAGACTTGCCCAGGGCACTTGTTAAATGTACCTTCACAAGCCCCACCCGGACTGGCAAACTACTTAAGAAGAGCCTGGAATCTGTATTTCAGCATGAACTTCATACCTACACTGAAGTTGGAAAGTTACTACTCTGCTCAGCTGTTTCATTTTCATATAAACCAATCTTAACATAGATAAAGCTAGCTCTTTTAGTCTTCACTACAACCCTTTTCCATGGGTACTAAGATTACCATTATACAGGGGAGAAAACAATCATGTTTCCCAGCATCACATTGCTCCACTGTGGAGGAAGGATTTGAACCTGTGAAACTGGCTTCACAGCTTGTGCACACAGCTACTCCTTGATAGCTCCAGAGCTTGTGTGTGTGACTATACTCTGGTGATCTCCTGTTGCCAGCACATTGGCAAGTCATACTGACAACACTGTCAGGTGTATTGTGAGGAACAGAAAGTGAGGTGTTCATTCCAACTGTTGGCAAGGGTTTCAGGAAAGTCTTCATAAAGGACAGACCCTGGAGCTGGCCCTTGCAGGCTGGGGAGAGCTTCTGCTGGCACAGAGTGTGCAAACAGCCTGGGGAACTGGGTGAGGTGCTCAGGGAACAGATGAAGTTTCCTATGGCTTGCATGCAGGTTTGTTCTGGGTGAGTCCCAGCCTGGAAGAGAAGACTTGAGGCATTCCATGGCAGGATTGGATGAGGTTCACTTCTTACACCTGTTCCAGCAACCAATAAATTACCTATTCAACCAGTAAATATTTGTATCTCAATAATAGATGGTGGTTTATGAGCAGAGGGGAAAACTTTTAAAGTTCAATCTGTAGTCTTTGACATTCAAGAACTCATACTCTAACAGTTACTAATAAATGCTTTAAAATATTAATTTTGATCAACAAATGCATTATCATGGGATAAAATCCAAATAAACAAAAGGTTATAAATGGAAAATAAATCTTTCACCCACACCTGACCTCCAGCAACCCAGACTGGCTTACAGAAGTAACCATTGTTTCTCAACTAGGAAATTCTTTGCTGTCTTTCTGCCACATTTACATGTCTCATGATCTATGTAATGATAAGTGCCCTTAGCTTGCTGAAATTCAGCTCATGGTATGGTTAGTTAACATATATCTGTGATTCTCAAAGATATTCATTCAACAAATATTATTGAATGCCTAGAGTAGAGATAGATCAGTATGAAGAACATTTACCATTAGGAATCTCATAGTCCAAAATGGTGAACCACTAAAAAACAATGATTACAATGCTCTGTGGGAAATGTAATAGTAATAAACACAGGGCTTTCTGAGGATAAGTGGAGGCTAAAGCCCAAGCTCTTTCTAGTTCTCACTGCCTCTGGGCAGAAAGGGATGTTGAGCCACTAAAGCCCTGGGCTAATGTCATACTGAAGGTGAATTGCATTCTTTCCAACTCACTCTTCTTTTTCTTTTGCATGGTTTAATCCAAAATCATCTTTCCTAGTTATGGTGTCTTCCTTATCTAATATTTTAGATGAGAATTCTCTTGGTATTTTATTATTAATCACTAATTATGGTAATTCTCTATCAGTCAATTTATTTTACTTCTAATGTAAATAGTCCAGCAGTTCAGTTATGAGTTTTTGAAAGCTGGTATAAATAAAAAATATGTTTTGTGACACTGGCATATGATGCTGAGTTGTGTTCTGTTTTAATTCTTGTGTGGTTCCACTTAAATGTCAGTAAGTTATGAATATTTATGAGTTCAGGTTGCAATAAGTCCTCTTACAAAAAAATATTGTGGCAGTACTAAGTGAAATAGACCAGACTCAGAAAGACAAATACTGCAGGACCTAATTTATATGTAGAATCAAAAAAGTCACAATCACAGAAATAGAAGAACTGTAGTTTCCAGGGTCTGGAGGTAAAGAAATGGGTAGATGTTGATCAAAGGGTACAAAATTTCAATTATAAGATGAATAAGTTCTAGGGATCTAATATACAGCATAAATGGTAATGGATATATTAACTTGATTATGATAATCATTGCACTAAGTAGACATATCAAATGATCACAAATACCTTGTGTTTGTGTGTGTACATAATCTTTCCTTGTCAATATATTAAAAATGTTTAAGTTAAAAATAATGTGCTATATATTCTGCAAGAGTTTATATTCTTTCAAGATAGTTTCCCAAATTTTGTGTTCCAAGATCAAGTTCCATAAGACATTAATGGACATTATATTCCAAAAAGGATTCCATAGTTTAGTAAGCATAGACATGAGAAAATAGACTTGTATAACCTAGAGATTCTCAGAGGCTTTAATATACCAACATGCATTGAGAATTTTTAGAAGATCCTTGGGTGCAGTGTTTCTCAAACGTATATGATCACAAAAACTAGTTTTTCTGTTTTTTTGTTTTCTTTTGTTTTAAGAAAAATCGCCAGGGCTAGGGTTGTAGCTCAGTGGTAGGGTGCTTGCCTCACATGTGTGAGGAACTGGGTTTTATCCTCAGCACCACATAAAAAATAAATAAATAAAATAAAGTTGTCAAAAAAAAGAAAATAGTCATTGCTTCCTTGGGACATGGTTTTGTTTGATAGCTGGTGATATCTACTGCAACAGATTGTGCTTGTGAAATGCTCCAACAAATGACTGTCCATCAGAATAGAAACACTCTTGAAAGAAACCCATATTTACAAACCACATATGTATAACTAAACTGGTGAATTATTCTTGTGCCTTGATGAAATGAACTGAACTACCTGTTGCGCTGTGTGTCGTGACCTAGTGTGGCTTGAACAAGCCCGGTTTCTACCTAAGGAAGAGCCTGGCAGCCCTGGGCTGTCCTTCTGCTCCATTCTGCTTCCCCTCTTCAATATTTGACTTTTGTTAACACTCATCTCTAACTCTCCTATCTACGGAGAGATGTGGACAACAGTTTAACAGTGAAGAAGGCAAAAGCAGGCAGAGTGGGAGAGACTGGGAAAGAGAGCATGGAGGCAGGAATGAGAGTTAGGAATGAAGACTGGAGAGGAACACCATGCCCAGAGGCCTCTAGCAGTCATCTTTAAACGCTTATGTCTTGGCATTGATCCTTGCAGTCAGAGGAGTCCTGCGGTGGCACGCAAATCACTTCAAACCCAGACATCAGAAATGCTCCTACACTGCAGAGGAGGGATTGGCAAGAGGAGGGGAATTGCCAACGTTATTACAAGACTAAGAGACAGTTTCAGAAGCTCCTTAGCAAAGTTCTTTGTTACATTCCCCACCATCAGACTACGCGTCCCTGTCTTCATTTATGCTTCTGGAAAGAACAAAGCTATTTGATCCCTTTCTATAGACCTTCCTTTCTCACTGCATTGTTAAGAATGAGAGAATGGGCTGTGAAGGAAAGAAATAGCTCAGAAGCTCAGAAAATAGCTGACGGATGAGTGGAACACAAGAAGCTGTAGACAGAAGTGAGCAGACTTCAAAAGAAAGCCTTTCTGCGGCGCATTAGTTGGGATTACATTCAGATGTGAGTGACAGGAAACCCAAGATAACAGCGGTTTAGACAAGATTGAATTTTATTTCTCTCTCATGTGGAAGTGTGGGTAGGTGGTCTTGGGCTGCCATGGTGCTCCTCCTGCTTCTCTTTTCCATTACAGGCACAGCCTCCACCACCTCAATGCTTCAAAGACTATGTCTGCATTTTAGGCAATAGATGGAAAAAGGAATTTTAAAAAGCCGGAGACAAAGGGCACGTGTGTGCTGCTGTTTCAGGAAGTTTCTGGAGCAACCGTACAACATTCTGCTTAGAGTCCATTGACTAGAAGTTATCAAATAGCTCTGTCTAGCTGCAGGAGAGGCTGAGCAATGCACAACTTATTCTTGGCAGCCTTACATTCAATCAAAACTTGAGTGCAATTACTATGGAGAAAGGTGATAACTAATAATGGAGAAAGTGGTAGACTACATAATCACTCACAAAAATATTGGACCCTTCATTGCCACTAACATCAAATTCAATCATGTGATTTGCTTTAGCCAATGAAATAAAAGCCAAAGCTTTAGAGCTGGACATTTACTGCATACTCTTTCCCCTTTGCCATGAGACTGGCAATGTGTTAGAAGCTTTTCAGTCACACTGGGGCCTGGAGGGAAGAAGACATGGAGCCCAGCTGCTGCTGACCTGTCACAGACATGAGAGACAACTGGAAAATAAAGCTTTGTGGTTCTAAGCCCCTGAGATTTGGGTGTCATTTGTTAGTGCAGCATAACCTACCTCAGTGGCTCTCAAAATATAATCCGTAAGCCATCGCCATCAGCATCACCTGGGGACTTATTAGAAATGAAGATTCTCAGCCTCAACCTTGACCTACTGAATTAGAAATCCTGGTAGGGTCCAGTATTCTGGTGCAGACTCCTCTAGGGGATTCTATTGGAGGCTAAAGTATGAGAGCCATGGTCCCTGCTGCAGGGGAGGACTAACCATCTCTATCACATGTAGGCTTAGGTGCCATGTACCAGTAGAAACAGCAAGCAGGGGTTGCCATGTGTTCCTCATGAGAGGACAGACAAGGACACATAGTAACTACAAGAAGTATCCTCTTTCTAATGTTTTATGTTCTTTTCTCTAGCTATTGCAAAGAGGATTGTTTTCTTAATTTCTTTTTCACATAGTTTGCTATTGGCATGTAGAAACACTACTGATTTTTCTATGTTGGGTTTGTATCCTGCAACTTTACCGAATTTATTAATTCAGTGTTTTGGTGGAGTCTTTACGATTTGGTATATATGTGGGCATATTGTGTGCGAACAGGGACAATTTGACTTTCTCCTTTCCAATTTGGACACCTTTCATTTCATTTTCTTGCTTATATGCTCTGTCTAGGACTTCTAGTACCATGTTGAATCAAAGTGGTGACTGTGGTCATCCTTGTCTTGACTTAGATCTTAGAGGAATAGTTTTCAACCTTTCCTCATTCAGTCCGATGTTAGGGGTGAGTTTGGCCTTTACGGTGTTTGATTTATTTTCCTTTTATACATAATATATTGAGAGTCTTTTCTCTTGAAAGCAAACTTAATTTTATCAAATGCTTTCTCTGCATCTATTGAAATGATCACAGAGTTTTTGTTCTTTGTTGCTGTGATGTGTTATATTTATTGATTTGTGTTTGTTAGACTATCCTTGCATGCTGAGAGTAGCATCTTCCTGTCATTTGGTGTGACTTTAGCCCTAAGGGAAGAAATATAACTACAGATGTTGAGGATCACAATTCTTCATTCCAGTGAGGAAAATAATTATTCCAAGGAGTGAAACAGATGCTCCCATATTCTTAAAGCTGCAAGAGTAAAACAATGCCTTAAAAATTGACTTCTCACTTATTTGACATTATGACACCCTATTGTAGATGGACTATATACAAACCAATAAAGCAACATATCTACAACATTAAAGTTAGGTTGCCCTATCAAATGGTCCATATCTGACTTTCCCCGTTTACTACCACCTCAAAGCAGTTGAGGTACCACAGATTGCTCCAAAACCTGACTGGCAAAGTTATACTTTGAATTCCCAAGCGTGACTCCATGTAACGCATCTGCATTCTGCCAGGCCAAGGCCTGTGGCTTTCCAGACATTGCCAGGAAGTGACTCTTCAGGGCTAGAAATAAGTTAATGAACACAGTCTCCTTTTTTCCCTCTACCAAAATACTTTTATAAATTCAGTAAAGTTGCAGAATACAAAACCAACATAGAAAATCAGTTAGTGCTTCTATATGCTAATAGCAAACCACCTGAAAAAAAGAAATTAAGAAAGCAATTCATTTACAATAGCTACAGAAAATAACATGAAAGACCTAGGAAGAGGACACTTCCATTCTTCAAGTTATAGTAGTACTTCTTTTCACTGCTTGTCAGAACTTTCTGCATTGGATTGCTCTGGTCTACGGGATAGAATTCTAGATATTTCCTAATGATCCAACTTGTTTCTGGGCCTCATTCTCACCTGACTCCAGTTAGATGATTACCTAGATTGGAATTAAGATAGTCTAGCACATTTTTGATCTAGACGTAGGTTTTATCTCAACACTGCCAACCTAAAAGTGGTAATGCCCAAGGCTCCTGTGTTAGGAGATGTTTGTAGGAACAGGAGCTTTCCAGAGGACCGTGAATGGGAACATGTCAAGATGAGGCCTGTGGTAGAGAGGTGGCACTGATGTCCTCCTTACTCCAGGCAACTGACTGCATTTCACCCTCTGCTGTTTTTGTGAGAAATTCTGGTTTATAATAAAATGCCAAATAACCCTAATGAGGCAGCAATTTAGCTTGAATCGGCAATATTCTACATACATTTACCTCACAGTGTGAAATGAGCAAAACTCCCCATTGTGTAAAGAAGCAGGTACCTCATTTGCTGTCTTGAGCTGAATAGTTGCCACATTTAAAAGAACAAACATGAGTTCCCTAGGACATAACTTTAAAGCACTATGGTCAGTTCTCAGGCTAAGCTTTTATATTAGTCATTTGGCATTTTCCTCAGAGCCCACACGGAAACCCCACTGTCTCCATCCCACTGAATGCTCAGTACAAATGCCACTGCATCAAAGAAGCCAAATTTCCTCTATTCCATGGGAGAAAACCACAGAGGACACAGCTCTGGACCTGACCCCTGGACAGATAGCTCACCCTCTCCATGAGCCCAGGACAGTTGCAGGGTCCACAACAAGTTATGCCCGCTACACCCTAATATTTTCTATAAGGAAAATCACATTTAAATAAATGTCAAGGGCCATAAAGAAGGGGAGCCAAAAACCAGAATATGTCACAATGTTGACAATGGAAACGGGGGGGGGGGGGGGTAGAGCACAGTGCAGGGAAGGAATCCAAGCCCTAGAATCTCTCTCTGCTCATGGGTCTCAACTCTCCAGGTTTTCTGTTTTAACACTGATTACTTGGCTTTAACAATAAAATTTGAAATTCTATTTGAGGTTCCCTCTTTCCTTGGGAACAAACAGTATTGCTGTAAACTATTTAGCAACTGACGGGAAACTAAGACAAGACAAAGGCAAATAATTTTTTTAATGTACTTTTTCCTGCCTCCAAGAGGAGGAGGAGGAAGAAGAGAGAGAAGGGGAAGGATGTTGGGTCCCTTGGCTTTAATAGGATCAGTTTATAGAAACTTCTGGGCTCAGAGGCTTATGAGCCCACTTGGAAAGTTGCCCCACAGAATTCCAAGGTGAAGGAGATTCCTAAAGCTGCTCTTCACTGGGGTGACTTGCTGGGGCAACCTGTCCAATTGCAGGTAACCAAGTCATGGAGTGGAGAGTCAGTCTGCAGCTGTCTTATGGCTCCCAGAAGTCCAACCTCTTGCTGGTGTGCTCCTCATCTGCCTCTGCCCTTTCCCTCCCTTCAGTTTCCATATCTGTACCCCTTATTGCATGGATGGCTCCATAGTACATCTCAGCTAGTAACCTAGGCTACACGACTGTAGTGACCTCTTCTACCACCATTATTTCTGGTAGTTCATGGATGAATTAATGACCCTATATGTATTCTAATGAAGGAAAATTATTTGCTATTTTATAATTTTTATATTCACAGTCAGAACTTTTATGACACACAAAAACCACAAATGTAGAATCTTTCAAAAAGGCTGAAGGCAACCCCCCTAAACCCCTGCCATACCACTAGAATCCCAGTGGGGTCTGATTTGTTCCCATGCCCAGGAGGGGCCATGGGTGGCTGTCCCATTTGGCACTGGGTTCAGTGTTATGGCCCAACCCTCAGTCTGGCCTCCAGGGTGCCTACGGCTGAATTCCTTTCTGGAGGAAAATACCTGCTCTCACTAGCAGTGGGCCACAGGCCCCTTGTACTGGCAGAAAAAAAGTAGCATTTTGGCATTATCCCTCTGCTGCAGGAAACACTTTTGCCCTTCTTCCCTGCCTTGGGAAGTGGCCCCTGGCTGCTTCTGCTGCTGCTCTGGCCCTGGGCGGTGTGGAGTAAGCTTTCCTTTCCTTCAGGATTTGTTACTCTCTTCTATCTCACTCCTCCATTTTCTTTGTGTCTCTGAACTCATCCTTCTGTCCTTTAATGTGGTATTTCCCCTCAATACTTTTTTATTCCTTTTTGTCTTCTCCTTATTTAGAATATTAAGCAAAGAACAGTAAATGAGAGAAAGTTTCCAAATACTGAATTTTATTTTGTAAAAATTCCATATGACTATCTTGTACTCTATTTTATTTCTGACCTTTTATTTTGAAAATATCTGAATCTACCCAAAAGTCACCAAAATGGTACAAGAAACACAAATGTAGTTTTCACCTGTTCATAAAATGTGAATATTTTGCCACATTTATTTTCTCTTTCAAAGTATATTCATTATTTTTTTTCTTGCTGAACTATTTAAGAGAAAGTTCCAGATAACATAAGCCTTTATCCTTAAATTCTTCTACATGTACCCCTTAAGAACTCAATCTCTCACATAACTACAATATGAAAATCAAATGAAGAAAATCTAACAATGGTACAATACTATTGGTCTAGCGATCTAGCCACGAGTCTATTTAAATATTTGAAGGAAGAATCTGCATTTGACTTTGGTTTGCATAATATAAAAACAGGATTTTATTGCAGTTTCATCAAATTCCACCTCATTAGGAATGGGTGCGGCCACACCACACTGCTTTTTCGTTTCATATTCTTAATTTGTTACACTTATGAAGCACAGATAACACCAAAAATATCTATCAGCCTAAGGAACTTAGCTTATGAACTGTATTTTCAGCATGTTGAAGTCATTGAAAAAGTGCTAGGGTGCATGGTCAATACCCACAGAGACCAGCGCCTCATTTGGAGATGACCTCCAGAGACCTTACATGATATTTTGATATAAATCAATTTCATGAAGGTTCAGATTTAGGGACATAATTGATCTAGCATCTTCCAGGGCTGTGTTTATATTAGGCGACCCATTCAGAACAAGAACTGGGATGATGTTGAAATGGAACTGATAACTCTTTGTTGTGTTTTAAAGGGAGAGTTGTGTGCTTATACATATGTCAAAAAGCAAGCGTACAATGTGCAACATCGTTGGTTTAAGAGCATCTGTATTCCTGCATCCCAGACAAATAGCTCTGCCTGACAAGAGCTGAAGTCCAAGGTTCGACTTGAGATTGATTTCACCAACATGATTGGAATAAACCAAAACAGAAATGTTTTCTGGCAACCCACCAAAGTCACATCAATGTCTCTGGATTTGAACCTTTCCTGGTTTGGTTGTTTTCCTGCAACATTAAGAGGACATCCAGTCTCTTGCCAAAAGGGATTTGTCCTTTTTATCTAGTCAGAAGAGTGCTTCAGCTATTTGCATTTTGGAATTGCTTAGCTGCCCAAGCATGCTCGGTGTGTGCTGTTTGAAATGTGTCATTGAGGCACGTGACTGCTGTTCTCAAGCTGATGTTGGACTTTCTCCAACAAATATGGATTATGTTAAAGTCGGTTCTGAATTGACGAGGATATGTTAATAACTCCCAGATGGGCATCTCTGTGCTCTCCAGCAGGGAAATGCAAGCAGTCTATGGCAGGAGCAAGTGTTTGGCAGGTCCATCATTCCGTCATTAAAGGCCACATTATTACTTACAACTGTGCTTGCATGACAATGGCTGTGAGGGGCTCAGCCTCACAGTAATGAGCACTAGGAATTTGCTTTTAGGTAGATTGTTTTCCAGGTGCTGAAAAAGATTTTGTTTGAAATTTCCCTCTTCCTCTTGCCAAATAAGGTATTATGAATGAATCAAAGAAGTAGCATGGGAGCCAGGAGTCTGTGCTATTCCTTGGAGGCCGGGACAGGCAAAGCTATGTGCCCGGGGATTCAGAACAACCTTGCTCCACAGAATGACTTTTCTGTGTGTCTGTCCTGAGTTTGCCCTTCACTGCCTAGTTCCTGACCTAGTGAGTTCTAGGTGGAAAAATTATTTACTTTAGAGTTATTTCCATTGTGGTGTCTGTTTCACTTACATAGCATGTCTTCTTTGTCTTTGTTCTTTATAGGGTATGATTATTTTGCAATTTTTTTAAAGAAGCGAAAAATGTGCATCTTCTATAATGGTATTTCTAGTCCAGAAGTCAACTGAGCATATGTGGTGTTAAATTCTAACACCACAAGTGTTACCTAGTAGCATACAAGCCAGGGACTTTGTGGTTAATACAGTCCATTGTGATGAAATTGGATATTAAAATGAAAGGGAATAATTTGACAGACAAATGATTATTTTGGTGATTATGAATAGATTTGCCTTATTTTAGGAGAGAGGTGAGAGGCAACAGGGTCTCCATTTGCAAAGTAAATGCTGCACATGCGTTGCTTTCGTTTAGAATGTAAAATAATCTTGCGTCCCCATGTATATGTTGCAGTGAGAAAGCCTGAGAATGATAAAAAGTAATTGAAAACATTCAGTTGCAGATGGCACACTTTCTCCTTTGCTTTAGGCCTCTTTTCCAATAACAAATAATTCAGCCACAGAGAGTTACCTTACTTCACTATCAGGTAACTACTGGATTTTATGATGTCATTTCATCTGCATAGACATATCTATATGTTCTCTTTCCCCCACCCCCACTTTCCAGCAACTCCAAGGAATTTAAAAGTATAAAACCACATCTGCCAATAACATTATGATGAACCATTTAGGATTTGGATTTTTTACAAGGCAGCAGCACTAAATGCCATTGATTCCCAGCATGCACTGGTATATTTTTTAATGCTAACAGTCGGGATTTTAAAATACATCATTTTAAGTCATTTAAAAATATCAAAAGATCAGCAAAGCTTCCACATTGAGGCCTGCCTGAAGAGGGCTTGTGAGGGTGTGAGACCATGAGAGTTAACAGTCTGGGTATTGTAGGAGGGTAGAGGAAAGAAAATCCAGCTCACAAGTTTTACTGAAGAGATGGCCACAGAAGCACTACTATAGACTACAGTTGTCTTTAGACCTCTGCCCAAGGAGAAGGACTTCTGCCCAAACCTGGATGCCAGCTACCCCAATCTTTATAAATGTGTTGCAATGTGTTATGCTCCCTTATATTCGAGTACCATGAAGTTTCTATAATCTCCTAGTTCACCCAACCAATATTTATTGAAGACACCTTCCCCTTATCCTCACATTGAGCAATATAAGGGGCAGCCGGTGGATTTGTATCTATCAATTCCAGTTGGAGATGGTTAGGCTCCCTTGCCTGAAGGTGCCCAAGCAACAAAAAGGGGGAATCTGTGTGGAAAGGACAGCTATCATTTTATTAACACTGGGTATTTCTCAAGTGTTCAAAATGTGCTTTTGTATAATTAATATTTCATCAAAGAACTTCAGTTAATGAATTTCTGTTTGTAGAAAGTTTAGGGAGTTGGCAGGTGCAATAGAAATAGAAGATACTACAGTTTAATGGCCATTAAGTTGAGACTTTCTGAGATACTATAAGACCCCAATTAGTTAGCTGAATATCACCAGTGGTTCATCATTGTCATTAGGTATTAATTAGGCAGCTACAGAGTACCAGACATTCTGCAAAACTCACAAAAGCAACTGTCCCTGTTTGGGGGAAACTTATACTTCTGGGGGTGGTGATCTCAGTTGCTGCTACATTACCACCTGTAATGAGCATTTGTGGAAGAAAGTACTTGATATTTGGAAAGGGCTTTGCAGCCTCTTAGTGAAGCCTGGCACTTCATAGCACACACAGCTACCTTTACCAGAAAGGAAACCTACACCAAAAGAGATCCATTATGTGGCTGATCCAGGATTGTAGTCCAGGCTTCGACACCCTTATATGTGGTATGTCATTATTGACAGAACATCTAACAACACAAGGAGGTATGAAATAGGAGAGTTAGAAGGGCAAGCCCCTGTGTTAAAAAGCACCAATGGTATTAAGTCCAGAACACGAACACAGGTAAAGGGGTGGGGTTTTATTTCGCCTTTCCCATCCTGTACTGCACAGGACAATATTCTTCTCATAATGGCACTCAACTTTCTGGATTGTTAAAAAGAGTCTTATAAGAGCAATTGAAAGTAATATGGGCATTTTAATATTGTGACACTTAATGCTACATAAAACCTTTGTTTCCTACAGGTTTATTGAGCTGGTGTATTAGATTTCCTGCTGTATGAGCAGGAAGATTATGGTGGCTTAGGTCTAAGTATACTTTGGGGAGGCATTTTGTATTTTCTCTATAAATAGTCTTTCTAAAACAACACAATTGTGTAACTATTAATGTTTATATTGCATTATACATCTCCCAAAGTTTACTATGCATAGTATAGTGTGGTAACCAAAGGAAATGTTTTTGTCTATGAAATATGCTGGGAATAGCCATTATTAAAGTAAATCTATTTTATTCATTATTTCATCAGTGGAATTTTCCTGCTTTGATCTTATATTATGGCATTATGTTATTATGTCTACAGGCTAGTAGCTAAGCATTTACACATATATGTAAACACACCTACATGAAAACATGTGTATGTCATATTTTGAACTGAAAGTTGTAGCAGAAATGAAAGATTAACTTTTAAATGGAAATTATGACACTTGGGTGAATACAAAATGGACCTAAAACTTGAAATATATTGATGTCATGTTCATGTTTTTTATGAATAAAAATGTGATTAAGAGAACTGTTGTTTAGAGCATTATCGAAGCTTATTTTTCATACTGAAATCATTTCTCAGGCTTACTGAAACTAATCAAATCATTAATCCCTTATTATATGTGCATTTTTCTAGCTGTTATGGAATTGTCCTTGTAAGCATAGGGTAACATGTAGTCCTGAAATAGTACAGCACGGATTTCAACTTGGGTTACAATTTTGTTCTGATTCCTGGGGAAACATAACCTACAGTGAAATTGCATTGCTTTGTGTGAGTAATTTAATGAGCAATTTCTCCAGAATTTATAAGAAAAAGGCCCCAGACCTAGCACTACAGGTCCCCCAGAGCTGCTTTCCTGCCATACATGAATAGCCAGTTTCATTATGTTCAAAAACGTAGCATGAGAGAAACAAATGGTAAGTACTGTTCCATCCAAAGAAATGAAAGATTATCTTCTCCAAGCAGCAGAAATTAGATGTATTGGGCCTTTCTTTGAATCACTCTTAGCTTCAGATGGAACATGACGTATGGGTAATCTACAATTTGCTAGGGGCATTGTTAGCATGCTTTGCCTCCAGGGTAGGATTTTAACCAGGCCTCCAGCAGCTGTGTGTTTGGCGTCTCGGCCACATTAGGTATACAGAACCCCCCTGCTATTACCCTGGTGAAACCCGTGCCAAGGCCCCTGGTGACACGATAGAGGTATTAGGTCAGATGAGTTACATTAAGTGGCAAGTGATAAATTCAAGATGACAATTCAAAACAGCAGTGTTTCTTCTAAGTAATTAATTCCAGTGGTGCCTGAGGCGGTGCTTGGTCGCTGCCACTGGTGTGGCAATGCTGCGTAGCTAATGAGAAAACATTACAGCGAGGATTAGGGGCCTGTGCATTCTGGCAGGCTGAGGTCACTATGATTAGGAAATATTAACACAGACTTACTGTGATAAACCATATACGCCCAGGAAACCTAATTTTTATTTTATTAATGTAAAAATTGCTGAACAGTTTACAATGTGGTGATTCACTAAGCTGGCTGTGGATAGGGGTGACACATTCCACCAAGGGTCTGAGGCAGCCTCTCAGGCCTGCTGGGATGGCGACGAAAGGGCTTGCCAGAGCCAGGGGCCCTTTTTCCTTGTCTGTGGACACAGTGTCTTGGGCACATAGAAAAGCTGTAAAATGACAGGCCTGTTTTATTTTCCCAGGGCCTTTTGTCATATGACTCATCTCCTTGTTTAAGAAAGTTCTGTGAAATAGCTGCATGGTGATCTTGTCAAGCACTGGACAAGGGGTGACTTTCTGCTGCTAAGACTGTCCATTCAATAAGGAGTGACGAGGTCACCGTAGATTTCAGAGTGCTGTCCAGTTTTCAGAGGACTTGCCCACATTTATTATCATTGCCAAACAACCCCATGAGCTCACTGGAGGAAGTGGCATCATTCCAGTTTGAAACATGAGGGACTTGCCACCAGAGAAAGGAGAGGAATGGGGCCAATTCACACTGTCAGGTGGCACATGTTTGGACACAAAACCCAGTACTCAGAACACCTAACATGCCGGGCTCAGGGGTGCATACCTGTAATCCCAGTGTCTTAAGAAGCTGAAGGAAGAGGATCATAAATTCAAAGCTAGCCTCAGCAACTTAGTAAGACCGTGTCTCAAGAAATAAAAAGGACTGTGTGACTCAGTGGTTAAGTGACCCCGAGTTCAATACCCAATTCCCAAAACAAAACAAAACATACACACACTTCATGTGCTGCTCACTGAAATGTCTCATAGGAAGGAAGCAGAGCCGATCACCAAAAGGTTTCCTATAAAATTCTCCAAGAAGATTCTATAGGAAACTCTTTGGTGCAGATACCCATATGTGTGCATGAACCCACACACACACACACACACACACACACACACACACACACCCCTCAGAATGTTGGCTCATCTCTGGCGAAGGACTTTTAGTTTGAGCAAGTACAGATGTCTTATGGTGTATTCGATATATGGCCTATAAAATACCTACTAAACACTTTGTCTTTGGCACTGAAAAATGAACTGCTTCTAGAGGTAAGACTATTTCCTTATCACTTGCTATAAATTGGCTCTGGTGTTCAATATGTGCTCTGTCCACAGGTGTGTGGGTGAGTGAAGGGAGATGAGTAGAATGGCCATTAGCAACATGTGTTCCCTGAAATGTTGAAGTGCTATCAAATGCTCACATCTTTGTGTTTTAAGCTTCTTCGTTTATTAAGAGGTCAATTGCAGTGTAGAGAAAATAAGAAAAATTATGACGTATCTTTCTTAATTCTGTAGAATACATGAGATTGATCTTGCCTCAGTAATAGTGAAGTTCAGCTAGTTCCATTTTCTAGAATGGTAGAAAGAATGAAAAGAGCTCTTCATTGGTGATAGAAGAGGGAGGCTCAATTTTCACAAAATAACAATTAAATACCATTTCCAATTGTGTGTGTGTGTGTGAGAGAGACACATAAAATTCTTGACATCTTTATGTATGAAAGAAAAGCTTGGGGAAAACCAGCATTTAACCAATAAGCCTCTTTTCTTTACATATAATTAAAATGGACAGAGGCATTAAGATGGAGGTGGCTTGACTTAGCAAAGGAGGAGTATAGAGTTCAAGTCTGACCACCGTATGGTTCTCAGTAGGCTGTAGTGACTTGACTAACCTGCCATGAGGGGGTGAAGGTAAAATTTCTTTATCTTAAATTTTATATTTTAAAGAGTCCTTTCTTTTCCTTGCTTGTTTCCATGGTTGAACAAAAGAGTGTTACTATGCTCATTTTCCAAAAGCTAAAATCTGCTGAGAACAAAATAGAACTTCAGCAGTGTGTAAGAAGTCTTACTTTAAAGATGTGACCTTAAGGACTAGGAAGATAGCTCAGTTGGTAGAGTGCTTGCCTTGCAAGCACAAGGCCCTGGGTTTAATCCCCAGCACTGCCAAAAAAAAAAAAAAAAGTAAGCCAAGTTCATCTTTAGGGAAAGAAAGAAGACAACATTGTCATTCTTAAATGCTTAAAACAACATCTTGTTAAGTTTATATTATACTGTGTATCTGTATGTTCATTTTTAAAAATTTTAAGTATTCCTTTATTAACAAGAAAATAAATTTCTCATTTAGGGATTTAGTTGGAAAGTTCCTTTTTTTTTCAGTGACAAGACAAACAAAATTAACTTTTCTGATGTTTTGAAACTTGTCACATATCTGAATCACTAGTCAAGTTTTAATTACTTAAAACAATACCAAGTTTTAATTACTTAAAACAATACCAAGTTTTACATAGAGGAACCTCTGAAAACTCTTTAATTCCTCTGGAATCACACCTTCATTGAACAAGCCACTTAGATATCCCAAAAAAACCTGAAATCCATCAAAAGTCAGGCTATTTCTACTTTGTTTCTACCAAACATCTGATTTCTCAGGGACCCACACTTAAAAACATTTCTCGTTATGTTATGAAGAAAGAGCAGTAAATGGAGAGTCCAAAGATCTGTCTTTTAGTTCCAGCCCCACCACAGACTCACTGCGTGAACTCCAGGCCTCAGTTTTCTTAACTGTGAAAATGAGAGAGAAGTTTCCTAATATCAGCCACATCATATGCACTTGGGAGATTTCTTTTGGGGCTGGGGAGCTTTTAACTTGTTTAGAGTCTTTAAATTATTGAAGTAGGGCTGGGAATGTGACTCAGTAGTATAGCATTTGTCTAGGATGGACAAGGAGTTGGGTTCCTTTCCCAGCACTGCCAAATAAATAATTAAAAAGAAAAAAATAAATTATAGAAGTAATTTGTGTTTAAGAAGTGAAACAATATGGAAATATGAAGAAATAAACTTGATAGTCCTCCATACTTTCATACCATGCTTCCAGTCCCACCCTCCTGAGCTCATCAGGGTTAGACCTAGCATTCACGGCCATGAAGAGCAGGTTTGGTTGTACAGAGTTGGAATAACCAGACGAAAAGGACTTAAACAAAATAGAAGTTTATTTCCTTTATATCTAGTAGACGTCCAGAGTGGATACAATGGCTCCATGGTGTCATAGGAAACTCAGGCTTCTGTCTTTCTTGTCCACTATCCTTGCTCATGGCTGTCATTGCCAAAGTCACCTCATGATCCAAAAATGCCTGTTGGAGCATCAACCAACAGAGACCTATTGCAGGCCAGAAGAAAAGAGGAAAGGCAGAGAAAATAAAAAGGGTGGGGAATCCATCCCATGCGAGTTGTCTCCCTTTAAGCACACAGCTTGTCTACATTTTTTTTGTCTAAAACTGAATCACATGATCCCACCCATGATAAGGGAGATTGGAAAAATGTAGCCTTTTATTCTGAGTGGCAATGTGCCTACATTAAAATCTTTGCCCTAAAGAACAAGGAGAGAACGTCTGAAGGGAAAGGCAATTGGCGATCACTTCCCTGTGGGTACCTTTCCACACTTTTGCTGATGCTCATACAAACACAGATATGCAGAGATTGATTCAGTGGTTCTGTTGTAGTTGTTTATTAAGATGGGACAATAATATGCAATTTTTCTGGAACTTGTTTTTATTCTCTTAATATATTATGGACAATGTATAGAGAGTGTACCATTGTGTGAATGTGTAGTGCTGGGGTAGAATCCAGGACTTGGCGAGCGCTCTGCCACTGAGCCGTACTCCCAGCCCTATGCTTATTTTTTAAATATCTACATAATATCCTGCAGTATGGGTTTATTATAGCATATTTAATCAGTCTCCCATTGGTAAAATTTCAGATTTCCCACGTTTTACTACTAAAATGTTGAAGTAAATGTCCTTCTATCTTGAATCACATTTTCTTACTTTTTGAAAATTATCAATGCCATCATACAAGTAAGTATATAAATATATAGACACAGTGTTTTAATCAGCTTTTTTGTTACTGTGTCCAAAAAACCTGACAAGAACAATTAGAGAAGGAAAGGTTTATTTGAGACCCTGTGTTTTAGAGGTCTCCGTCCACAGGTGATCGACTCCATTCCTCTGGGCTCAAGGTAAGGCAGAAGAACATCATGGAAGAAAATGTGACAGAGGTAAGCAGTTCAGAATATGGCCACCGAAAAGCAGAGAGAGAGCTGTGCTCAACAGGGACAAAATACATACACCACAGGCACGCTTCCAGGGACCCACCTCCTCCAGCCACACCCTAACTGCCTACAGTAACCGTTCAGTTAATTCCTCCCAGTGGATTAACACACTGAGTAGGTTAAGGGTCTCAAAACTCAGTCGTTGCACCTCTAAGCTTTCTTACATTGTCTAACATATGAGCTTTTGGGGCATACTTCACATCTAAATCAAAACACCAAGTTTATAGAAAAAATAGAACTACCTGTGTAACCAGCATTTATCTAAAACAAAACAAAACAAAATAACCCCAAAGAATTCTAATTATCTCTAAAACCCCCTCTACTAGTTACACATAGCATACCCTTTCTGCAAACATAACCATTATCTTGAATTTCATCATTTATTTGCTTTTCTTTATAATTTTACTACATATATTTTCCAAAATATGTTTAGGTTTTGCCTGTTTTTGAACAAATTTATCAGTGAAGTCATATGGCTTATATGCTTCTCTGACTTACTCTTTTTGCTGTACATTATGAGATTTATCAGTGTTGGATATGTAGAACCATCGTTTATTAATTTTCTCATGTGTAGTAGTAGCTCATTGTATAGATGTACCACTATTATTTTCTCTTTTCCCCTGTTAATGGGCATTTGTTTCCATTTTCATTGCTAACATTATATATGCTGTTTTATGCATTCCTGTTTGTTCTTATTTTCTTGAGCATATGTTCAAGAGTTTCTGTTGGTTATATACTCAGGAATGCAATTGCAAAGTCATTGGGTATGTGCCAAGTTTTTCCCCAAGACTTTATCACAAATTATACTACCGCCAGAAATGTGTAAGAATTCCTGCTATTATACATCTTCATCAAAAGAATGTTGAGTTCCTGTCATTGCACACCTTCATCAAAAGTTGTTAGGGTTGAACTCTGAACTTGTTAGGCTGGGAATTGTCTGGAGGGCTTTTGAAAAGTGCTTTCCCCCTGGAGTACTGCTTGAATAGGTCTGATTTGGTCATCTTACAGAGGGTTCTGGGAATCTACATTTTAATGAATCCCTGGTTGATTCAATGCTCAAACAGCATTGGAACCACAAGACTAGCCTGACCTCTAAGTCCATTTACAGTGAGTATTTCCAGACTCTCTCATTGCCATGCTGAAGCACCATTATTTTGGCTCTGCAGAGCTCCTTGCATTTACATTCCTCCTTCCTTTCCATTTCTCCAGCCAACATACAGACCCTGAATCAGGTCCTTATTACATTATGCCAAGATTAGAAATGATGTTTGTGTTCATCAGCTTTTCACCTCTGTGACCAAAATAACTGACAAGCACAATTTAGAAGAGGAAAAGTTTATTTGGGTTTATGGTATCAGATGTCTTAGTCCATATTTGGCAACTACATTTTTCTAGATCTAAGGTGAAGCAGAACATCATGGTAGAAAGGCATGACAGAGGAAAGCTTCTCAGCTCATGGCTGTCAAGAAGCAGAGAAATGGAGACAGAGAAACAGAGAGAGAAAGGAACCAGGGACAAGGTTCTCAACCGCATGCCCCCAGTGATTACTTCCTCCGACACATCCATTGCCTACACTTACCACACAGCAGTCATTCAAATTATTAATTCATCAAATGAATTAATCAAATAAAGAGGTTACAGTCTAATAACTGCCTAAATACCTCTGTCTCTGAACTTTGCTATATTGAGGATCATGCTTTTAAAACATGAGCTTTAGGGAGGACATTTCATATCTAAGCCATAATGATATTGAAAGAGGTGATGTGTTTACATAGATTCTGGAGTAAGTCTGGGTTCAAAAACTGGTTATGCCATTTATTAGCAGTGTAACCTCTAAGTCACTATTTTTTCAGCTATAAAATGAAAATGATAAGAGTACCTGTCAGTCATATTCCCTAATATGACAATTATGAGGTAATATATAGAGAGATCTTAAAATAGTGTCTGGTACAAGGTAAGAATTATTGCTATGATTATCTGTTATCTATTATTCCTATTATTGCTATTGTCATTATTGCAGCTACTATTATTTTTGTTAGTCCGACAGCCTTACAAAGGAGTTTTGAGGAATCTGAAAGAGGACCTCTTTTGACAATTCTCCTTGCACCAGGAATATTAACATGATCTTTGACCACCACCATTTATCTTTATTTTTTCATTGCTAATGTGAAATTTAATGTTACATGAAATTTACCAACATATTTATATTCAAAAGTTTTCATTTGGGGTTTCAAGTAAGGAATATTCATGGATCTCCATCAAAGTTTTACCAGGGTGACTGAACCAGAATTGTCATGCACATATGAAATTCACCTCCATTTATCTTATTCTCCAGTGTAGAAGCATGTGCAATGGTCTCTCTTGCCTACCTTGGGGAAATAACCCATCAGCTGTTCATGGATACATCAGTAGTATAGGGATTTGTTTCATTCGAAAAAAGCAGTTTTCCCTTTTCTTCCCATTTAGTGGTAACGTGTCTGTGATGATACTTAAGTGTACTAGTTAGGATTCTGATTTAGCTCCTTTAAGAGACCTAAAAAACAGTGTCATAAAGGAGATATAAATTTGTTTCTGTCTCACTTAAAAATCAAGCTCCTAGGTAGCCTAGGAGGTCAGGTGGCTATGTTTCATGAAACGTGGCTCTTGGTACCACCCATCTTGCTCCTACCTCATCCTTTAGAGCAGGGTCAGCAAATTTTTTCTCCAAATATCTAAGGCTTTTGTGGACCACATCACTGTTGCAACTACTTGACTCTGTCCTTGGAATACAAAAGCAGCCATAAACAATACATAAATGAATGAACATGGCTATGTTTTAATAAAACTTTATTTATGAACATTGAAATTTGAATTTCATATGACTTTCATGGATCACAAAACATTCTTCTTATTTTTTCAAACCATTTGAATATGTAAAAACCATTCTTAGCTCCACAGGCTTTGTCAAACCAGGTGGCAAATTGTATTTGGCCCTTGGATCATAGTTAACTGAGCGCTGTCGCAGGGATTGCTTTGATCTACAAGATTAAAGATGGTTCATCACCACTTCACCCACAGCCCAGCTCCAAAGAAATGGAGGAAGAGGAAGCAAATGGCAAATATCTTTCTTTAGATAGAGACTCAGAATTCACCTGCATTATTTCTGCTCATATTAGCCAATACAGGGGTATATGATCATACCTAGTTACAGGAGAGAATGGGGATTGTGCCTTCTAGGTAGGCTGCCATGCACTTGACTAAAACTCAAGAAATTCTGCTCAGGAGGGAAGAAGGAGATGTAGATACTGAGGGGAAGTTAACAATCGCCACCACAGCACTAGGACATCAAAGTGAAATAATGACAGAAAGATTGCTTCCTAGATTTGAGGTCCTTTGAGATTTGTCTTTTTGTCATTATCAAAAATAGGATCTATGTTGCCCAGTGACTATAAAATAAATCCCCTTTGCTGTCCATAAGACAGACATGATGGTTTCAGAACTGAGGGGTAAAAGGTTGCCAGTATCCTATGGGCAACTGCTCTATAGAATAGCATTGTCAAGATGCTGAGTGAGAATTGTCACTTAATACCAAAAGAGAATGTCAAAAGTAATTTCAGAAGCAAAATTCTTTTTGTCTTTGAGTTTTATCTTCCACTTAGAATTTTTTTGTATTTAAAAAGTGTCGATAGCTGGCAGGACTTAATATTCAATATTCTTTATCTAGATCTTAATATTGAGACTAGGAACCTCACTCCCAGCCTCAAATTTTCAACTCATCCTGGAAAAAGCAAAGGCCAGAAGTGGGTACCTGCTGAATCAGTTCTTCCAGTCAGGGAAGTCACATCTGTACAATAGACCCAATCATAAATTTTAAATCTGACAAAAAACAAAGACCTATTTTTAGCTATTGCTACCCTGAAAAAACTGATTTCCTGTAGTTAAGGGAAAAGATAGATTAGATATTAGATGAACAAGTAGCTGTGTCTGCCATGTTTAATTCAACTGTTGAATTCAAAACCTATTTCTTGGGCAGCTACTATGTGCAGGACACTGTACTAAGCCTTAGGAAGCTGAGAAATGCATAATATAAAACACTTGCTCTAGAGGAATTCATAGTCTTGTAGGGGAGATAGAGTAGCATATACATAATTGCCATAAGTATGATGAGAGAAGTGTGTATCAAGGATAGAAAGAGTTCAGAGAAGGGAATGATCAACCCTGACTTTGGAGGGCAAGAAAGGAAGTCAGAGAAGTGTTTACACAAACACTGGGAAAAGAATAGTGTCACCTTCCTCTCCAAGAATAGAATCTGGTTGTGAACAGAGTCTACCCCACCCTGCATGCAAATGTGTGAACAGTCAAGTCAAATGTGTGTGTGTGTGTGCACATGCACACGCACTTGCCTCAGCACCAAAGCACTGGTTCCTTCTGGGAGTCTGTTTTACCATCTGCAGTTGGTATTTTTACGTACCTTAGTGTGAGTACTCCTCAATCACAAGCCCTGCTTCTCAAAAAATACCTATTTGTATATAAAAATATGGTAAGATATACATGCTCATTCTCTCATTTGGTTCTTACCTACAAAGATAAAATTAAAGGTGTGGGGGAATATATGTCAGAGAGCCAACTTTTAATAGCTAAAATTAGGATGGGATTGTTATTGCAATATGAAAATTTAATTTTTGTTTAATTCGAATGCAGCCTGTGTTTGCATATTGGAATTAGGAATCATAGACCTCCCAAAAAGCATTAAAGTAAGAAATGGAAGGTTTGGAGAACATATAAACAGTGAGAAATGACAGGTTTTTGCGGCAGTTGGAAGCTGGGGAATAGATAATTACATCATTGTCTCTCATCCAGTTCCCACGTGGACTTGCTTAAATGTCATCTCAAACTGCAGGTTCTCACTCTTTCCTTCCTGGGAAACCTTATTCAACCTGTGCTCAAACATCATGATAGCGGTGCCTCAGCCCAGAGTGCGGGCCCTCGGGGATTCCTATTCAGGCATCACCGATCGTTGACCTGGCTATTGTTGTTTGTGATACTTACTGGTAAAGTTTCTCAATCAATACAACATCAGCCCAAGGAGCTCCTGGGAATGGAAGGCTGCAGCAGTGTACTTAATCTTGGAGCCAGCTTGTGCTCTCTGCTCTGCTGCTAAACTGGGTAGTTGGCCTACTTGATGTGGCATTATTGCTGCTGAGGTCAGATGTGAGCTGTTCAGCAAGTGCTGATGAATGGCTGTTGGGGATGAAGCGCCTCACCCGCCCACCCAGAGACATTTAATAATGATAGACCATAACTGCACTCACACAAAAATCCTTGTCGCTTGTTTGTGAGTCTTCTGGGCTGGAGGGGTAGAAGGATTGGCATTATTATGGAAGGAAGATTTGAACATTTTGGCTTAAATATAGAAAGGACAGGGGAGAAGCCAAGGGCAGTAAATAAAGTTTGCTCTTTCTTCTCAGTCAAGGTGACTGCTGTGTGCATGTCCCATGACTTCACAATTTCCTTCCTCTTCCTTTCCACCTTTTACTTTAGCAAGACTTCCCGGAAGTATGAAAAAGATAAATGGGAAATTATTTTAATTCTATTAAGATGAACCATTAATAATGCCTTCATCATTGAGGGAGTAATTAATCAGAATGTTAAGCATGGTCTTAGCAGTTATGATACCCACTAATAGGAAGGAGAAATTAATATCTGAATAATTTTTGAACATGGTGTTGAGGCTTCGCCCGCTATTGTTTAGAGTATTATGGTATGAAGCCTGAATAATTCTAAAAATGGTCATCCTGCAGAGATGTCAGTGCATTATTTATCTAGCTATTTCCTGTTCAGTTCAATTCTTTTTTTAGTAATCAGACAAAGAAAAATAAAAATTCTTGGCATGACCTAAATATTCTGCCTGTTATAAATGAAGGCAGTTTTCTCTGTAAATAAATAGACCGGGGAATATTGTCAAGAAAGTAATCAAAAGTGTAAATGTTGGGTTCAGGCAGATTCTACACAGAATCAGAGGGCTTCATTAACTATTTGATCATATAGAAATTATCTAACAAATAGGTGAGAGTGATGATGGGCTTTTCAGAGGTCTTTTTAGCTTATCCAGACCTCTGATGGTATGTTTAGGGAAAAACTGTAAACAGTTGTGTTATTTCAGCAGAGCCCTTGATTTATTCATTTCTTTGTCCCAGGACCTGTCCCAGAACAGTGCTTCATGCAAAGAAGGTCCTCTGTAGGTATGTGTGGAATGAACTAGAAAATGAAATAAAATAGAGGATGTTTGGGGACACACCTTCTGGGAGTAAAAGAATCGATGCTTTTCCAACTCTGCAAGGTTATATAGTTCCATGTCTCCAGGGTTGAGTATTAGGCTCTACTAAGGATCTTAGATGATTGATGTCTGCTCTGAATGCTGCAAGATAATATTTTTTTCAATATTTAAGGTAGAATTCAAGTACCTTTTTATTGGACACCTTTGCATGACTATCAACTCTCACAAATATGCAAGGAAAATTTAGCTTTCTCATTTTCCATGACCGATGCCATCTTTTTAAAGGCATTCTAAACCCAAAGGATAGCCAGGGCAGGGTGGGCTTGGGATTCACCTAATTAAGTCCAAAGGGTTGAATTTTGTCCTGACAACATCAATAGATGATTTAGGTGTGGCAGACTTTTCAAAATTTTTCTGCTCTCTTCCTGTGCCTCTATGGTACAGTTGTGTGGGTGTCTGGAGGGGAGGGTTTACGAACCTTCTGGTGGTGGGGAAGGAGAGTTTCTTTGGATGACAGTGTCCTGTCATTTACTATCTTCTGGTTCCTGAGAAATGATAATTCCATGTGCTTCCCATCTCTGGGTGCCTGCTGGCATCCAATGCTAGCTTCTATGGCTGATGAACTTGTGGTCCATTCTCTTTGCTCCATCTCTGTCTGATGAGTTGGCTGCACCTTGGTTCTTGCAGGTATGTGCATGTCCCCACCATCTGTATTCCCTGGGATAGAAGCCCAATCTATAGATGGTGCCTTCGTGGCCTCTCTGCCTGCATTGCTGGGATCCTTCAGGTAGGATCCTTGTCATCAGCACAGGCCTCTAGTAGCTCAGAAGAGCTCTTGTGGGAATTTTCCATGACCCAGCAGTACTAACAAGGGTTATTTCTTTGCTTGGCCTTGTAGCAGCTCCAGATGGTTGTGCAGGTATCCAGCGAGGGCCATGTAGAGACTTGGTGAGTGGCCATTGAAGGGGAAATGCCAACCACCACCAGAAGCTGGGAAACGAGCAGTGGATGTGCCCTATAGCCTCTGGAGGGAGCGTGGCACTTCCCACATCTTGATTTCCAACTTCTGGAATCCCAAACTGTGCGAGAATAAATGTCTGTTATTTAAGCCACCCAGTTCGTGGTAATTTGGTATAGTGGTCCTAGGAAACTGATATATGAAAAGATGGCAAATTGATTTTTCGGTCATAATCTTTTGAATATGAACTTCATGAGTGTCTTTTTTTCCTGCCTTATCCTTGTACATTCATTTTCAATTACCTTCCTATGCTATTTATTTTTTCTCAGAAATATCTCATTTAATTTTAAAAACACTTATTGAGCACTTACTAGGTGTGCTAGGAGGCAAAGATAAATAAGATACCATTTTTTTGCCTTCGAAAAAAATTATACCCATACCTGTTAGTGTAAATAGATAGTGATGTGTCTTTGGTTTATTCCGGAATTAGGATTCCAAAAGGGCCTCTTTTCCGATCCAGCAGAATAATTTCTATACAAATTTGAACTAAGAAATTTCAATGGTTTTTATGCCAGCCCAGTTCTCAATCTTTCTTTCCTGAATTGTCAAATTATTCCCTGTTTTCTGACACTGACTCCCCAGAATAACAATAATAAGGACAAATATCTCTGGATAATAAGATAACCTGGGAATTAAAGCATGTACTCGCATTCATTTTGCAGTGATTAGGCTGTGTTGGCCAGACCAGCCTGGATAACAAGTACTAATCAATGTACACAGATGCAGATTAGTGTGATTCTGGGACCATTCGTGGGAACCTTCTGAGATTGCTGAGATCATTAACTTCAAACATAGCTTTGGCCTCCTCGGTCACATCTTTAATTAATCCAGGGCACTTTAAGTCAGTGTTTAAATGGTGGGCTGCCTCCTCCTGGAGCTCATGGGTGCCCTTAGGATTGTATGTGAGATTATGGGAGTGGGTATTGGGTGTTCTATGTTGATTCTATATTGTGTTTAAAGCCAGTTGGAAGCTGAGCATCCAGAATTGCATCCTTGATTCAGGCTACCTGCTCTGGCTTCCCCGAGAGGAAGTGTCACAGAGGAGTGGGCTTAGAATACAGTCAGCCTGGTTTTAAGTCAGGGTATTGGCCATGACCATTGCATAACTGGGAGCAATGAGCTCTATATTTCTTTCTTTGAAAAGTTGAGACACTACTAGTTATTTTTCCAGCTTATTAAGAAATTAGAAATAGCATTTGTAAAATGCCTTGCATGGTGCCTGATATACTGAATGGAAACTGTTCTGATTAATCCTGACCTTATTCCTGTCTTTCCTATGAATAAAAATCAGTGGGGCATGAGAAGTGTCAGAGGGACACTTCGCTAGCACAGAGAGCAAGGGCCAGCGGAGGAGTAAAAGGGAAGGAATATAAGAGAGGAGGGCCTATCAGCCAAGGGGATTGGGATGCATGGTGACCAGGGGATGAGGCACCTTTTGGAAGTGGAGATACCTTGAAATCATCTCACACACACAAATACCTCGAAAATCCTAAAGTTGCCCACTTTAAATTTTTTTGCCAAGAACAATTGCCATCTAATGAAGCCATCGTTTCTTTTTAAAAGGACACTATAGCACCAAAAAGTGAGAAAGGACAGAATCGCAGAGTGAAAATCAATTCTTTGAATGTGGTAAGGTTGGTGATGTGAAGATCCCAGCTGATGGAAGGATCCCTATGATGTGCAGACACTATGTAGGCAGATGGTCCTGAGGGACCAGGCAAGCATCTGCATTATGGCAGTCAAGCCAGACAGAGGGACACTGGTTACTGAGTCAACAGGGGAGGGCAGCAGGCATCTTGGAGCAGGCAGTGTGGCTCTGCTGGTAGCCAGGCCTCGGGCCAGTAGAGAAGCTCGGCAGCTGGACATGATCTCAGTAAGGGATTCAGGAACATTCCTCTGTGCTTGGAGATGGGTGATGGTAAGAATAAGGAGGGCCCCATTCCAGGAGAATTTGGGGCAGAAACCTGATCCTAAAGAAGCAATAAGTCAGGCATAGGTATATAAGACCAAAACCAAGCTGGGAGACAAGGGAGGTTCCAGAGCTTGACTGGAATGCGAGATCAGAGTGGAGCTTAGAACTAGGTCTACTCCAGGGGTGTGCAAACCTGACCAGCATATTCAAATTATCCCTGTCCATGTGCAACCACCAGATTCTGCTATAATTGTCCTGGGATGGGTTTAAGGCTTAGTATTTTTTTTTAACAGTTCCATCAGAGGATGCTAATGTGCACCCAGGGTTGGGAGCCCCTGGGCTTCTCAAAGCCTGTGCAGGAAGGTTAGGATCCATAGCAGAGCTGAGGTCTGTTTGTGTCTACAGGTGAACACCAGGAAGCCCTGACTGCAGAGAAAGTAAATGTAAAGGAGAAAGAAGAGTCAGGCAGAAAGAGCAGAGTGCATATGCAGAAGTTGCTCCATGGCTGTGTGGACAGGAGCTCAGGGAGAAGCTAGCTTGCTAAAAATTCAGAGAGGTCTTTGCTATTCACTGGTATAAGCTAACACCCCCAATGGGGAGCACTGGCTTAGCAAATATAGCTTTGTGTGTGTTAATTGCTGCAGTAGATGTAAGAAGCATGACAGGTATTCACTCAAGCAGAAAGAGCAGAATTTCTCAGTTATCTTCCACTCATTTTATTCAAAATTGAAAGGATAGTCTGCTGTCAGCTGGGGCCTTTCGCTCTGCACAGGAAACCCCAAACCTTCACACCCCCTGATGGTGTCAAGCAGGAAACCTCAAAAAACGAGCATGCCACTGGCTTCTTCCCAAACGGTCATGGCTACTATTAGAAGTCCCATTGTTAAATTTTGCTTTAAAACCATGGTAATAAAAGAGCTGGGTTGACTTTTTTGCTTTGGTAATTATCCAAGCAAAAGAAAATACTCAGAGGCCATTAGAAAACTGTAAGACATTTTGGGTAGGAAACACTAAAAATGCCTTTAAAAATACTAAGTATAATAACAGTAGCCACATTTACTCAGCTCTTACTATCTTAGTCCTCTCAGGTCACTAAAATAAGATACTATAAACTATAAACTTAAAGAAGAAATTTATTTCTCATAGTTCTGGATACTGGGAAGTCCAAAATCAAAATGCCAACTAATTCAGTTTCTGGTGGGATTCTGTTTTTGGCTTGTAGATGTAGCTGTCTTGTCACAAGAGAGAGATGAAGGGAGAAAGGATGTGAGGGAAGGGTAGAGATAGGAAGAAAGCTCTCCAGTGTCTCTTCAGGCCCCCACCCATATGACCTCAATTAACCCAAATTGCTTCCTAATCTCCAAATTCATTCAGCACTGGGGATTAGGGCTTCAATATATAAATTCTGGTGGGATACAATTCATTCCATAGCACTTGCCATATGCCAGCATTGTTTTTAGACCTTTGTAGATGTTATATGGCTTAATCCTCACAATCCAATGAGGAAGTTACTCTAATTATTCTCATTGGACCGAAGAGAAGGCTGAGGCTCTAAAGTTAAGCAACCTGCCCACGGTCACATAGCTATAAGTAATCTCTTGGAAAATATCAACTATACTAAGAGAAGACCAAACTGGATGCACTACTCATTCTTTTTCCCCTGATCCTTGTAGAATAAATCCTCACAGTGTGTCAGGTTCCCTAAGGGCTCTAAACAACTAATGAGCTCTGACACCCATGATTAGGAGAGCTATATTGGAAATATTTGGTACTTATACCCTTTCTCTTCACAGAAAACTGAAAGCTCAATTTAAATGCACAGTCTCATTTGTTTGTAATACCATTAGGTCAATTTTGCCACACTTATGTGTTAAACCGACGTTTTGGGGAACCTACACTTATTATCAGGCGCTCAGACCATTTTTCTGTTCTCAAAGAGTTTAAATGAAGGAGCCTTTTGTATTTACCTAACTACAACAAAGGGTAATCGGTGCTATAGACAGTTGTATCCAAGAATTGGTAAGTGATGGGGAAGCCCTCAGGTCACAGAGTCCATCAGAGAAGAGGCGCTACTCAGCTTGAGTCTTGAGAGAGGGAGACCAGTTGGTCACAAAACCTTCAGGAATGGTTTGCAGGAATGTACAGGGAGGGTGTGGTGGCATTAGAAGCCATCCTACATATGTCATCTCATAAGGGGTTCACTGTGGTTGGGCTGAAGGGTGCAGTTTAGGGAGCTATCGCAAGATAGAACCTGAAGTCTCATTGGGAAAGGGGGAAAAATCCTAGATCAAGCAGAAATTTCTTTGCCATTCTGAGAAATGCTAGTATTACTGTTACCAGTCCCTGCAGGTCCCTATGCCCAGAACAACAGGACAAGATTTGTGTCTTTGAAGGATAATAGTAAGGAGACAACTGATTTGAGCTAAGAGATTAAAGATAGGGAACCATGGCTGTAGATCTCACCAGAGATGCTTGGAACCTGAACTCGAGCCAAGTGCCTAAGAGCCAAGTGTGGAGCTGGAGAAGACAGAGTGGAGTTTGATATTTGTGATCACTTTCTGAGGAATAAATCCAGTGGTACACAGTGCCAGGAAATAAAAAACTTAAAACTTGCCCTCTACTAATTATATGTAAATATTCTTGGAAAACATTATTTTCCCTAGTAGCTTATGATAGATATTCTTTAGATATCAAAAATTTTACTAGTGGACTGCTATCCATATATAGAGCTATCCAGTTGCCAATGTGAATTGACCTCCATTACTACATTGTTGAGCAGTTTACATTCTATTATACTTGAGACTCATCAAAGTATTCTCCAGGCTTCTCTAAAGTTCCATTGCAATCATAAAGAACAGGCCAGGAGGGAAGAGATCAACAACCACAGTTCTCCCCATCTCTATCAGCACCCTGAATCTAACTTCAGCAGCATCCTATTCTCCAACACCCATATTTCTCTAGCTGCCTTTAGGGACATTCTCTCCTTTACTTGACTTGAGGCTAATGGTTGATCTTAGTTGTGATAAGGTTAGAAATTTTCAAAAGAACCTATTTCTTGTCATATGTCAATGAGAAGTAACCCTCATAGATTTCTTTGAGGCATAGTTTCTGGAATTTTATATCAAGAAATTTTGACTCTCTGGAAGAGTTGCTATGCTCTCTCCTTTCTTAAAATGAGAATGACTTCAATTTTTGCTTTGGTTATCAAGAAGCTCAGAGCCAAATGTTGCATTCAGTCATAAGCTAGAGTTTACTCTAGTTTGTCCTATTCCAACTCTCCCTTTCCTTCAGTTTCCTTTTTTTTAAGTTTATTTTTTTAAGGTTTTGGTATGTCATCCCAAGTCTGTTCAAGGAAGAGAGTTATAGTTAACTTCTTGTTCATGAATTCTTATCAAATAATTAGCTTGATTGGGAGAAGTTATTAGCCTTCCTGTGTGAATCAGTCTATGGCACATCACTGGAAAAGGTTGAAGTGTGTCCACACAGGAGCAAAAACTTGGCCATCATTAGGGCTCATGGATCCTTGAACCTGGTAACCACTCCCTGCTGATATGGCCTTGAGCTCCCCCAGCCAGTAGACAGTGCCCCCATTGCCTGTTTTAAGCCCATGACACTGCTCCATCTTTTTCTTCATTTCTGTCCTAAGAGATCTCTCCAGTTCTTTGCTTGCCTTTGAGCTGAAGTGATTGACTTGCTCTGAGCCCAGTGAATAATGAATGCTCAAACCTTTGCAGACCAGGTTAGCTAGGCCTTGCACTTTCCCCAATAGGTGTTCTTAATAAGAACCATTACATAATAACCAACATGTATTGTGAACTTATGTGCCTAAAACTGTGCTAAGTGCTTCTGATACATTATGTTATTCCATTCTCACTGCAAACCTAAGGGTTTGGGAATATTACCATTGTCATTTTTTGAAGCAAAACCTGAAACTCAGGTTAAACAGCCTATTCAAAGATGCAGTTAAGTTCAAATTCAAGCCAGAAGTGGATTGAAGGCTTAAACTGAGGCAGTCTGTTTTTGCAACACACTCATGATCCACATAGTGTCTGACCCTCAGGTGTGTGCTGTGTCAAGAAGTGAGCATGGCAAATTCTCCTCACATTTGGCAATGTCAGGATACTGTCAACTTCCTCAAACAGTAACAGGGAAGAGGTAGCCTGTTCCTCCATACACCTATGTCTAAATTACTATTGATGGTTTTGTCATGATTGGTATGAATACAAATGAGATTTTCTGGGATGAAAATTGTCTTGTGCTTATGACTTCTGATAATTCTCAAGCTTATTGTAAAGCTCCATTTTGAAAGTTCTATATTTTGGGGTTACAGAAAATAATTCCCTGAAAATTAGAATTCATGGCTTTAAAGAGTCATGACTTGATTTTTGCCTGGAAGAGCTAACGGTCACTCCTCTCCATGTACCTTAGACTTTCCCACTATAAACTGTACAAATGTTCAGAAATAATAAGAAAAGTCAATGTTTGTTATGCAGAAAAAATATCCCAATGGTGATGACTATCACATTTAGAATATCTCAAATTTCACCTCTGTCCATATGATCCATTCTACCAGGATCAAGTCTTCATATACTGTGAAGGAAATCTTTAATGTTAATATAAAGGAGAACTCCTCATTTGAAAAGAAGAAAAAGAATTTCTTGTGCAGAATCTATATTAAGTTATATTGTTCAGTGTGTATACTCTATTATTTTACCTGAATGAAAATATACTTAGCCCTACATATTTTATATCTTATCATTCTTCTCTCCTACACACACACACACACACACACACACAGAGAGAGAGAGAGAGAGAGAGAGAGAGAGAGAGAGAGAGAGAGAGAGAGAGAGAAATCTTTAGCTCATAATAGACAGATACCTCTGAATGGGTTAAAAATAAACACGAGGCCTGGAAAGAAAGGCAGAAACAGTAATGACAGTTTTGAAGTTTCTAGTACCTGTTGTGACAGGAATAACAAATTAATTGGGACTATAACGGATTCTTTGTAAAGGTGAAGTAAACACACTTGACTGTATATTTTTCACCATCAGTTAAGTCTCAATTGGTTCTAAAAATAAACAGAAGACATTGAACAGTTTTAATGGATTCTGACACCTAGGTATTATGCTGTCACTCCAGTATAAATGAATCATAACTTTGGACTGCACCTAGGAATTACTACACATTTGGAGAAAATTTATGGTGCACCAAGCTTTGAATCATGATGTGATATCAAAACTAAAGTCAAAAGAGGAAAAAAGCTGGGCATAAATTATTATGCTCAAGCCCTTATGTATCTACCGATGCAACAGGTAAAGGTTAGAGGATTTAGGAATAGTGCCAATAATTATCATGGGTGCAGAGACAAATTTATTCTTCTGAAAGTTGTTTGCAGTAAAAAGATTTTAAAAAAAGGAATCCATTCTTGTACACATGATAGAAATGTTTAATTTTTCTTTTATGGGGTTCCTCTGCCCATCTAGACTAGAAGTGTCCTGAAGGCATGAGAATTTCTGTGATCCAAAAGTTCACACATTTTGTTTTTAATAAAAGGACCGGTCATTGGATGGGTCCATTTACTGGACTGACTGACTACAATAATAATCACAATTGATCAAACTCATTGTTTCCAGTCACATGGATAAAAAATCAGAACCTCTTGCTTTTCAAATGAGTGGTTGGCATGGTCTGGAGGTTGCCTTGAAGTTAGTGACTCATCATAGAGGGAAGATGGCCAGAGGATATGCCATTTTGAAGAGAAATCTGTAAATAAATAACAATGTTTTGAAACTCCATCTATATCACTAGAAATTATTAAATGTTCATGTATTTTTATTTGATGGAAATATCAGATTTTAAAAAGAATAAAGATATCAGATTCAGACATCAGGAGAACATTTCTGAAGCACTTCCATTCCATCATAGAAATAAGAATACCACATATTTGTCTGGCATTTGATGTTTTTCAAAGCATTTTTGTGAGCAGTATTTTATTGTGTCTTCTGTTAAGCAATGTGGCTGACAGATAAAGAAATAGAGACAGATTAACTTAATCAGCAAGGAAGCTGATATTAGAGTGGTAGTCTTTTGTGGAATCAGTAGTCTTTCCAGAATTTCACTTATTTTACTGTTGGATCAGCAGGGCAACATTTAACATTCACATAATGCTGTTTATTTTAACTGGGTAGCAGGGCAATTCAGCTTATCCCCATGTTATAGAAGAGAAGACTAAGGAACCCAGTGGTAAACTGCCCATAATTGCACAGCTAGGAAGTGGTAGAAATCAGGAATAGATCCTGCTAGTCCCAAGAGCCTTCTTCATGTGATTTGGCTACAGAAATGGAGCATATTAAACAGAACTGCTTTTCTTTCTGTTGTTCAGCTCGCTGTATTCTAATGGTTCCAAACAACCCTGCTAGTTAATTCACTGAGTTTATTGATTTCTTTGAGAGTCAACAACTGAGGCCCTACATCTTATGGAATAGTGTGGAAGGCTAACCAGAGATAACCTTTTGGCAAACATTTTTCCACTGTTTGAGGGAAAACTGCAATGAGGGACCTCATCTTTTAATGATAAATCTGTAAATAATCAAACATATACCCAACTACAAGAGCATTTGTCTTTAAGTAGAATTCCATGTGCTGTTCAAGATAAGTAACTAGTCTGAGTTTTAGGCATGACCCAGAGGATGAGGCCAATACCATGTGGGGAGGCAGGGGTGCCAGTAGGGTAGCCTACTGGAAATGAGGGTTGGGGAGATCAAGGGTAGAAATGGGATAGAATGAGGCCAAATGGAGGCCCGTCTAGGCCACCAGACCAGACCATGGGAACTGCTCTTCACCACCCTGGTCACAGACACAAGTCTTATGGCGCTCTTCACTTTTGTTGGCTCATCTCCTCTGGGCTGCGATTTTGATACAAGCATCCTGGAAAGGCAACCACACGTTTGCAAAATTCACTCTAGCTTCTTCAGGGTTTAATCCATCCCTTGTGGCTACTTGTACAATTTCAGTTTCGATGCAAAGCTTTCTGCATTGACCTTGTACAGTTATAAATGTTTTAACATCCATAAAAAATAAAAATGTGCACTCCCATAAAAAGCAGCAAACAGAAAACACAGTAAGTAGTAGGAAGATTTGAGGCCGTGCAGCGCTAGTCTCCATAAGGCCGACGCTCCTGCAAGCTTCCATCGCATCCCTGAACTTAATGGCTGTGGATACGGTTCTCGCTGGCTTTTTAGAGGGCATTATATTAGTGTGACTGTCGGTAAGTACCAACCTCACATTTTATTTCCACTGCAAAGGAGATCATTTCCTATGCTCCTTCAGGAAGGGAAACAGGGCTTTGCAGCTTGTTTAACCCCCTGAAAAACAAACTGCAGCTGCCAGGACTCACAGGGCCGCTTCCTAGGCTCTTCAAGCTTTACTTCTCTTAGGAAAATGTGCTGTTTATGCTCCAACCAAAGTTTCTCGGTGTTTTTGTTTTCAAGATTAAAAAACACTGGAGAGCGAAAACAAAGCTTTTAAAGCTTCATAAAAGGTTGTGAGTTCATTCCTTTCTGTTTCTCAGGGTTATAAACATGGTTCCAGAAAAATCTCCTGCTCAGAGCTGAGAGACCTACCAGACATTTAAAGGGGTAGCACCTTAGCTTGTCAATTTTGAGAACACCAAATGATCCTGGAGGGTTTTTATTCCTTTAATCAGCTGTAATTTTCAGCTCTGATGCTGTCTGACAGGCTTCATCTCAAGCCCCGTGCAACACTGCTCCTCTGGCTTCATCGCTGTGAGATACAAATAAGGGGGAGGGGATCTGGAACATGAGCTGACAGCATAAATTGGCTGGACTCTCGCCCACCTATGGGGACATATGCCCCAGCCTGGAGGATGTAAGGGGAAGGGTCCAAAGAATGCCCACTTCAAGAAGGCCAGGTACTAAGGCTGTACATTTTTTCACAATTTCTTTCTCTTTCTTACTTCCCCTCCTCCACACCCCACCCATCTCTCTCTCGAGTTTTTAAACCAGTCCTTTGATTAATAGGCCCACAGATTTTGGATCTAAGAGGAAAGGGGGCAGGTACACATATACACACACACATGCACACATGCACACACACATACCCCTATATACACACAGACATGCACAAACATACTCTCAGGGGCATTTTTGCTTCACATGCTGAGTATTACCATCAGGAGCTCTGCTGTACCGAGGGCTTTCTATGAGCCAGTCACTGTGGTCTATGCTTTACAAAACATCTCAACGAATCCTCACATCATCTCTGGCAGCTTGCCTTTCAAGTCAGAAAGCTGACTTTGTGGGTAACAGAGATCAACTCCAGAGTTCCATGGCCTCCAGGTCAAAATGTCCCTTTTTTAAGTAACGTGTCTCCTGGTTGTATCTGCAGCAGGTAACCCCCATAGAAACAGACTTTCAGCAGCTCGAGTTTGGGGAAAGTGTCTCAGGTATGAGAACCAGGGTTGCCCTTGCTCAGGTCAAAAAGATACTTCTTCTTTACTGTGCCTTCATCCAGGTGGGGTCAGAAGGGGAGATAAACCATGTGGCTTTGACTTGAGTGTGGGGCCGAAGGGTGAAGAAGTGGCTCTGGGCATTCCTTCTGACCTTGAAGCCTTGGGAGGGGTCACACCAGATGTTTCCTGGGCCGCCTGTCAGATTGTGGGAAGATGCTTCCACAAGTCTGAGACCCTAGTGCCAGTGTCCCCCCATTTTCCACACATAGAATGCAAGGCCATCTTTCCCCTGCCTTTCCCGGTAGATAGGGCTTGGGGCCTTTCTGGGACAAGATATCCTCACTTTAAATATATAAATACTCATGTCTTTAATTACTTCAGGCCATTCTAGGAATTCTCATATGTTCAAGTGTGTTTGCTTTAGAAGTGTTCATTATATTTCTACGTTAGCTTCCTGGTGGGTAAAATGGAAACATTTAGATGATATGAGAGATATTGAGAAAAAAACTAATCTTAATAATGAAGTGGTTCATGTCCCTATCAGTAGCATATTGCTATTTGATATACTCTATAACCCTCATTTCATTTAATAGTTAGGTCCCTAGATGTCGTAGGCAGAATGGAATGAGGATGTGACAATCTTGCTTCTTTCTGAGAAACATCTGATCACGAGGTTTGCCCCATTCTCTTTCTCTCCAATCTTCATTCCCCTCCTCCTCCACCTAACCACAAAACAAAACAACCAGAAAACAAGCACTTGATTAGAGTTCTTGTAAAGGCTTTTCTTGGTTAGGTTTGTACGGGAACAACTTGAGTATAGAGGTCACTGGGTTGTAAAATGCATGCATTTGTAGATTTTACATATTGAGGTTCTCTGCTTTAAAAAATATATGTATGTGTACATGAAAATCTCCCAGGGTTGAACAATTTGTTACCCTTCATCTGGGGGTAATTTCTTATCAGGGAGGCCTCTTCCCTAAATTACATTTCAAGGTCATTGCTAAGTTTCAAGTTCAATCAAATCTGATTGTTGGCACAGGACATACAAATCCTTTTACTTAATGTTTTTAGTTTGCATATTTTAGCTACCAAACAATATCACAGATGCAAAATATTACCTTGAAGAAGGAAAGTAATTAAGTGGCCTTTCAGGGTCTTAAACATATAAAAACCCATGTGAAATCGTGTGTGGGTGAAACCATCCCACCCCATGAAGAGACTTATGCTCCGGTGTGATGGTAATTAACCACCTCCTCAAATAGCTGGTTGTTCTTGTAACCCTCATGTCAGGATTAGAATCCTTTAAATAACAACCGTGTTTATGGTTCTAATTTGGTTTGCAATTGATTCTCCTAAAAACCATAAACCAGAAAAGTGCTTATTTTACGGACCACAATATAGCCTTCATGGAGACTATTTTAAAATTACTCTGGTGTCCTACAAACTTCAAGATCTTTTGTTTTCATAAATTATGAAAGGGAAATGTCACAAGCACTCATCGCTGTGTGCCGTGGCTCTGCTGACAGCTGTATGATGCACACTCAGTGCTGCAGGTTGGAAGCTGAGAGTTTCATCAATAAATATGACTCTGATCGCTTCATGTCGACGGTCAAGGTAATGGCGTTTTAGTGTCTTGGAAACATGCACCACTCCCAGCCACACGCGGACTTGAGGGTTGAAATCCACAGAGCAGGGCTCATCTCATTCTTCCCTCTTGACAGAAATTCCACTTTTTATCTATCTCACAATTCTTGATGATAATCTGTTTTGATACAGTCATATTTCTTACTTGTATTTTGCCACCACATAAGGCTCACATAAACTGTGGCGAGCATGTGGAGATCAGAGGGGACACAATCTTGTATATTACATGAGGAGGTCTCTTCTGCCTCCCATCCAGTTTAGCGTGGGCATGACCACTGCTTCTCTGGATCCCTAAAGAGAATTAGATCAATGCTTTAAAATATAAGGAAAGAAAACAACAGAAGGCCAGAAAAATTAATCCTACACATAGGAAGAACCATGTGGGAAAAACCTCAAGGGCATTTCTTCTTTTAAGAAATCAGTAATAAAACATTTTTGTATAAAATAATTTAAAAATAGATGGTAGCTTTCCTTGATATCCAAACTGTTCTACTTATCTGATTTTCATTTCCCTTTCTCCTTCATCTGCAGATATTGTCTCTACCATGAAGGATCCTTTACTGGTATGTTAGATCCAAATATTGTACATTATTGGCATTTAAACTCATTAGTTTTGTGTACTTTAAAAATGCATGTTTGTGTTTTGCTTCTCTCACAATTTGATAGTATAGCACAATACACACACTTGATAGTGAAAAGTATTTTGAAAAAAGATTAAAGATACTATAATTGATATTGCTGCATATGCATGGTAACATTGGGTATTTTTTTTTTTATTTTTTTTTTTTTGTATGTCTCTTCTTAGTATGAAGCAATTCCTTTGAGTCAGTTCTTTGCCCACAAATACTCTCCTTGGAAGAATTCTAAAGTTGACACTAGATATCTAGATTTAAAATGTCACTTAAAAAATTAAGTTTATGACTCTACTCCCAATCAATTTTTGCTTTAAGATTTTTCAGTGTTGACTTACATTTTTTAAATATCCTAGTCACCTTAACAGAATTTTTAGTCTCTGAAATAGAGTGTGTTAATTTGATTGAATGTTTTCTTAAACCACAAAACATGGAAAGGCAAAAAATCATGAAAATCCTTGTATCTGGGGAGTCTTAGGGTGCTAAGTAGGTTAACATGTTACCACAACTAGAGGGAAACAGAGTTTTTGACATGTGAATGTTAAAAACAAAGTCTCGCAAACATTTGAGCTTTTTTTTACCCTCTGAATTTTCTTTTGCATTGCCCATAATTCAAATAATGTTAAAGTGTAACCAAAAGAATTTTCAGAAAATATGTTGAAAGCAACCAATTTATGCATAAAAAAATCAAGACAGACAGCTAATATTTAAAAAGCCTGTGCTCCTAGCATTCATTCCTGATCTCTGCAAAATTTGTTTTATACTCATAATTACCTTCTTATTTCATAGAGAAAAATGCCTTTTTTTCCCTCTTCTTTATTGACCAAACTGTGATGAGAAAATAAGAAATTTAATGCCGGTGGATTATTCTTCCTTTTATTATTTTTTTTTTCCAAAGACCTGGGAAAGAATTGGCTCCAATTAATGCTGAGACCACTTTATTTGTATAAAAATATAACATGGTTAATAAAATGTTATCTCTGAATAAAAATGTAACTACAATGAAATGCAAATGTAAGGGCTGCTAATGTGCAATACTGTATACCCAGGTTGATTTCTTTAGTGGAGAAAAATATCTATGATGCTCCCAGTTAAATTAAATTATACCAGAATGTGTTCTTTAGAAGGTCTTGGAAGCTTGAGATTTCAGACTTTAATGCCTACACACAAACCAACTTTAAAAAGCAAAGATTTGAAACAGATAAAGCAACATTTTGCCTAAAGTTCATTCATCAAAGGGCTGCATATCTTGAAAAGGGTAAAAGTACTACTAAACCCATCAGGGATAAGTAAAGGCTATATACTATAGATTATTTTAATCCCCCAGCTAGATATAAAAGGGATAATTACATATTTGTGGTTGAAGCCATGTGGTGGAAAAATCAATACAACTTTTTTGTATGACACTTCATTAGTGTGAAAAATTTTAAAAGCTGAGAAGAACTGCCTTGCAATTAAATGCCTCTGCTACTTCAGCTCCAGTAATGGGTTTGTATTATTATCTAGTTTATTTGAAATAGTGGTTGCACTATAGAAGTAATTGGAAAACATTGATTATGCACTTGTATCTGGAAAGCCTGGCAAATCATTACAGGGCCCGGCAACAGTTAGTTAGCCTTACTAATGAAGCACTAATTGCTCTAAGTAGGTTAACACGTTAGTGAAACTATAGAGAGATAATAGTTTAGAAAATTCTCAGATATTTTGCCAAACATGTACTTTCATTTAATATTCCAGAGATAAAATTCATGGGGGTTTTTCTTCCTTTTTGTTTTTTGTTTTGGCTTTTGATGCTCTGTTGGGGGTGGGGGAGGAAAAGTAACCTAAATGAAGTTCCCACAATTGTTTGGCTTGAAACGACTCCATTTCCTTCCATGCTCTTTCCCTATTATCCCAACCTGTTTAGCACATTGACTAAACCGTGATCAGCATGGCCATATCAAACAAGCTCTGGGGTCCTTCCATTCAGAAACTTCTGATATTTCTATCTTGGGTCAGTCTCCCAGATCAAGCAAGGCCTTCATGATTTAATCAAGCAAATTCTTCGTGCTGTTGAGTCATGATCCTATTGTCCTATGTCTAGAAAAAGTATAATTTAAAAACTTTTTATTTTTAACTTCAAATTAATTTGGTTAGTGGAACTTAATAGGGCTTTATTGATAGGAAGGGGGAACAGGAAAATCTCCCAATGATATTTATGGGATTCTTAAGTGGAAAAGAGAATTAGTGTTGGAGAAATTCTTGCATATATGCACCGGAGATAAGACAAGAATGTTCAAAGCACTAGTGTGTCTAATAGCAAACAAACAGAGACTCTAGAAACCACTCAGTACCCATGACAGGGTAACAGTTAAGTAATTGTATTAGATTCACACCATGGAGTAATATGCAGTAGGTAAAAATGAATAACATAAAACGTAGGCACACACATTATGAATGAATCTTAGAGATACAGTGTTGAATGAGAAAAGTTTTGAAAGAACACATATGGTATGATTACATTTTATAAAATCCCAAAACAAAACTAAATAATTTCAGTAATATGTACACATATAGCAAAATTACTTTAAAAAATGTATGAAATGATATAAATAGAAAGTTCAAGATAGAAATTACTTCAGAAGGTAGGGAGGGGCACATTGGAGGGGTTGTAGTTTTAAATTGGACGGAAATTCATGCTGTTATTTTAACATTGTGCTTTGTAACTCTAATGTTACAGATACTTTTGTACATAACAATAAAAATGTTTTAAAGAATCGTTATCTTCTACATCATGTCAACTCCAAGCACCAAGTCCATCCCTTTAGTTTTCTAAAGAAATCAGAATAAAAATGTTATTAATTTTAAATTATGCGGGTTTTTTTTTTTTTTGGCTCGTTACTGACAATATCAATGTGAAAAACTAAAGGAGAGAAAATAATTTTAATGAAAAAATGTTGATTAAAATATAACGATTCACTTTTATATGTTTATAATTTATTCCATAAAGATGGGAGATATTTCTCTTTGCAATGCTCAAGTAGTCTGTTCTCTCATTGAGTCAGGAGTACTTCATGGTTTATATCTGAGTAGCAGATTTATCTTTGGGGACATTTAAGGAAACAACAATGGTATAAGAATTGGAGAGAGCACTGTGCCTACCTTAAAAACATATATATGTGTGTGCATATATATTCTCTATTCCTTATTTGGCCACATTTACCAATGTAAAAGACCTTTGAATGATGTAAGTGCTATAAGATACCCAACAAAGTCTGGGAGTCAGTGGGAGAGGGGAGACTCATTTTCTGTGCTTTGCTTTCCATGCCTGGCCATGTCTGCTTTCCTGTTCCTGTAGCGTGTGGCATAAAGTAAGTGTTCAGTACACCTTTTCCAGTCAAGTTTTTTTGTGAAACCAGTTTCAAAAAAAATACTCATGTTAAATACATAATTTATTTGAGTGCCAAAAGTGAAATTCACAAATAATACAACAATGACTCAGAAAAGAAAAATTTAGTTTCTTAAATCTCTAAAAACACTCCTCTGAAGCAAACCCAGAACTAGTGATGCTGCCGAGTTTTTTTTTTTTTTTTTTTTTTCTAACATGTGGGTTGAAGGTAGTATCTTGAGAAATGCAGCTCATGAGAAAAAATGTCCACAAAAATGTAAAAGGGTGTGAGGCTCAAAATATTTCCTTGATCTGTTTTTTAAGAAAGCCTAAGAATTCTTACCTCTTAGAGTTACCTGGTGAAATGTTTGCAGGTACGCAAAGTTAAGTGATGCCTAGGATATGCTTCCACACAGTCCAGGGTGGGCAGTGAGCAGGAATACAGATGAATCACGTTGGCCCTGAGTGTGAGATGACGCTAGCAGAAGCTAGAAGATGAGTCTATGTGGGATTATGACATTATTTGATCTTGTATCTATTTGATTTCTTTCCACAATAAGAATTAGATTCAAATTTATTGAAATCTTATTTGAAATTATTTTGTTCAACCGTTCTAGTCGATCACTCATTAGGTTTCCTTGGGTTGGAAAAAAAGTTGGATTTTCATTCTGGCCACTTATTCCTCTGGAGATAAAAAACAACAACAACAAAAAACCCACCTCATTTATTTATTTTCAAATGACTTTGGGTGGTAGCAAACAGGTGCCATTCAGAGAAGCCAGTTGAAACGGAACTGTCAGCCTTTAATAGGAGTTTGTGTTTCTCTCAATGTTGATGGGATTTTCTCCCCTTGGAGTTATTGGAAGGATCTGGTGGGGTGGGAGGTTGCAAAGAGAGGGGATTATTGTTTAAATGGGACCCTGTTTCTAGCCTTAAGTCAGAGGAGAGCCATTCTGGTTGCATTCAACATTTCAAAGAGAAGGAACAATGCTCTCAGAGCGCTGCTCTCTACAAAGCAGCTCATTATTGTAAATGTGGGGCATGTTTAGACTGCTAAGGAGAATCATAAAAGTACAGCCTCTGCTGCAAGCTCCTTTGGCAGTAAACATTGTCCTCAGGCCAGATATACTTCCGGGCAGCCCCAGCACCCACAGCCTGAGTGGAAAGCTCACTCGATGATGCCGGACGGAGGAATGTGGAGTTAGGAAGTATAAATGTGCATGGTGAACATTATCTACAAGGTCTTTTATGTTAAGGAAATCATGACACCTGCCAATCTTTCAAATTCCAAAGGGTAAAGCATGAGGCCTAGTAGGCTGTCATTGAACATGACAAGCTTAATGCCAAGTTTATAACAGAAAAAGGGCAATCTTATTGTGGTTTATTCAGTTTTATGCTGCTGGTTCAGTAGGAAGGCTCTCTCTCTCTTTCTCTCTCCTTCTCTCCCTCTCTCTTTTTAAATCTAATTTATAACATTTGAAATACCAAACGAATTCTTTACATATCTCCTGAGCCCCCACTCCTCTCTGCTACCCCCGTCTCTCCTTTAGGGAACAACCCCTAAATCCTTCCAATTTAGCATCTTTGTGAGGCCAGACAATAGTTTGAGTTGAGCATTTCCTTCCGTTGTTATAGAGCTGTTTCTAACTCCAAACATTTCTGTTTAATTACTGCTCAGACTGTTGCACTATTTCCATCCAACCTGCCCGGCGCTTGAGCCCATTGGGCTGAAGAAAGAATTACTCCCTGCGCTGTTCCTTAGCCCTTCTTGTTCAGATCTGTAATTGGCCCTGTGTTTTTGACTTTTTGCTAATAAGCAGCTTACTTTCTCTCCCCCTAGACTCAACCCACCACTTTTGTTTCATGAATTTTACAAAGGATTTTAATAGATGCTTTAGGCTATGCAAAATGTTATATGAAGGGGAGCGCTAATGCAGCAGCCTTGACACAGAGGACGTGTGAATGGCTGCTTATCATTACAGTCAGGTCTCAAAATTTTCATTAGGAGTTCTGGAGGACAAAAGAAGAAAAAAGTGCAGCTATATGAAAGAATATTAACCTATACTGTGTAACCAACTATAATTGCTTAGCATTTTACATTAACTCTCTTCAGACACGGCCTCTCATTATTTTTACACATACATAATAACTGCTTATTACAGCGGTATAGTTCATGCCGATATGTAGTGGATAGGGCTGTGTCAGCACTTCCAATATAAGACCCACTTTCATGGGTTTAAAACAGCTGTAAAACTTACCTCCAGACCAAAGATTGGTAATCAACTTTCCACCTGGAGAGGGAATTTTGTTTAAAGTTAAAACAAAAAAATATCCCCCCAAATACCACTTTCATTAAGAAAAAAACTTTGCTTGTTTTACATTATGAATGTAACAAAGTGAATGGGCATGCTAAAGACACTTTTGAATTTCTAAATATGGATATTTATTAAAACCCACTCTAAAATGTGCTTTCAATGATAAATTAATTTTAAACAGCACTGAAATTAAATAACACTTTCACAATGGGCTTTATTGAAAGTATTTACATTTCCAGGAGACTTCACTTTATGCAGTGGTGCTAGGAACTCCATGTATTTTCAAGATGGTTAGTTCATAGTTTTCTCTGGAAAATAAAATACTTACCAGTTTTATGTTTTAGTGAAATGTCATATACTTATATATAACAACATATGGACTTTGAGAATTATTTTGGCATTCTGTTTTCTAAAAGTCTCTGAACAACTACTTTTGGCTAAGGGAAGGAAAGTAGGAATTTGGCAAAATACTGAAGTCCTTGAACTTGGAAATTGGGAAGACAAGGTGGTGGATTTGTCACATGAACAAATGAGTCAATTTGTGAAGGTTTGGGCTTCTGGTAGTACTAATTCCAAGGAGGATGTTACTAATTTTCACTGACTTTGTAAAATTCTCCAAAATTTTCTCAATGGCCAAAATGTAAAAGTATTTTGAAATCATGTTCAAATAATAATCATGTGTGTATTGTACACACAATGTTTCCAATTCAAGTGTCCTGAGTTAGATGCATTTGTTTCTAAAGGATATGTAAGCTACAAAATAGCATATCATTTTTTGAAGTTTAAGAGAAATGCTTCTACTGGTTAAAAGAGAACTTACATGGAAATTTTCTCTTATGTTGAAAAAGTCTTAGAAAAATATCTTGAAACTAATTTCAAACAGGGTGGTTCAATAGCAAAAAATCGGAGCTACATACCTAAATACATTATGTTTATGAACAATAAATCAAACATCAAACATAAATGGGATAAAGTCGAGTGCATGCCTTTAATTTCCATTAGGTTTCTGGTCTTTCCATCTGCTTCTCTCACACTTTAACTCCGATGACAAAGCCATCTTAGCTGTATTTGCCAGAGTTAGCTGATTCCTTGACACAGCCCAAGAAGTACTAAAAAGAAAAAGAGGTATCCATTTAAAAGTGCAAGTCCATTTAGAATATTATCAGGTTTTATAAAGCAACTTATGCTTATGTCTTGAAGTGACAATTTACAGAAGGTGGAAACATGGACTTGAAGTGGCTCTCAGCAAAAGCATTAATTTTCATGGTACTGGTGCAGTAAGGAAGTAGCAACTCTGTTTCTAAACTGTTGGAGAGAAGGGTTCCTGGCTGGCATTTGTGCAGTGACTCTTCAGCAATGGAAAAAGCTGCAACTTGTTAGTACAGTTACAGTAAACAGTGCTGGCCTCACATAGCTAATTAGCTGTGGCCCTGGCTCGCCTGTGCTATGTGGTGACACTCTAATCAGAGATGATTGTCATCAAATATCACAGATGTCTCTCTCTCGCTGCTCAGCCCAGGCAGGAGCTGGTGCAGCTTAGAGCAGGCAGCGATCGGGCTGTTCAGAGACACTAGGTCTCTGGGTGCCTCAGCTGCCGGTTGCAGGCAGCTCGTCACTCTGCCTGCTGAGAGAAAGGAAGCAGGGTTAGGCAAGGGGGGGAATCCTACCTGTCGGGTGTTCCAGGAGGCAGTGATGCAATCAGTTTGAAAGGAGAGGTTTCAGAACAAAAACCTGTAACTGAAGCTACTCAGGACTTTTTTGAGCCACCTGGGATTCTTGGAGATGACAAATGCTAATTTTTTCAATTCATTACATATTTTTGAACTGAGTGTCTGAGAGGGCTAAGGAACAGGCTTAAAGATTTACAAGCCACAATCAAGGATGTGGTAAGGAAAATAAAGCAGCATGCCAAGAGGTGTGACTTGAGTCCGAAAGTGGGAACCTGATAACCCTATAATCCTCCACCTCTCACTCACAGCTAGTCCTTCTCACTCCACCCCATAAACTTAGAAACCCTCTCCTCAATGCTCTGACCCTCCACCTATCGTCCTGTTATCCCGCAGGAGTTGCGGAACTCCTGCCGCTGCGGATGCTAGTGATCCTCTATTCTGAAGGGCTCTCAGCTTATTTGATTTCTCTCAGAAGTAACCACTGCCACCCTCGCGTTTTGCCACCGTGTTCAAATGCCCATCCCCTTCATCCCCCTCAGCACCTACTTGCATCCCCAATTGCCCCATGGGCTCTTTGTTCTTGTGCTGGAGTTTTAGGGGCTCCATCTCCTTACCTAGAGTCTCACTCCACTGCCATCTTCGGTACAACCTCATCCACCACGGAACCCACTCTTGACATCCAGTTCTTCCCCAGGGCTCACACTGGGGCTCCACATTTTCACTGAACAATTTCAGTCAACGTCTCATCTCTTGTTTGACTTGCCTCAAACTATAAACCCATCTGTCCTGCATCCCATCCCTTCTTTCCCTGTAGGTGCTTCGTCTAAGTCAGGTCCTGCTTTGTTCTTGCCAACTCATCCATGATTCCATGTTCCACTCAGGTCACTTGAGTTGGAAACCAGAAACCACGCTGGAACCCTGCTCTCCTTAGTTCCCAAAGTCACACTTTCAGGAAACCGTTGTGTCCTCCTCCTTACCTCTCCATTCTTCCATGCCATTTCCTCTCTTTCTCTGCCTTACTCAAATCTTTGTTATCTCTTTCTCTTGGACTAATTCCTGATTCAAGAATATCCCTCATCCTTCAGAGTGATCTTTCTAGAACACAAAGCTGATCCTGTTATTCCCTTTCTCAACACCTTCCACAGATCCCTAAGCTTTGAGGAAGGCCTAGAGTTTGAGGCTCTTTGGATTGGACCCAAGCCCATTTCCGAACCTGCCTGTGGCCATCCCTTACAGCCCTGTGGACTGTGATTTTTCCACTGCCCCTGCTTTAGTCAAGCCTGAGGCTTTTAATATGCATTAAATACCCTTCCCCATTCTGCTAAAGTCACCTCAAATTTCTTCTTTCCTCAGACATCTTTCCTGACATTTCCAGCAAAAGAAAATGCTGCTTCCCAGCATCTCATTTTTATGTTTGTGCTATAGATCTAATTACATCCCTATGAATGTTAGCATGTCTGTCTACTCCACTTGGCTGAGAATCCTGGAGAGCATGTAATGTTCATCTTTGCAGTTCTTCACCTGGCCTTGCCTGGCACATAATAGACCCTTAAATATTTATTACATGAATGAGTGAATAAATGCAAGGATGAATGAATGGAAGGATGAGTGAGAATATACATCACATAGGAAAATGTAGGAAGAAGAGTAACATCTTTTCACAAACTCAGAGCTTAGGTCAGGGGAAGAGTGCAGGCAGAGGAAAGAGTAATAACAATAACTACTATTCATTAGGCATGTACTTTGTGCCAGGCACCATGCCAAGTTTACATAAGTTATCCCATTTAAACATTATGATTTTATTTGTCTTACTAATAAGAAAACTGAGGCTCAAGAACCAGTGTATGAACCCCAGAATACTTGCTGTATTTCAAAGTCACCCTGCCATACCACCCACAGGTATGGTATTGGAGGTTTCAAATTTTTCAATTTAGGCCAAGGTAGATTTGAAAAAGGGATACGAGTGACATCCTTACTACTTCATGGTTAAAAAATAAGATAGAGGTTTTTATTACAAGGCAACGAGTCTATTTCCTTAGCTCAATACAGTGTACTATGGGGGTGGTGGTTCTACTTTTCCCGTTTCTCAGCCCTGGGTCCACAGAATCCCTTACCTATGACAGTCCCCTTGTAAAATGCAGGGCTTCATTCAAAGTGGGGCTCAGGAAAGAGTCAAGTTTGAAAAAACCTTTCAATTGGATGCAGACTAGAATCCTTGCCCAGGAAGTTCAGCAAAAATGTGGTCAGAACACTTGGTTTGCAAATAAACATTTTCACAACCCACTTATTATTTGTTAGATATGATGCTTTCACCAAATTAGTTGAATAATTGAACCTCTGGTCATTGTGGTATGGAGTAGACAGCCTCAGTGGTGCACAGAATAAAGAATGTGTGTTAGAGTAAGCGAGAGTGTGGGGGAGCTGGTTGAATTTAAAACTTCTGAATGCTTGTAAATAATATTGAAAGGCTGTTTTCCAACATTTAATTGGATGGAATATAAGGCTCTTTTTATAAAATTTTTTTTTTTTTTGGAATGGGGAGGAAGTTCAGGAAAAAATATGTCTTTGGCTTTGGCACTGAAAACATAAAGTTCTTGTATCTCCTCTCTGGCTTCCCCACCTTTTCCAGTATGTTTGCTAGGTATTTTTTCTGTCTCTGGTTTGAACTTTATTTTGTCAAGTTTCTGGAATCATAAGGAATACAAAACTGCCTAGAAATTGAAATAGGTGCTGACTCGTTTGAATTTGAACTGTTTTACTGGGCTTCTAGAAAAACAACAATGATCTTAAAAAGCCACACGTTCCTACAGGCATAATGAGGACCAGGGAAGACCACTAAAGGCTCCTGACCTGAGTGTGAGTTCATAAGTTTAATCAAAATGTAGTCTTTTATTTTTATTGGGGGACATTTTTTTCAACCCTATAGTTATGTGCTAAACCAAAGCAAAGTATGTATAGCTAAGAAAATAAGTAAAATAGGCTAAATAATCAAGTGATGATTTTAATTTATACATAACCACAGAGTATTAGTTATGATTGCCATTTGCATTTGTGACATCTTTCACTTTGTAATGCATGTGTGCGTGTATACAAACACACACATATATGTATATATATATATGTATATGTATATGTATATGTGTGTGTGGGTGTGGGTGTATCCAGTCACATTTGGACCTATAAGGTTCGTAGATAAATATCATTATCTCCAATTTAGAAACAAGATAAACTAAGTTCAGCAAGATGCTATGACTTTCCCATGAGGCAAGTAGATTTCTGGAAGCCCAGTGCTTTCTCTCCCCTGTAGCCACATAGCACTAAACATGCATGTGCCTGTGTGGGCTGAAAGCTGTGCTCAGAATGCAGGCTCAAGTTTAATTCCATAGCAGGTTAGAATAGTAAGCAAATTTAAGATTGTGCAAAAGTTGCATTTCTGGTCCCAAAGCCTGGTTTAATAAAAGCAAATCAGCCTTGACTATTAGCTAAGTAAATGAAAGTGTTAATTAAGCTCAGCTCCCTCGTCAGAAATAAAAGCCTGTAAATTTCAAACATACCTGAGGAATGTGAGCGGGCAACTGTGAATTTGTGTACAGGGTGTCATTACATTCATTTGTTTGCCTGGTGTCCAGTCTGGGGACTGCCAGATAGTGAACCTTTAATAAATGAGAAAAGGAGTAAAGGGGGGGGGGGGGGGAGAGGAGGGAGTACAGGGGTGAATGAAAACCGGGGAGAGGGAGAGCAGGAAGGAGGGAGTGAACTTCATTCACTAATTGGCTGTGTTGAAGGTGAATGTTAACTAAGGCACAGTTTGGACAGGTGCCAATTTGTTCTTCTTGCCTGGGCTATTAGCTGAGTGCCTTCCATTAGGTATGAATAGATGTCCACAAACGTTCACAGGTAAGTCAACAGCTCTGCACGTGCCCACACCCACCAGCACACACACACCCTCTCAAACCCATTTCCCATGTAACACAAAGGGCCAGAGTAAAGGTATAATCATAAGGAGGATGAAATCCTGTAGATGAGGAAGAGGTAAAGGAAGACGTCTCTGGTGAGACTTAGGGATCCTTTAATAATTAGGACACCGAAACTGAAATACACGTGCATATACGGCTGCACGTGGAGTTTCCATAAACTTGGGAAGTGTGGGGAGGTAGTTGTATTGCTGAAATGAGGTCAAACATATTCACTAAAAGATAAAAGCTGCTCAAAGTAAGGGACTTTCTAAAAACTCAGAACAGGAAATAAAAGAGCATAACATCCGATGAGGCTAGCCAAATTACGATTTGTTTCCAACAGAGAGATCCACCTTAAGAAAGGTCCAGAGAGCTCAATAGAAACCAAATAGAGTAAGAGGAAGTTGGGAGTGTGGGTGTCAGGCTGTCAGTAATCTGACAGCTATGGTAACTACCCTCTAATCCAGCCAGCTCCAGCCACGCTCTCGCTGACACCACCAGGACTGACTGACAGCTGAGGAGCAGGCACTTTTTACAGGCTCAAGTGACATCCAGTCTATTAAGGCTGACAAGCACAAAGCAGAGATTTGCCCTGAATGGTTTGGTACTGAAGTCTAGTAAAGGGGTTATTTGAAAGGTCTTAGAGAAAGTGTCAGACTCCAGCTCAGATGATAACAATATTGTAATGATGGTACTGGACAATGAAGTGTGATGATTGCTCATCCGGGCCAGGAAGACTGTAGGCGAATGGGGAGTGCTGAGGATGAGCACACGGAATCCGATTCTCCAAGGCCAGCATGCAACTGTTCAAGAAATTTCCTTGTGGGTGCATTTGCTTGCACCTTTGGGAGCTTCCTATAGCTACATATTAACTGTATTATTTGTGGGAGGACTGGAGGTGGCAGTGAGCAGAGTGGAGGACTGGGTATAAAGTTGGTGACACCTGAAAGGAACATTTGCCTACCTTTGGTTTGCTCCTCAGTTCTTCAGCACGCTTTGGAAGTATTTTCAAAAAATGAATTGGAATTTTTATAATTGCTTTGCTTATAGCTCTGGCTGAAAGGTAAATAAGTGACTCCAATGATATGACCCTTACTGTCACTGTGGTTATTATTGAATGCAATGTCTCTCAGAGGGTGCCAGGTACTGTGTCAATAATACATGTCTTTCTTTCTTTCTTTCTTTCTTTCTTTCTTTCTTTCTTTCTTTCTTTCTTTCTTTCTTTCTTTCTTGTGGGACTGGGAATTGAATCTAGGACCTTGCACTTGCCGAGGAACCAAGCTACACCTGCAGATCCTTATTTTATTTTATTTTATGTATTTCAAGACATGGTCTCATCAAGTTGCCCGGGCTGGCCTCAAATTTATGATCCTCCTGCCTCAGCCTCCTGTGTAGCTGAGATTACAGGCATGTGCTACCACACCCAACCCTGTCTTCTCATGGTTCTCTATTAAATAAAAAAAGGGCAAGTATCATAATCCTGTTTTATTGATAGAAAAATGTCTCTCTTGTCACTATTCACTCCATTTGGGTTAGGCATGTCCTTATTGTATATTTATTTATTGGCCATTTATTTATTTAGTTCATATAAATTATGTGTTTAACATAAGAAAGAAACTTCAGTAGATCCTAGGATGACCTCAGTGAGCAAAGGAGTATGGTCCCTGTCCACACATTGATTAGACTCCAGGGCTGAAGGCTGATGCTCAACTACCAGCACACCAGCTGTTAATAAACTGACATAACTTCCATTTTGGCAAATAGCCACTGCTCTGAGCATCAAGTGCATCCCTACTTCTCTCCCACATCTGCTTCTCTGGCCTCCCCACCCCCATGACTTCTCTAAACTCCCCATGATCCAGCAACCAAAGAATAGATGCCTGGCGTAGCAGATCTCTCTCCTAACATTATGTCCAGCATCTATTCTGAATGGTCCTTCTAATTTTTATATCTACTAGTTGAGAAAATATTTAAATCCTACCACTAGTGAAACTCATAATTTTAACATGTACAAAAAAATTTCAAACTGTTTTTCCAGAGATCCAAGTTTACTCATACAAAATTCTAAAAGTTTTCCCACATGGAATTTCCTTGAGAGTTGTGTCCATATGGAGAGGTTAAGTTTGAGTGTGCATAGATAATAAGAAGGCAGAAGCAGCAAGGAGTTTATATCCCAGAGAAAGTAGACTTAGTCTCACTATGAGAAGTTGCAGGGTGTGAAGATAATACCAAGTCATAAAATCAACAAGGAAGGGAAGAGGAAAAAGATAGGCAGGTGGGGCCTGGGTCCACCCTCCTTATGGATGTATCTGTATGGCCTTAATATTGCTGTGGGACAGAAACATGAGCCTACAATATCAAATCATGTTCTAGACTTCAAGAACTGGAGAACCAAATGTAGACAACAGAGAAGAATCCTATGGGTGAGTACCCGAGACGGAGAAGGTAGGGGCAAAAAGAAGAGGGAGGAAGAGACTTAGATTACAAAATACATGAAGATCACTAAACCAATTAAGAGAACATCAAAATTTTCCATTTTCGACTCAATGGTAGCCCTAAAAATCAATAGACTGCAATCATGGAAAAAATCATCAGCTTGGCAGCCATTGGAGTTAGAACTTCTTGTCCCATCCCACAGTGTAGTTATTTTTAAGTTTTTTTTATTTTTACAGAATTCATTTTGATTCATTGTACACAAATAGGGTACAACTTTTCATTTCTCTGGTTGTACATGATGTAGAGTCACACCATTCGTGTATTCCTACATGCAATTCATCACATCAATAGACTTGAAGTTAAGAATCACATGATTATTTCAATAGATGCAGAAAAAGCATTTGATAAAATACAGCTCCCCTTCATGGTCAAAACACTAGAAAAGATAGGGATAGTAGAAACATTCCTTCACATTGTAAAGGCTCTCTATGCTAAGCCCAACATCATTCTAAATGAAGAAAAACAAAGTATTCCCTCTAAAACTGGAACAAAACAAGGATGCCCTCTTTTATCACTTCAACACTGTCCTTGAAACACTAGCCAGAATAATTACACAGACCAAAGAAATTAAAGGAACATGAAAAGGTAAAGAAGAACTCAAACTATCACTATTTGCCAACAACATGATTCTGTACTTAGAGGAGCCAAAAAACTCCAATAGAAAACTTCTAGAACTAATAAATGAATTCAGCAAAGTAGCAGTATATAAAATCAACATGCATAAATCTAATATATTTCTATTCATAAGTGATGAATTCTCTGAAACAGAAATTAGGAAGACTACTCCATTCACAATAGCCTCAAAAAAATAAAATAAAATACTTGGGAATCAACCTAACAAAAGAGGTGAAAGACCTCTACAATGAAAACCACAGTGTAGTTATTATTTGAACTTCTCAGTGGTTCCCTGGAAAACAATATTTGCAAGGTTTCTTTATATAACCTGAATCAGAGTTTTCCCAAGTGCAAAGTGTTTTCCCTGGAGATGATTATTAAAAATAGTTACAGGCAATTGTTTAGTTGTATTAGTGTTGAGAAAGTGTGTTACAGGTGATAGAAATAATAGACTGACCAAAAATCTTGAAAGGAAAAACTGGGAAATGGAATGCCAATAGGGTTTAAGTATTCCAAAATATTCCTGGGAATCTTTTAATCCATGTACATACATAGGACTGTGCACATTCTCAGGAATGACCTGAGAAGGCTCTAACCTCTTTTGCTGACTGTCATTGAGGTCTGCAGAAGCAGGAAGTGAAGGCTAAGGCAGAGTGTGTCAACTGCCTACCTTAGAGTTGAAGATGTGCTCACAAATATACTTACAGCCTCTTGGCAAAGACTATAAAGCTTATTGTAATCAGCTGACCACTGAGCTAAACAAGCATAGATTTCAATTATCATACATGACAAATAATACAGACTTTATAGAATTAGTTCAGATGTTCCTAAACAGAACAACAATTCTAATACATAGTAACATCAACAGGCCCTGGATAAAGGGAAAAATCTGATTTGTAGATTTGCCACATTATTGTTTTTAAAATGTCTAGTATTCAAAAATTTTAAAACTTGCAAAAAAAAAAAAAGTATGAGTATACAGCAAACAACCACAACAAAAATAGAACAAAACAAAACAAGAACCCCAATCAATATAAACTTCCTTGAGGAAAGATGTAGGACCTACTAGGAAAAAAAAGAAACAAACTTTTAATCAAGTGTTTTAAATATATTACGTGAACTAAAGAAAGTCACACCCTAATAACTAAAGAAAAATATGAGAATAATGTCTCACCAGATACAGAACATTGATAAAGAAGTAGAAATTATTAAAAGGTATAAAACAAATGGAAATTCTAAGTTCAAAAAATACCAACTGAAATGAAAAATTTACTTGGAGTTCTCAATACCAGATTTGAGCAAACATAAGAAAGAATCAGTGAACTTAAATCAGTGAAGATTATGTAGTCTGAAGAATAGAAAGAAAAATGAATAGTCTCAGATGTGTGGGACGTCAGCAAGCCCAGAAACATACACATGATGAGAGTACCAAAAGATGGCACAGCAAAAGGGGTATAAAGAATATATGAGGAAATAATGGCCACCAAAAAAAAAAAAAATCTTTCCCTGTAATACCAGCAGCTTAGGAGGCTGAGGCAGGAGGGAAGTTTGAGGCCAGTCTCAGTAATTCCGTAAAGCGTTCAGCAACTTAGCAAGACCCTGTCTCAAAATAAAACATAGAAAGAACTGCAGATATGGTGTGGTTAAGAGCCCCTGAGTTCAATCCCTAGTACCAAGTGTGTGTGTGGGGGGGGGGACTTCCCAAATTTGATGAAAACATTAATCTTCACATCCAAGAAACTCAACCAACTCCAAATAGGATAAACTCAATTCACACCTTCAACATTATAATCAAATTGTCGAAAGGTAGAAACAAAGGCACAATTCTGGGAGCAACAAGAGAAAACCAACTCATCATGTGCAAAGGATTGTTAATATGTTTAAACACTAATTCCTTATCAGAAACCACAGAATCCAGAAGGATTCGATATGAAATATTGAAGGAAAACAGTTATTGATCAAGAATTTCATACTCGGTAAAACTATTCTTTAAAAATGAAGGAGAAAATAAGACAGAAGAGATAAACAAAATAGACATAGGCATGTTGATGCAGGCTTGCAGTCCCAACTACTCAGGAGGCTAGGGCAGGAGGATCACTTTAGTCCAGGAGTTTGAGACCAACTTGGGCAACACAGTGAGACCCTGTCTCAAAAACAACAACAACAACAACAACAACAACAACAAAAAAAAACAGACAAACCAAAATAGTTTCCATAAAAATAAATAACTGAGAGAATTTGTTGCTACAACCATAACACCAAGAGTTTGTGCTAGCAAAATTGCCTTACATGAAGTACTAAAGAAAATTCTTCAGCCTAAAGTGAAGACAATAGATGTTACTCAACTCAACATAAAGAAATAATGAGTAAGTACTAGTAAAAGTAACTTCATAGGTAAACATAAAAAACAAGTTGTTTTGTATTACTAACTTTTTTCTATGTGATTTAAATGATAACATCAGAAAGCAATAATTATACATCTGTATAGGTGGGTACAACATATAGAAAGATATAATTTCTGACAAAAGTAACAAAGGAGAGAGGTAATGAAACTAAATAGGAAGAAAGTATTTATATGCTATTAAATTAAAATGGTATTAATCTGAACTCTGTTATAAATTAAGATGTTAATGATAATTCCCAAGGCAATCTCTCTCACACACTCAAAACTCACACACACACACACACACCTCAAAAATATATAGTAACAAACAGAAAGGTAGCTAAAATGGTACAGAAGAAAATGTCTATTTAACGCAAAAGAAGTCAATAGTGGAGGAATAGAGAAAGAAACGACATACAAAATGAATAATGACAAACATCCTATCTTAATAAAAATTACATTAACTGTAAATAAACTATCCAATTAAAGGCAGATATTGTCAAAACAATTATAAACAATATTATCTAAAAGCATTCTGTCTAAAAGAAACTTGATTTAGTTTCAGTCATGGATAGGTTGAAAATGAAAAGATGGAAAGAGATATACTATGTAAATCATAACCAAAAAGAGCTGGAATGGATATACATATCAGACAAAATAGACTTTAAGGCAAAAATTATTACTGGATAAAGAAGGATATTTTATAATGTAAAGAGTTATATAGTAATTACAAACATTACATACCTTAACAAGAGCACCAGAATTCATGAAGCAAAACCTGACAGATTTAAAGAGAAAAATAGGCAATTGAGCAATAATTGGGGACTTCAATACCCCACTTTCAATAATAAATAGAACAACTAGAAAGAAAATCAGCAAGGAAGAAAAAAACCTTACACAACACTACAAGCCAACTAGAGCAGATATTGATAGAATACTCCACTCAACAGCAGCAGAATACATACATATTCCTCATTCTTCATAAGTGTACATGAACATTTACCAGGGTAAATCATATACTAGGTTTTTTAAAGACTCAGTACATTTAAAAATATTTAAATCATGCAAAATGTGTTCTATGGTTACAATGGAATGAAATCAGAAATCAACAACAGAGGGAAATTTAATTAGTTCACAAATATATGAAAATTAAACAACATATTTTCAAATAATCACTATGTCAAACAAGAAATCATAATGGAAATTAGAGAATATTTTGAAGTGAATGAAAATGAAAACACAACATACCAAGATTTGTTTTTCAGAGAGGGAAATTTGGAATCAAAAACACCTATATTTAAAAAAGGAGAAATAAATTATTAGCCTAAATTTAATCTTAAAAAACTGGAAAAACTGCAGTAAATTAAGTCAAAGCAAACAAAATTAAGAAAATAATAAAATTGTAACAAAAACAAATGAATTAAGAATAGAAAACATAAGATAGAATCAATGAAATAAAAAGTTGTTTCTTTGAAAAGATATTGACCAAGGGAAAAGGGAGGAGGCTTAAATTAATAAACCTAGGAATTCTCTTCTTTTGAGGAAACACTACTACTGACATTGGAGAAATGAAAAAGTTATAAGGGAATACTATGAACAATGATACTCTAAGTAACCTAGATAAAGTGGATAATTCCTGGAAAGACAAAAACTAACAAAATCAATTCAAAAAGGAATACAAAATATGAAAAAACTGATAACAAAGAAGATAATTTAATTAGCAATCCAAAAATCTTCCTAGAAAGAAAATCCCAGAACCAAATGTTTTCCCTGGAGAATTCTACCAAACATTAAATAATTAGCACAAGTTCTTTACAAACTCTTACAGAAATAGAAGGGAAGAAAATACTTCTCAAAACTTATTCTATGAGGCCAAACACACCACAAGAAACAGAAACTATAGACCAAAACCCATTATGAATATAGGCACAAAAATCATCAAGAAAACACTAGGAAACTGCTTCAGTAACATATGAAATGTAATGTACCTCATGACTAAGTGGGATTTGGACCAGGAATGCAAGGTTGGTTCAATATTAAAAGTCAAACAATGTAATACACTATATTAGTAGTATACAGGTTAAAAACCACATAACATGATAATCTCAAAAGGCACACAAAAAAGCATTTGATAAAAATCTAACACCCTTCATAATAAGAATACTCAATAATCAAAGAATAGAAGGAAAATTTCTCAAGTGATAAAATATAAACGACTTATCAGCATACTGAAGGAAGTAAGACAGATTGTTTTCTCACTGTGTCCAACATTGCCACTTCCATCCAATATTGCACTAGAGATTCTAGCAAGGGTGGATAGGCAAGAGAAGGAATTAAAGGCATTCAGATTAGAAAGGAAGAAGTACCATCTCTATTTGCAGATAACATGATCTTGTGTATAGAAAATTCTAAGAAATCAATGAAACTGTTATAGTTAATAAACAAGTTCAGCAAGGTAATAGAATACAACTATGCAAAAATTACTTATTTACATTGGTCAATAATGAACAATCTAAAAGTGAAAATAAAAAATAATTTAACAATAGCATCAAATAGAATAAAATACCTAGAAATATATTTTTTAAAATGATTCAAGTCTTGAACACTGTAAGATATCATGGAAAAATATTAAAAAGACCTAAATAAATGGAAAGACATTCCAAATTCATGGATTAGAACACTTAATAATTTTAGGAAGACAATATTCCCCCTTTGATCCATAGATCCAATGCAATCTCTATTAAAATTCTAGCTTCCTTTTTTGTTGCAGAAATTTAAAAACTGATCCTAAAATTCATATGGAAATGCAGGAGACCCAGAATAGCCAAAATATTCTTGAAAAATAATTATTTTCATTAATCATAATTATTTGGAAGCCTGACTTCCAAACTTACCAGCAATCAAGACTGTATAGTACAAGTACTAGCATAAGGATAGACATAGCTCAAGGCCTAGAATTGAGAGTCCAGAATATACTTATGGACTTATACACTATGCACATGCAAAAACAAAAAAAAGATTAACTTGAACCTCTGTCTCACACCATATATAAACATTAAAATGGATAAAATACCTAAATGGAAGAGCAAAACCTATAAAACTCTTAGAACAAAAAACATTGGTATAATTGGTATAATTCTTCATGATCTTGGATTAAATAATAGTATCTTATATATGACACCTAAGATACAAGCAACAACAAAAAAATAGGTAAATTTTGACTTAAAATTTGAAATTTTCTGCTTCAAAGCCAACAAGCACTTGAAAAGATACACAAACATCATTAATCACTAGGGAAATGCAAACCAAAACCACCATGAGATACCACTTCACATTTTCTAGAATAACCATAATTAAAACCCATACAATAACAAATATGGGAGAGAAAGTGGGGAATTGTAACCCTCCTACATTGCTAATGAGGGTGCAATCATGTTGCTGCTGTGGGAAACAGTTGGCGATTCCTCAAAAAATTAAATATAGAGTTACCATTTGACCCATCAATTCTATTCTTAAGTGTATACTCAAGAGACTTATAACATGTTAATATGAAAATATGTATACAAATGTTCCAAGTAACATTCTTCATATCGAAAAGTAGAAACAATTCAAACGTTCACCTAATGAGTGGATCAACAAAATGTGGTATATCCATATAATGGAATATTACTGGGTCATAAAAAGAATGAACTATTAATACATGCTATAATGTGAATGAACCTTGAAAATATGTGACGTGAAACATCAGTCAACAAATGCCACATTTCTGTGATTCTATTTACATAAAATGAATTCGTTATGAAGGGAATAGAAAATTAATATGACTACGTAAGCCAGAGTGCTTATTTAAAGCTCAGTATGTTACTATGACTGAGAAAAATTAATTTTGCAGTAGTACATACTCTCTTCAGATAATTTCAAATTTGTGTTTACATTTGATACAAATCAAGATTAAAATATGGCAAGCTTCTCACCAGAAGAACATAGCAGCAGCCAAGGCCCTCGGCCTGAGGGCTAAGAATGGCTCTGCCCAACATCAAATAAGTTTAATTTCCCACTTTGTCTGTACTATATATCAATCAGTTAATCAACACATTTGTCACTGTCTTCTAGTAAGGCCTAGAATATTTTGTCAGATCCTAGGGATATTCAAAATTAATAAGGCCCCTGGCTCCAAGTAAACCACAATAGTGGTAGAGATGGATATAGATTTTCCATCACATGATAAAGGCCAACCATTAAAATTTCAGCAGATATTTCCTTTGAGACCCTATAATAGGAATGTCAGGAACACTATGTATGCCTGGAAATTATTCTTTCTGATTGAGCCTTAAATGTGTGGATTGTGGATGACTCCTTAATCCCAATTGAGAAACATCTGGAAAGAGAAAGAAAGATACAGGGAAGTGAAAGTGGCAGGGGGCTACTAGACACAACTTAAGCAGGCACTTTTACAAGGCCAAACAGAATATAAGCCTGACTTTGAGTCTGATAAACTGTATAATTTGAAGCAATTCATGAATCCATGCTTCAGTTTCTTCATCTATAAAATGGGAATAAATACAGCCATTGTGGAAAACAGTATGAAGGTTTCTCAGAAAACTAAAAATAGAACTACCCTGTCATCCACAATCTCACTATGGATGTATATACAAAGGAAGTGAAATCAAAATATCAAAGGGATATCTGTACTCCCATGTTCACTGTGGCTTTATTCAATGGATGACTGGATAAAGAAGGTGGGGCATATGAACACATGGAATATTACACAGCTGTAAAAGAGGGGGATCCTGATGTGTACTATGATATGGATGCATCTGGAGGACATTACACTGAGTGAAATAAGCCAGGCACAGAAAGAAAAAGATTACATGATCTCAGTTGCATGTGGACTTGAATGATAATGGCCAGAGGCTGGAGGAGTGGGGGGGTTGTTGATCCAAGATCCCAAGTTTCAGACAGGAGAAGTAAGTTTTAAGATTTACTGGACAATGAGGTCAATATGTAGTCAATAATAATCCATTCTATATCTCAAAATATCTAAGTAAATTTCAAATGTCTCACCATAAAAAAATTACAGTTAAGCAAGGTGACAGATATATCAGCACTTGATTCAATCATTCTGCACTGTGTACATATGTCAAAACATCGCATTGTACCTCATAAATGTTTATAATTATGACTCATCAATTAAAATTAATATTAGTAATTTAATGGGTATAATAATAATACCTGTTAATACTACCTATTTTGTGTGATTACTGTGGAGATTAAAAAAAGAAATATGAAGTGTTTAGCAGAGTGCCTGTTACAATTTCATAACTATTCAAACCTATTAGATCCCTCCTTACTGGATTCTGGAGGCATTCTGATGAACTAAAATTTTTCATGAGGTCTCTTACTTGGAGTAAAAAACTTCAGGCCTTTTGGAAAAATTTTAATTTAGTGTTGTTTTGTTTTGTTTCTGTAGAAGTCTGGAATGGATTTCTAAAACTGTAACTCTAAATATTTCACTATTACTAGAATCCTAAACATTTAATATTACCAATATTGCCAATTAAGCCAAGCACCAATTAAGCCATCAAATCTGCCCTGCTGTTCATCTTTCACTATCCTCTATATTTCAGGTATACTTTTAGAATAACGATGTTGACTTTCCAATACCGTGGTTCTGAATGGTCCAAGGTTTACAGATACTGATAAAATAATGCAAATGTCATTAGCATTAAGGCCGAAGTTTCCTTCCCACACAATGCCAGGAGGTTAATACTATCTTTGCTTCTAGACAGTATGAATATTTATTGGCATATAAAGTCAAGTTGAATAACATGGAATGAAAATAATGTAATACAGACTTTCCCAGTGACCCATCCCTTCTTTTGTGTAGTATTTTATTCCAGAGACTCTACCATTGAGGAAAAAAATTCAACAAAAAGGGAGCCTTTGAAATATGAGTTAGTTGACATAGTATACTCTAAATCTAAATAGGTTATTACACTTCAAGAACAATCCTGGTTAAGCACATTTTGATCATTTCATTTATAACATTGTCCCTTGGTTTTTGTCTTACTAACCCTAGTACTTGTGTAACTGTTTTATGACCTATTTCACCAGTTCAGGAGACAAATTTGACCACATTTCATGATCTTCAAATGAACATTTCTTGATTCCTCCTTCATCAGAATAACAAGAATTAAGGATCCTTTTAAGGTTATCTTTTTCCATTATCTAAGTGTCCACATATTCCCTCATTCTAGAGAGGCCCAGATGTGCTTCCAGATGCCTCTCAGAGAGCAAACCCAAGAACCAGGCCACAAGATGTCCTGCAATGGCTTCCTATTGCTGTTGGATGTTCTGATGCATTTTTGATTGTACAGTGGTCCGCTTACTGGTTCAGCTTTGTGCACAGACCTTCTCAGTGCTTGTGAAGATGATGAAAGTTGGTTCAAATATAATGAGCATTGTTATGTTCAGTCATTATTCTGAAAGCAGGGCCATATTGTTCTGGAGCCAACACTTCTCTAAGTCAATAGAAGTCATAGGTATTGCTGCTGAGTCAAGGAGCCCACTCTACACTATTTTCCCTGGTGGAGAATTCCCTTTTGGGTGATCTTTACTTTTCTTTATTTTTTCAGATGAGACTATTTGAGTCCAGCAGAGGCATCTAAAGATGCTGAATCTCAAAAGGGTCTTGGGGGAGTGGTGGAGTTGGCAGCCACTGGTTCATCCCAGAAGGATTCTTCATGTCTATGAAAATTTCCTCTTTTTTCCCACAAAATAATCAGACCTACACATCAAGTTATTATTTGGAGGGCTGCTCTTGTCAAGCCGCAGAAAGGGCCCATTACTTTTTCCCTAGGCAACCAAGACCCAATTGCCTAATAGATACACAAAGGGTCTTTTTAGTGACCCTTCCTAAATGAGTTATGTCACAAAGCCACCGCCCATATCCAACAAGACAGCTATGCTGCAGCAGACTTTAGAAACTCTCTCCTCACGAAAGAAAGGGAAAGCATGAATATTCCAACTAGACATCACACTATGCAAAGAATTCACAGCCACAATTCAGTGGAGACAAATTTTGGAGTTAGCCTGATATCAGTCAGATTTAATCCTGATTCCACCATTTCTATGTGCTCAAGCAAGTAACTTAATTACTCTGAGTCCATATAACAACTCAAAAGTATCTATGGCTTTGAGTAATAAAGAACTTACAAACAATAGCTTAAACAAATGAGGGTTTTGTTTTCTTCCATAAGAAGTTGGAAGTCGACAATTGTAGACACTGGATCAACAGGTCATGGTGGCTCGGCCTTAGACCCCGCAGTTCTCTTGGCATTGCTCTCATAGTCTCAGGGTGACAGCTGAAGATTTCTGGTGCATGGCCTTTCAGGCAGCTGAAAGAAGGAAAGATGGGAAGAAGGAAGTATCCAGGCTTGTTTGGGGAAAGCAAGAGCATCCCAGAAATCCCCAGCCAGCCTTGGTTTACATCCCAAGAGCCGACTGTGCCACGTGTCCACTCCTGCCTTCGAGAGAGTCTGAGATTCTACGGCACCTAGAAAATCTAGATTCTAAAGTACAAGAAGACACTGAAAAAGGGATGCAGAAATAGGTGTTGAATAAATCATCCTAGAGTATGTGACTTACAGTTAAAGACCTGAATAAAGGCGACGGCCGCAAGGATGGGAAAAAATGGGTGTGACTGAATCCATAGCGCTCTTTTGAGCAATGGAGCGGGGGCAGTAATGGGAGGCAAGGTCAGGAACCACGTCTTTTCTTTTTAGTAGCCTCCTAAAGAGTCTAATAAACTTCTCAAGACAAAATAGACCGACTGTTGAGAAAGATTGTTCCCCAAATGATGTTCAGAGTTGTGATTCTGTGAAAGTATAGTATGAACACAGACTCCTCTTCAGGGAGCCATGACTCGTAGAATAAAAGGAACTACCTATCAGTCTTTGCTTGATTTTTAGCCAAAGATTTTGCCAAAATGTTTTATTAGAGACTTTTTCCTGTTTTAAGTTTTTTTTTGTTTTGTTTGGTTTGGTTTTTTTTTTTTGCTAGTGACTGAATCGAACAAAAATTCCATCTCTTCATATTAAAAGGCACTTTCAGGGCATAAACAGGGTCTAGATACAGGGCACACTAACCTCTGAAATCCTATCGGAGGGGTTGGTGAGTGAGCTTGATTTCCATGAGAGCTATTCAGTCAGTCCTTCATAGCCCCTTTTACGTGGGGATCCTTTTATTTAACAGGCACTTTAAATTGAGACCAGCATCCTGATTCTCAAGCAGCATGGATTTTATTGGAAGTCTCTGCCACGTTTAAACATCTTTAATACATTTTAAAAATAGAATTGTAAAAGGCAGCAACCAGACTTCAAAGCATAGACATGTTGGCCAGAATTGTGAAGCTGGCGACAATTTTCACTGGTTGTAAAGCTTGTGGAGCCTCTTTTAATCCCCAGAACAATTGCTGAGGAAGGGGTTCAGCACACATTCCTCTCAAGTGTCCCCTGCATGAGCCCGAAGTGCCCAGGTGGAGGAGTGAGGAACCAGCACACTACAGGGCGGATGTAGAAAGCACCACCAACCAGAGCCACGGGGCCATGAGCAGAGCCAAAAGAAACCAGGCCAAACCAAAAACAAATGAGGACCTGGAAAAGGGTTGGCCACCCTCTCTGAGTTCTGGTCCCTTGCATCTCTCATTTTCTGCCCAGGTCTTCCTTCCCCTGGGGAGACTTCAGATGTCCTCTGTTCCCAGTACCTGGTTGCTCTCTCTCTTTTTTTTTTTTTTTTTTTTTTGACCCCTCTGAATTCTGCACAGATACTTATTACACTTGAGCAAAATTACTTTTTGCACTTTGGATTCTGTCTCCCACTCCCAGCTGTAACCTGTGAACACCTTGCAAGAAAGAGCTGCATCTATTCATCTCATGCACACAGCAAAGTAAATGAATATTTAAAGAAAGTTGAGTCTCTTGGGAGAAGCTAAGCAGCAGGATCTGGTTTGGGGGAATTATTAAGGATTTTTTAGTTTTCTTACTCTAAGGCAGTAGTTCACAAAATGTGATCCCTAAACCAGCAGCATTAGCATCACTGGGAAACTTGCAGGAAATGCACATTCTAGGGCCTGACCACAGGCTTGCAGGGTAAGTGGGCAAGCTTGAGAACCAGGAGAGCAGATGGTGTTGCTCCAGTACAAAGGCTGGCAGACTGGGGACCCAGGAAGAGCTGACATTTCAGCTAAGTCAGGATACATGATATCCCAGTTGGAAGACAGTCAGGTTGGAAGGAATTTCGGCAATCTGTGTTTTCATAAACCTTCCAGGTATTACTGATGCATACTGATTTTCAAGAATTGTAACTTAAACTTTCCAAACCACAGTTTCCTCATCTGTAAAATGAGAAAATGGTAGCAACCTCAAAGGGCTGATTCATAAATGTAATTAGATAAAATATGTATCATTTAATCCAGTACCTCATACACATTAACCACTCAGTGACATTATTGAAGGTTGAACATATTCCAGTGTGCTTTCTTTTACTGGATTAGTGACTTTTGGAAAGTATTTCCATAATGGCCTCATCCCATGTGCATTTGGGTTGCTCATACAACAGATTCCTTTGGTTCGTCTGAGTTCCCAAGTTCTCCCAGCTAAGCCCTATCCTTTTCAGAATCCTTGTAATTTAGCCAGAGCCAAGCATGAATCCCGGGATCTTGTTTACTCCATTGGCCTTGGTCTTGGCCTTCATACCACAGGGCTCATGGATTTCAGGTAGCAGTCACTCTTTGTGCTGCAGAGGAAACAATCATGTGGACCAGAGCTAGCCTAGGTGGGGAAGGAGAGGGCCTCAAAGAATTGCTGCTCAAAAGCAAGCTGAAGTGGAGAAGGCTCCTCTGCATCCTCTGACAGGACATACAGGAAATCATATGGCTTTGGAGTCCCAGTATTCAAACGGCCAATTAAATCATTTAAAGTTTTCCAATTGATTTCCTCTGAGTCACCATAGTTTAAAATTTGTCAACAAACCACATCCCTCCTTAAGGGCAACAGGCAGCCCCCCTACTGCTTTACTTAATTCTTCCAGACTGCTAGCATAGCCCCCTCCCGACTGAAGCAAAATCCGGTTTAACTACTCTGTGTTTGCTGCACAAGGGGAGCCTATTTTCCAAGACAGAAAAATTCGCTTTCCAAGTAGCATCCTCAAATAGACTTCACCCACACACAAAGAAACCTAGAGGACATTTTCCCCCTTTGACTTTAAGCAATGGCAAATGCAGAATTACAATTTTCCGGGGCTGTTTTTCTCAACACAGGGCACCCTCGGCAAAGCATACCAAAGATCCAAAGTACTTCTCTCTGTCCCTAAAGCTGCTACCAAATAACACTCCAGGTGGGTTCTGCTCAATCACCACAAGGGTGGTTGAAAGCAACCAAACTCTGGCATTTCGAGCCAATGAAAACCCTGTCCTTTCACTCTCAAGTAAACAATGCTTTGAAAATTATTACTATTACTGTTCTTTTAATAAGTCCACATTGCCTCCGTGCCCCCCCGCCCACCGGTTTCCATTTGTTTTCCTGTGGTTGCCAGGTCTTTGAAGTTGGCATCTCCCCTAGCAGAGTGAAGATGTAGCACCCTTCTCTGCCTGGCTGACCCTCCCTGGAGGGGCCCAGTGGGTGTGAGTCACCCCTGGTGAGACTTTTCTCATTAGCCCCGTAGGCAGCATGCAGTCCATCCTGACTGGCCTTGGACTTTAAGCAGAGAACCCCAAATATTTTGTGAGAAATATTAAAGGTGGTCAGAACATGACAGCTAATTTATTATCACTAGTTATTATCAACTTCAGTTCTGAAGCTGGCAGAAATGGGAAAGGGGAGACCACTGCCCTCCAATGACCGGAAAGAAGGAAATAGCCTCGGAGAACACAGTGACTGAATCTTTGCTCTCCCTATAAGGCGACCTTTGCTGGTTGAATAGCCACATAAAACGAATATTGAGAGCAAGTTCGAAATGGCACAAGCAAAACAAATGAAAGGCAGGCAATAAATGCCAGAATACCGTTCTTATAACAAAATATTCTTATTCAACTTATAATATATACAAAGATGACTGAGCCATGGCCCCTGGTCTCTAACAAGCTTGTAATTCAATATGGGGAATAAGACACAAAAAGAGATAACAAAAAAAGCAGAAACACACAATGAACAATGGGAAATATAAACAAAAATACCATAGGAATGTGGAGAGAGAAGACTTCTACCCAATGTCACTGTGGCAAGAATTCCTGGAGAGGTTATCTGAATGAATTTTGGGAGGAAAGTATTGTATTTCAAGAAACAAAATGTGGGAGAACCTGTTGGTTGCCTCCCCCTGGTATTTGCCCTCCCAATTCACTTCTGCTTTCCTCTGTGAGCTGAGGCTGCCAATGCCACATATTCACCTTTCAGCTTTCCTCAAAGAAAGAATGTGGCCTTCTGAGCCAGAAGGTGTACACCTATAATCCCAGCAGCTCAGGAGACTGGGGCAGGAGGATCCCAAGTTTAAGGCCAGCCTCCATGACTTGGCAAGACTATTTCTCAAAAATAAAATCAAAAGGGCTGGAGATGTAGCTCAAAGGTAGAGTGCCCCTGAGTCTAATCCCAGTACCACCATGGCCTCAACACACACACAAAATGTGGTCTTCTCATTCAGTGCTGTTTAATGGCATGTAGGGAGAGCTGTCCAGGGACATTTGGAAAAAAGCTTCCTTCATGATTCAGGAGCAGGGCTTGGGGTCATGGAGCAGGGAGCAGGTGGATAAAAACTGCTTTTTCCTGCCTTGAACATGATTAACCAAGGATGTGATACTTCGAATTGTGACTACCATCTTGGTCTCTCAGGAAAAGCAGGAGAATCAGAGAGAAATCTGTTTTCATCCCAGATCTAAGAAGCAGTTGTGGGACTTCCTATGTCTGTGACCTATAGCTGAACATGACCTGAGTCACACACAAAGAATAGTGAAACCCTGTTGAACAGGGTGGCACATGCCTATAACCCCAGCAGCTCAGGAGGCTGAGGCAGAAAGATCACAAGTTCAATGTCAGCCTCAGGAACTTAGTGAGACCCTAAGCAACTTAGCAAGACCCTGTCTCAAAAATTTAAAAAAAAATTTTAAAGGGGACCTGGGAATGTGGCTCAGTGGTAAAGTGCCTCTGGGTTCAATCCCCAGCACCAATTAAAAAAAAAAAAATAGGGAAATTCATTCAGATAGGGGAAACAGAATGAGCAGACATGTGCCAACACAAAGTAGATGTGCTTTTTTTGGTAGATGTTTATAGTGCACAGAGAGTTCTACCATGAAATAAACTGGGAAGTTGGGGCCAAGTTCCAGAAGAACTCAGGACTAGGATATGGAACATGAATTTATCCTGAAGGCTATGGTGGAGAGATGATGAAGCCATTTGAACACGTTGCTGCCCTTATCAGAGTAGTGTCATGGAAAATAATATGGCACCGATGTAGAGGAAGATAAAACTGGAGAGAGAGACAGGAGGTGAGGAAGACACTTGAGACTTCTGTTGCAAATTATCTATCTTGGGGGATCAATGTCTTCACATTATACTCTCCTGGGGAGATTTTTTTAATTCTTTAAAAAAAGGTTCCTTGCTCAAGCTACTGATTCAGTTGGCCTGGCATGGGTACCTAGAATGGGCTTGGTTCCTTTTATTTTTTTCCCTTAAAGCATGCCAAACAGTCTCGGATCTAACCTGCAGCCATTGGTGAAACCCCTGATACAGTCAGCTTGGGACTGCGGCAAAGAAAAGAAGGGACAGACATGGGAGAGATTAATGGAAGTGGAATAGGCAGTATGTGATGGCTAATGGGATGAAGTGGGCAAAGGAGGTGAGAGAGTCAGTGATCTCAAAAACCTCTTCCAAGACAGGTGGCAGAGGAACATGCCAGTCCACAGAAATGGAGAAATCAGGGGGAGAAACAAGTTTAAGGAAGAAAAGTTTAATTTGGGAAATATGAACTTAAAGTGCTGGGACAAGCTCCATACCCTAGGCTAGGAATTTAAAACGACAGACTTTGGGATCTTTTTCATTGGGGGATCACTGATCTTTGAGCAATGCTGATGCAACAAGGAGGAGTTGTAGGAAGACAGAGAGAAGGACCAACAGTAGAATCTGGAAGAGCACTTAGGAGAATGAAGAAAGGAAGGAGGAGTCAGTCTGGGGAGATTAAATCTAACTCCCCATCTCCTGAGACTCATATATGGATAGGTAGTTATTTGGTGGAGATTAGACATCAGGCTGGTATTGTAGTGATTGAGGAAAGCTCTCCACCCCTCCTACCCAGTGGAAAGGCTGAACTGTCATTTGAAGCCATTTGTCCTCCACATCTGATAATAGGAAAAATAAAAATACAACCTCGAACAGTGAATTTGATATTAAACTGTTAAACAATGAGCAATGTTTGCAAATTCTATTCTTGAATAAGTGTCATGCTTTTGAAGAAAAAAATTAAAGTTGTCCATATGACCTATCAATGAGATCCCATGATCTGAAAAGCAAATGATTGAGATTTGGGGAAGTGATGCTTCCTCCTCATAAAAACTTAAATATACCTAAAACTCTCCCTTCATATTTGTCTCAACTTCCTTTATGAAGAATTGGACAAACAAAAATTCCAGACCTTTCCAGTTGGTTCTGATAGTAAATGTGGTACATTTAGAACTGTTGAGAAATAATGTTTTTGTGCAGATTATTGTTTTTAATACATTTATATCTGTCTATCACTTGTTAATATTTATAAAATAATTAAGATACTTAATATTGATTCACTTAGTACTATTAAAAATGATTTCCATCACCGCTGTACATATAGAGCCAAGATTTTCTTTTGTAAAATCCTCCTTGACCCGGTAGCCCTATTTACCAGACTGATTTCAAGGAAGTAGAATGAATCTGCTCCTGAAGGCTGTATGGAAATTGTTTCTATTATTTTTCTTTCTCTCAGCAAACCATATATTGGATATAAAAGGTAACAACCAAGTTCAAGAAATAATAGAAAATCATTAGTCTATTTGCCAAAATAGTTTCAGGTAGTATCTCTATTTGGATTAAAAGAAAAGAAACTGATAAAATTATTAAATACTTTCATACTTAAATTTTGTATGACATCAGATGTTCCTCACTTGGAAGGAAAAGTCTAATGAGAAATAACCTATGGCCCCTCTTTTACTGTTTCATGATAATTGCTTCAATGTAAAATGTTCACAAACATAAGCTCCTTAAAGGTAGAATTTCAAATTAGGTTTCTGTCTGGGATAAATGTACATTTGCTAAAAATCAGTCATCTATCATCCAAAATACAGAAAGAGTTATGGCGATAGCTGGGGTTAATTACCTGAAGTTCTCAAATAAAGTTGGTTGCTATAATGGTTATACTACTGAGAAAAAGAAAACGAAATTCACGTGTTCCTCTGAGTCTTCTCGTGTTCATGCATGACCTTGGAGGTCCTTTCCAACTCTATGAGTCTAGCATTCCACAGTGAATTGTACCTGGTGTATTTTCACTGCTGTCTTAAGGAAAAAGAAGTTTGGCTGAATTCCAGCTTCTTTATACTTTTAAATATACTCAAGTAGCTTCATACAGTGGAATATTTTCAGTCATTAAAAATTATGGTTTTTTAAAGAAAACTTAAGGACAAAAAGAAATATGAGACACAGAAATTCACAAATGTCATATGTATCGTATTAAAATAACTTTTTCTAAATTATATTAAATATTACCAAAATTTTTAATAATTTATAATGGTTAACTCTGGGAAATGAACTAAAGGCAATTTTTAAATTTTTTTCTATTTACCGGGAGTTACATGGAACATGTAAAGCATGATAAAATATTATCAAAGTTTGTTGAGATACTGATGTAGTTTACCCAATTCTTATTTGTAATCAATAACCATGTTAGCTTTTTGTCACTGTGACCAAAATACCTGACAAGGACAACTTAGAAGAGGAAAAGTTTATTTTAGATTTACAGTTTCAGAGGTTCAGTTCATGGTTAGCTGACTCCATTGCTCTAGGCCCACGATGAGGCAGAACATCATGGCAGAAGGGTGTGGGAGAGGAAAGCTGCTCTGTTCATGATAGCTGGAAAGCAGAGAGACTATAATGACAAGCCAGGGACAAGATATATAATTTCCAAGTAGGTCACCCCTGTTGGCCTCTTTCTTCCAACCGCACCCCTCCTGCCTATAGTTACCACCTAGTAATCCATTCAGATAATAAACCCATCAAATAAACTAATCCTCTGACTAGGTTATAGCTCTTATAGTCTAATCACCTCATCTACAAACATTCCTTCATTGTCTATCACATGAGCTTATTGGGGACCACCTCATATCCACACCATAAAATTCTACTCTTGTCCCTCAAAAACCATGTCCATCTCCCAATGCAAAATGCAATCAGTCCATCTCTGAGAGTCCCTACAGTCTTAACGGTTCCAGCACTGCCCCAAAATCCAAGTCCAAAATCTCATCTGAAACTCAAGGCAAACTATCGGTGAGCTCCTGTAAAGATCAAAAATAAGTTATATACATCCAATATATAATGGCACAGAGTAAACATTTCCATTCCAAAAGGGAGAAATAGGGGCACAAAAATAAGAAATGAGAACAAAGCAAGATTGGATTTCAATTGGGCAAACAAATCCTGTAGCTCCACATGTAGCATCTAAGGCACATGGCAGAGAGATTTGATCTCTGTAGGGCTTGGGCTTCCCTGCCCCTATGTCCTTGTTGGTTGCAGCCCACATGGCCTCTCTCTTTTGGCTTATCTTTGCTCAATTCCTGCATCTTTCCTCAGGAGATGTTCCAAATTACTGGTATCTCTTAATCTCAAGAGTCTCCACTACCGCTTCAGCTTCTTTTTCACATCTTCATGGATCACCCCCTCAGGGTAGCCCTCAAGGATGCTAACCCTGCTACAGTTTGCTTGGCCTCCCAGGCCTTCCTTTGAAATCCTCCATGACCCCCCATGTCCAGCATCCTGCATTCCCACAGAATCAGCACCATGTGGTTGAGATCAAGGTCTGCCACCATCTTGAGCAGTAGCCAAGCCTCCTGGGACCTTGGCTGTAGGCAGTCTCTGAGTGCTTGGGCAGCTGAGCATAGTGAAAAAACTTTCTGTGTCCTCCTGTGCAAGCAGGTGACTCCAAGTTCTCTTCTTTAGAAAATTTTATATTTACACCCTTGAGCCTGAAATGGGTGTGCTCTTGCAATTCCTGAGATGCCCTCAAGTAATTTTTCCTATTGTCTCTATGCAAAGTACTTAGCATCTCTTTAGTGGCTATAATATCTTTAACAACCACAACTTCCTTAGCCCCCATTTTACTTGCACTTTTCTGGCCAAACTACAAGTTCTCAAGTCTTTCTGTCTTGCTTTCCAATCCTAATTATCACAGTAAACTTGACTAAAAGTCAGCTGCAACATCCATGCCACCATCAGATTTACTAGTGCATAACGTCTAAATTCAACCTCACAAAACTCAGAATATGGGCAAAATGGAGACAACTTCTTTGCCAGAGTATAACATGAATGGCCTCTATTCCAGTTTCCAATATAGTCCTCCTCCTCTGAAACCTCATAATCCCAGTCTTTACTTTCCAGTCCTACTAGCATTCTGGTCTTTTATCAGAATCATCCATTAAACCCCACTTACAACATTCTAAAGTTTTTCTAGCTTGCTTCTCTACACTTTTAAAAATTCCTCCCTCCACAAACCAACTCTAAAAGCCTAAACCACATGGTGAGGTTAATCATAGCAATGGCCCTACTCCCAGTACCAATTTCTGTTTTATTTAGTTTTGTGTTGCTGTGATCAAAAGACCTGACAAGGACAACTTTAAAGGAAGAAAAGTTTATTTTGGCTCATCAGTCTATGGTTAACCAACTCCATAGCTCTGGGCCCCATGTAAGGCAGAACATCATGGCAGAAGGTCATGGTAGAGGAAAGCCACTCAGGACATGACAGCCAGAAAGTAGAGAAAGTTCCCCTCCCAGGGACAAAATATGAGCTTCAAAGTTATGCCCCCAGTAACCTACTTCTTCCAGCCATACCCAGTTAATCCATCAGTGAATTAATCCACCAATAAGGTTAAAGCTTTCATGATATAATCATTTTAATTCTGAACCTTCTTGCAGGTCTCACACATGATCTTTTGGGGAACGATACTAGACACCAAAAGCCTGTGTTCTTAACCACGGTGCTGTACTCTCTGTTAATTAGATTTGCATTAAGTATCATGCATTATTAAAGATTTTATATTTATTCACTCATTTAGAAAACTTTTATCAAACATCTACTATGTGTCAGGAATTGGGCACTAAAAATATCAAGATAAAGGTCCTTAGGAAGCTCACAAACCATGGTAAGAGAATCTATAATTGTAAAGAAATAATTGCAATTCTATGGTAGATCTGTTATGCTAGATATGTAAACCACACAGAAAGGGCACAATATGGAGGTCGGAAGGGATTTTTCAGAGGATATGATTCTTCAAATAAGCTTGGAAGAACAAGAATTTGGATATGCAGAAAAGAAAGGGGAGGGAAGTTGTTATGATTTGGATCTTAAATGACCCCTATAGACCTGTATACTACAGACTTGGTTGCTAGCATACAATGCTATTGGGAAGTGGTAGAATGTTTAGGAGGTGGGACCCAGTGGAAGGAATTTAGATCATTGGGGGCAGGCCCTTGAAGGGAATATTGAACCCCAGTCCCTTTCTCTTTCTGTTTCCCAGCTATCATCAGGTGAGCAGTATCTTCCACCATGTGCTTCTACCACCATGTACTGTGTCATCACAGGCCCAAAGGCAACAGGGTTAAGTGACCATGGACTGAAACCTCTGAAACTGTGAACCAAAATAAATCTTTCCTCCTTTAAGTTTATTTTCTCAGGTATTTTGTCAGAGCAACAGGAAACTGGCTAACCCAGTGATCAAAGGAAGCCAGGAGCATGGGACTGCTTAGGAGCAGCAAATATTTGTTATGGCTGTATTTGAGGGTATAAAGATGGGAGGAAGGAGAAATCCAGAAATAGTATCCTCTAAATCAATAATTTCTGAAGTATGGTACCTGGACCAACAGCATCTACCTCACCTGAGAACTGCAAAGAAATACAAATACTTGATCCCTACCCAGATCTACTAATTCAGAAACTTTGAGATGGGACCCAGCAATCTGTTTTAACAAGCCCTACAACTGACTCTGACAGAACTGCTGGTCTAACTCATAATTGTTCATCAGAAGGCTCTATGGTTTTTCTCCCTATATTGTTGCCTAGTTAGAGCAAATCATCTTAGATTGTCAGAGCAGTGGAATTTTCTTAAAGACAATTTCAGAAGCCTTTTAACTAGATTGTTACTCTTCTGAATTTGTTTTTGAAAGTAGCAATTCAATAACCATTTATAAGGCACAGCAGAATAAATTGTTTCCAAACTTCTGTTTGTGACCTTCATGAGACCTAAAAAAAAACCCTCTCGTTGTGAGACATTATGGGAACAGAATGAATTTGCAAGATGCATAAATGGTCGAACGGTTTTATTACTCCGTATATGACAAGTTTGTGGAAAATGGCAAATAATACTTTTAGTTTATATTCAGCTATAACAACAACTGATTATTTCTAAAGATTAAATTACAGTCTAGCAAAATGAAATGGGCTACATGGTCACTTCCTTATGGAATCATCTTCTAGTAGCAATTTTTAAATGTGCAAGCTCAGCTAATTGAAAACAAAACAAAAAAAAAAGCACATCTATTTCTACACAATCTTTGAAGTAGCTTCTGATGGAATACTATAGTACAATACTATAATACTCACTGAACAGAGCTACAGTTCTGAGTGTGTCTTCATTTGGGCTGTCGACTTCTCATGAATGATATACAAGGGACCTAGGATAATAAACTCTGGTAGACTGCCAGATAAAGATGAGCAAATGGCAAGTGAAAACAAAACAAACAACATGCTGATTAAGCCCTAGACTCTTAAAAAGAAGGTTGATTACTCAGGCTGATTATGGCTGCCATCCATTACCACAAAATGGAAATCCAGCCGGATATGGTGGCACATGCCCATAATCCTAGCTACTTGGAAGGCTGAGGCAGGATGGTCACAAATTCAAGGCCAGCCTTTGGAAACTCAGCAAAACCCTGTCTCAAAAAATTAAAAAAGGCTTGGGGATATAGCTTAGTGGTAAAACACCCCTAGGTTCAATCCCCAGTACCAAAAAATATAAAAGCAAACTAGAACATATTAAATACATATAAATAACTAGGAAAAATTATTTCTTCCATGAATGGCTTTAATTATCTTGGTTATCACCAATTGTCTCACAAGAGAGTTCAAGGTGAATTCTAAAACAATGTAGTCCAGTACGAGCTTTGTAAAATATGGGCCTTGGACCAAGAGCATTTGCATCATATGGAAACTTGTTAAAAAGACAAATTCTTAGGCCCACTCCAGGTACACTAAGTCAGGAACTTGAGGCAAGGGACTCAGCAATCTAAGTTTTAATAAGTCCTCTAAATGACTGATGTGTACAAAAGTTTGAGAACTGCTGGGCTAAGAGAGTGTATCAGAGAAATTCATAGCCTGAAGATCAACAAGGAGGCATCAGTTCTCCTTTACTCCCATCATCTGAGAGAGAGAGAGAGAGAGAGAGAGAGAGAGAAAGAGAGAGAGAGAGAGAGAGGTGTGCAGGGCTGACTATTGTGGATACACAGTGAGTCTCCAACTAGTGGAGAGAATGGCCACTCTTTTTGCTCTTTATTCTTAAAAGGCAAGCATGAAAGCAAACCTGTCAGTGGGGAGACAAGGTGACTTGGGTTTGAGTGCCAGCTATTTCCACAAGTTGTTTGGGAACAACAAACCCAACACCTAGGAAGTTGTACTACTTCTGCCAGGGAGAAGGAGCCATCACTGCCATATAAAGCTAAAAAATTCAGGTGTAGTCTTTCCATGGGAAGAAGTAGGGACTCTGCAATCCCAGCAGGTCACTGCCTGGACATTCCAAGGTGACTCCCAGGGTCACTTCCAGGTCCTGAAATCAAAAGCACACATTGCAAGCTTTGTGAAACTCCAACTTCCATACATTCACATGAATTTCTCTGTAGCCTTATCCTCAGGCCATTCAGTAGCTCTTCTATTGGTACTTAATTTTCAAAGCTTCCTTGCATTTTGTCCCCAAGATCCCTCGTGTTTCCCATTGTCTTCTCCATGGCACTGAGGAGGGTGTTATAGAGATCCCCTGTGACAGTTTAGCACTTTACACTTCAGAAATGGGGGGGGGGGTTAAGAAATCATTTAATTCTACCATTCATTTTCAAATGAGATGCAGGGAAATGATATGACTTGCTCAAGTTCACACATTTAATTAGTGGTGACAGAATGAAAACTCACACCTTGATTCCCAGTGAGGCATTCTTTCAATATTAAATGATAATCATGGACTGGGGCTTGTAGCTTAGTGGTAGAGGGCTTGCCTCACACACATGAGGCACTGGGTTCAATCCTCAGCACCACATAAAAATAAATAAATAAATATTTTGTCCATCTACAATTCAAAAATATTTTTAAACATATTAAATGATAATTAATGTGATCACTTTATCAAACATGTGTGCCATACCCCCCGCACATTACACCCTTAGCCACACGCAGCGGTTTATTACTGGGAAGGTTTCTTTAAACTGAATTTACTACAAAGCTCCCTCCTCTAGAAGTATTTACTAAGTGTTGATACTGTCTGTGGAGGAAAGTTATTTATAAGTAACTTATAAAGAGGACTTACTTGACCAGCCAGGATGATTTTTCTTCTGAATTACATCCTAATATGTATAGCTTTCTTGCTCTCGGCTTATTCCACTTGGAGCTATGCCCAGCACAATTTACGTCTATGAACTGCTGAACATTTAAGCAAATTAAGTGTCCAAAAAATCAAACACAAATTGTATCTTGGTGATTTATGCCTTCATAAAGCAAAACACATACAGTGTGCCGAGCATAGGACAGATTTATAGCTCCGCTGGTTAGGGAAAATGAATAGCTATCTCCTAGAGAACATGTCAAGAACTGTGTGTGTGCATTTAATCCTTGACCATGGGGGTTTTCCCCCAATGATATTTATCTTACAAATTATCTTTGATGCTAAATGCAATGTGAGCTGAGAATGGGAAAGACATACAAGAATTCTGGATGGAGATTTAGGAACCAGCTAACTTTCACCAGAACCCCTATAAAGGGAGGAAGACTCTGAGCCTTCCATCTCTAACCTGCCACCTTCAGGTTACTGTACCTTCCCTTATTAGTGTAGACTAAGCAATTTCCCTTTTTCCTTATGAAGATGTGAGGAAGCAAGACATAATTCAGTAGTGCCAAAGTAAACCAGAGGCTAAGAATTGAATCAGATCTCTACTATAATATTTCTAGTACTTTCTAGGTGCAATATCCCACTGAAAGAATAGGACAGTAGCATATTTGCACTGAAGACAGAGAAAAAGATTTGAATCCTAACTTTCCTACTCATTGAATTTAAGTGCCTGTTTCCATATCTGTAAATGGAAATTAACAATATCTACTTCCAAGGAGTATTGTTTGAATTAATAAGATAATGGTTGTGTAGTGGGCAGACTCTAAAGTAGTTCGTTCCTAATGGTTCCCACCTCCTTGTACCTAGGAACTCACCTTGAGTATGGTCTTAAATTAAGTACTCGCCTCTAGTGCATAAAAAATAAAATAAAATAAAATAAAACAGCAAAGTGAAGAGTGTTACTTCCAAGACTGTTTTACAAAGACTCTGACATCTGTCTTGCTTACTTTTTCTTGCTTGTCTCTTGCTTCAGTGAAAGCTAGCTTATGTGTTGCCAGCTGCCCTGTGGGGAGACACAGGGGTCAAGGAACAAGGGGGCCTCCAGCCAACAGCATCCAAGAAACCTAAGTCCTTGGTCCAACAGTCCAGGAGGAACTCGATCGTGCCAATACCACATGAGTGAGCTAAGATGTGAATCTTCCCAGCTGGGTCTTAAGGTAATTGCAGTGGATACCTTGGATTTTGCCTTATAAGAGACACTGAATCTGAGGATTCAACTGAGCCATGCAAGATTTCTGACCCATAGAAACTAAGAGGTAATGCATGCTCATTGCTTTAAGCTTCTAAATTTGGGGGGTATTTTGTTTTACAGCAGTAGATAACTAATACAGGTATGTTCAGCAAGGTGCCTGGCACATAGTCCATTCTTTATAAATAATGGTTATTATTGTAATTATTAATGGCTTTGTACTCATGAAAATTACTCAGTAATAATTAATCACTATGCTTTTATTTAGGCTTCCCATTAAAGATGACTTTAGAACACAGAGAGACTTTGATTTTTTTGCTAATTTATGGGCAATGTCCCAGCCTAAAATAATGAACATTATGCCTTCTAGAAGAGCAAAGTTTATGAATGTGGCACAAGATACAATGTCACATTTTGAGTTGACATGTCCCAGTCCTTAGGTACTGTGGGGTGAACTTGTCCTATCTGACTGTAGATCACAGATATTTCTGCCACTATTCACTGTTCGTAAAGTTTTAGGTAACCACAAAGAGTCAATCTTACAGGACCTGCTTAATTAAAAGCCTGACCTTCAAACCCTACAATGTGTTTTTGCTTGGAGAAAAGCCACAATAAAATTGATCACTGGGCAGATATTTCAATCCAAGAGCAGTTTTTTTTGTTTTTTTTTTTTATTGTTATTATTGAGGTCAAGTAAAATTTATCCTGAAAAAAAAAATAAGATGTGGATTTACATAAAAGGATGTTCTTTGTGGCATTATTTACAAACATAAAAGTGAGTTATTTACAAAAATAAAAGTCAGACAACCTAAGTGTCCAACAGTAAGGGAATGATCTGTGGAATGTTCATACAATGGAATACTATGAGGCTATTCAACCTGCTTTATAGGACTATTTACTAGGAAAATGTTCACAAAATATTAAGAAAAAAGATGGATGTAAACAATTTGGTAAGATCCATTCTAAAGAAAAAGAGTGTTATTGTGGGCATACATGCATATGCATATTGTGTGACAATGAGTTTTGCACCTTCTTTCCAACCTTCCTGCTGTTTCAGTCTCATACAGAGATTCATATTTCCTTTTTGTTTTTTAGTGCTGGGATTTCTGGGGATTGAACCTGGACCTTTCACACATGCTAGGCAAGTGCTGTACTACTGAGCTATGTGCCCAGCCCTATTTCCATTTTTTTTGCCAGATCTAATTTAGTGCTTTTGTTATTGTTGTGGAGGTGGGGAGTACAAGAAAGAACAAAAGAAGAGGGGAAGTGATTAACTAAGAGGGTAATTTAATTTATTTTATGAAGGAGGAGAGCTGAGGAAGGTGAGGAGGGCTGAAGGTAGACATGGAGCTGATGAACTGTGCTTCTTAATTGCAAAACCTTTGATAGACTGAACCACTGGGTTATAATTGCATAAATATGACATAAAAACAAAAGATTGAATATCCATTCTCCATTGTTCATTTCTAGAGGGTACACAAGACTTCCTCCATATTCCAATGCCATTTCTCCCCCAAATTAGTCTAAATTCAAGACAGGAGGGTAAACATGGAGTCGTGGGGCCAGGAGGTTGTTCTTCAATGTAAGAAAGAGTTTGAAACCATTACTGTGGCCCATGATTTAATCTTGAATTCATTTTTCCATTTTCTGACATATAGTTTGTGCCCTTAGACTAGAAATGCCTCCTACAAGGGAATACTCTGCAAAGGGAAGGCCTGGGCCAGAACCACTGAGAATGGCTCAACAAGGCCTTATGAAAGACTGCCTCTTTGCCATCACTTCCTTGTGAACTTCTTGTTTGCTCCTTCTTTTTCTCACCAGCCAGTCAATAAGCTCTAACATGTATCTCAATTGAACTGCAGTAACAGTGGACCAGAATCTGGTAGCACCTGGAGATCTCAGTAAAATACAGATTCTAATTCTGTAGGACTGGGTTGTCTGAAATGCCAGTGCGTTTCCAGGTAATGACAGTGCAGCTGGTCTGTGGACAACACCCAGAAGAACACTGAGTGCAAGGACAGAGGTTAGTATGTGCACAGAGGGAGTGGACTGCAGAGGCTGCTTCCCTTAATTCAACGCAGGCCTTGGGACTAAAGGCACAGATGGGGCCTTTGTAGTTTCCATGTGATCTACATCACCAGGTCTAAGTGTTCCACATGACAGTGTACCTCTGAAGCTACAAGCAGTGTTTACCTGGAGTAGGACTCTCCATAGCTTCCCCAGGATCTGAAGGCTGCAATGAAGTCCTGACAATTCAGGTATACAGTGGTTACCTCTGACTGCTAGAATCATAGATGCTTTTCATTTTTCCTTTATGTATTTTTAAATATTTTCTATAATGAACACATTGCTTCTTATACCAATATGCTTCTTAATTATAAAAAATGTAAAGAAAAATTTAATTGGCCTTTTATCATAGAATCTCTGGTTTTTATGGCTAAAATGCAGATTATTTCTTAGAAAATTTCATGCTTTTCATGCTTTTTTATGATCTTTGATTTCTGAGAGAACTAATGATTGGCCAGGAAATAAGGACAACTAATATAATCGCCCTGGTTCTGCTTGGAAAAGAAAAATCTCCAGAGTTTTCAGCATTATCAGAGTTAAAGTCCACAGAGTTTAGGGTTTGTTTATTTATTTATTTTCCCCATTGAGTAAAGAAGGAAAGAATGGTTTGTATTTCTGCAGAAAGATTGAAATGAGCATTGGATATTATTTCCCAGTGTAAATGTTCTTAAAGAAATGAGTTATCAAGGGAGATTTGTAATCTCTATCCTTGAAGACCTTTAAAAAATTCTATAAATTTCAGTTATCAAATTTGCACATGATATGTGGGATACATAAAACCCCCAAATGATATATCCCTTGCACTTAGCATATTTGGGCCACTTCTCTTTGCCAAAATTAGTGTGAAGTTGGAGGGCAAAATTAATTCTTGTAATCACAAAAGAAAAATGTAGTTAGAAACCCAACTGTTATAAATAGCTTAAATAATGCAATCCAAAAGCAAATATAAGTGATTTTGGTTAACCACAGTCTGGGATTAGCCATACCACTGCTCTATTAGTACAGGTAATTGAAAATTGACTCTGTAATCAATCCCCATTTCTTTGATTTAATTCAGGTGCATTCCCAACCAGGGACAGAGGGGTATACCCTATGGTCTTAGGAAAGCCCTTGTGATCTGAAGGACCTTTGGCCATGACCTGAAAGGATGAAAGATTATTAACATAGTAAAATTAGTCAAGGCAAAGCAGTTAAATTTTCCCTTTGATACCAATATACTTCCATTAAAATTTAAATAAACTTTTAATTTTATTGAATCAGTATGAAATCTGTATACATGTTGCTTTGGTCTTTCTGGGATCTTATGAAAGACTGGGAAAATAATACAGTCTTCTTCTTTTCCTAAAGACTTGTGTCACCATGATTATGACCAGCCAATGCCAGCCACATATAGGGAGTGGTTGATCATCATAACATGGACTGTTTGTCGTCTCCACCTCATCAGAGACCTAACCCCTTGAGGGGATCCCACTTCAGTGACAAGCACTACCATCTACCCACTGTCACAATGACACTTGAGAGTCATCCTTCTCTGCTCACTCCCCCTCCTGTATTATCCATGTAGTACTGTCCCCCACCCAAGTCTGCCTCTGAACTACCTCTTCAATCCATCCTCCTCTCTCCAATCCATGATCTTCACCCCAGTCCAGACTATCATGCTCTCTCCTGACTGCTTCTACAGCACCCTAATAGGTTTCTCCATGTCTAGACTCACTGATCCAGCTAATATGTCATCCAGATTGATCTTTCCATAATGCAAATCAAATGACAACTCTCCATTTTACTATTCTTCAATGAAAGCCCACATGTTGTGCAATTCCACTAATAGAAACAGAACATAGATTAGCAACTGCCTAGGGCCTGGAGGGATTTTTAATGAATATGGGATTTCTTTAGGGGGCAGTGGTTGCACAATGCTGATTATACTAAAAACTATTAAACTGTGAACTTATAAATTGATGAATCATATGGTATGTGGATTATATCTTTATAAAGCTGTAACATAAAAACTCTTCAATGGCTTTTCACACCGAGCTCAAGGTTTTATTACATAGTCTATGATACTCTTAATATTTCATCCTTATTCCTGATAAGAACCACAGTGCCCCTATACCAATATACTAAAACCATCTTGAGTTTCTTTGGGCTCCTTAATCTTGGAACTTAATCTTGGAATTAGAGAGATTCTGTCTCTGAATTATTGCATTTGCTGTTTCCTCTGGAATTCTCCACCCACTATTTTCACCTGGATAATACTACATATCTTCAATGTTGAGTTTAATTACCACCCTAGAAAGCATTCCCAAATCTTAGTAGTTGGATGTTTCTTCAATGATCACCCCAATCTCTATACTTAGATACAAATTTGCTTATTTTCTTTTCTAAATCCCCATTAAGTTCAATGAAATATCAGGAACAGTGTCTATCGCGATCACTTAGAGTCTAACACAGTGCCTAGCATACATTGGATATTGGATAAGTTGAAGGAACAAATGAATGATATATTCAAGTTTTGTTCAAAGGATAACATTTTTTATTTTCCACTAGGATTAGGTTACCCAAGTGAAACTGACTTGTTGAACAAAGCTATATATGTGTTGCTTCTATTTCTTCATCAGCTACATATTAGAAGCCCTTTGTAATTTTCAAAACTAGTAAATTCCATCTCAAAAGATTCCAAAAGGCAATGACCGAAGCCAGTGAGCGATTCTTTCTTAGTCCTCATTCTCTCTGACTTCATTGCAGGCATAGATATTATCTCCTTCTTCTGCCTAAGCCAGTGGTTCTCAAAATGTGATCTCAGAACCAGCAGTAACACCTAGGAACTTGTTAGAAATGCAAATTCTTGGGCCTCACTTCACACTTACTGAGTCAGAAATCCTGGTGGCTGGGGCCCAGCAACCTGTGACGATTCCGTTGCAAACTAAAATTTGAGAACCACTGTCCTAAGCTAGTTTGTTTGGATAAGCCAGACTCTTTCGTTTACAGAAAGGGCTAGAGAAGATAACAAGTTCCCACAGCTGCTCCCAAGCCAAGCTCACTTACTAAAATGTATTATTTCCTGCCTAGGGATCCTCTTTTATGAAACATCAACTCTCAGATGGTGCTGGCTAGGCAGTGTAGATTCTTGTGGACCTCACACAGAACTTATTTGCTATGACCAAACCCACAATAGGTATGCATTAAGAAATGCTCAAGAGGGAAGGGAGGGGGTAAATGCTGGGGAGGGATATTGGTCACATTATATGGTTACATTGTGTGCATGTTTTATTAAGTAACAACAATTCCCATCAATATGTACAATTATAATGCACTAATAAAAATGTGGGGAAAATTCTCAAGCAGGAAAATCAGTGAAGTAGATTAAGGGAATTGAAAGGGAGAGAGGAGGGACAGGATAAGGGAATAACAGTGGGATGAATCTGACAACTTTCCTATGTACATATGTGAACATACCACAGTGAATCTCACCATAATGTACATCCACAAGACGTTAATTTTGAAAAACTGAGTAAACGGCAGAAAGATCAATAGAGTAAAGGGAAAGGAAAGGGGAGGGAAAGAGGAAGTACTGGGAACTAAATTAGAGGAAATTATATTTCATGCTTTTATAATTATGGCAAAATAAACCATGATGTTATGATAACTAAAAATAACCAATAAAAAGGCAAAAAAAAAAAAAAGAAATTCTCAAGTTCATAAACTGAACATAATCCATTTTACCATAACCCGAAAAAAAAAAAAAAAATCTTCTTCTTTATGGCCTGCATAACCACTCTCAGATCTTTCCCCAGAAGAACTCCACAGAAATTGGGGCTGGCTAGATCTCACTGTTCCATCCCTTTTCATTATTAGCACTTGTTTTTTCTCATCAGGGTAAGAGCAAGAGGAGTCTCTCCAAGTGGCACCTCCCAAGCAGAGGCTCCTGCACAGTTGACTTCCGCTGGACTCTCTTCCACTTCACCAAACCGGAAGGGAGATCCTGATAGTGATAGAAAAAAGGATAACACATTGTAGGCCCCTTCTCCTCTTTCCACAGCTACTTGTGAACTTAAACTACAATATCAACAATTTCTAAAATAAAACTTGTCCTTCTCCCACCCTATTACACATTAGTGTCGTTTGAGTTAACCAGACTTGAAACACTTACTGTTATCCTTGAACATTGTATCAATTTCCATTTTCACTATCCTTGTCCAGTGCAATCTTAGTTACAGTGATACCTGAACAGTCTCCTTTGCCTTTCTTCCTTTTGCATTCCCCTAACCCCAGTCCATTCTGAACAGTGTTACCATATTACTTCCCTATTTAAAAAACCTCCAGGGTTGCCCTTTGCCTAGAGATAGAATGTAAAGTCTTTGACTTGACTTGACATTGAAGAGATTCCGTTAATCTGGTCAAGACTGCTTTTCCAACTTCAGTCCCAACAATGGTCAACACAATCTCTCTGCTCTTGCTCGATGGTCTGCTTTGATTACTACTATTACTCTCACTGCCACTACCACCACCAACACCACTTCTGTTGCACCAAACTACAGCAGCTAGCATTCACTTAGAGTTTACTATGTGCAAGAGTCTATGTCAAATGCTTCAAATCCATCACCTCATTTAATCCTCACAATAACCTTGTAGGGTTATTATCCTATTAGGCATATAAGAAGGGCAACATATACCCAAAGTTAAGTGACTTGCCCATGTTCAGATACAAGTTGAATCTAGGTCTTTCTGTATCAGTTGACTGCAAATTCTTTGAAAGGAAATTTTGCTTTTACTTTCTGGTGTTTAGGTCAATGCCAGACCCATGTGATCATTAAATACTTTTAAATGGATACTGAACAAATTTCAAATTTCATCCCCTTCATTGTTACAATCCCTTAATCCTATAGCATTCTAAATATATTTTTGTTCATTCCCACTTTATGTATTTTTTCACCATTTACCCCAGTTTGAATATCCTTACTATCATCTCTGTCTTTCCAAATCCTACCCTATTTTTAAGGTATTCATACAGTCCTAGCATTCTTCATAAAACTTTTTCCGGTAAAACCATTCCTTCATTGAATTCCTGTAGGGATTATTTTCTACTTACTCTATTTTCTTTATGTTTTGCATTTCATCATTCTTTAACTTTATATTTTATGAGATTATGAGTTCCTCTAGAACAGAGACTCAGAGCTCACTTTCAATAATTGGCACAGGATTAAATGAATGGAACGTTTAATGGTTTAATGTCAAAGAAGGTTAACCAAACGTTTCTAAAGAGAGAAAGTAATTTGCTCACAACTGTCAGGGATTCTCTGACATTTGAATCAGTCTTTATGACTATTAGTGTGTAGTTAGGGTAATGCTAATGGTCTAAAAGAAAACCTCGAACTTCAATGACTTAACACAATGGAGATTTATTTCTCATTTATTTAACAGTCCAGTGCAGGTGAGTGGCTTTCCTCTGCTTACTTATTCCCTTCTGTGTCTGTATCCTGACAGCAGAAGTGGAGGTAGGAGGAGGAAGCAGGCAAAGAAGGTCCATCTTCTTATCTGCTCTAAAATGATGTCATTTTTTAAAAAATGACACATATTTGATTTCTGAATCTCAGTCTGTGGCACTCTAAGAACTCCTTAATTTTAATCCACAGTGTTTGGGACACACCACACAAATAGTGGTCAATCACAGATTTATTTTATTGATGTTACTCTAAAGCCAATGTATGCTTGCCCACTGCCTCTAAGTCACACTCAGGGAAGTTGATGAAATAGAACATGCCTCTCTAATTTCTAGGCATTTTTATTTCCTTTGTCTAGATCCCTGAAAGAGAGTTGAAAACACAGGACTCCGAGCTTATAAATATCTTACAGAGCACCAAGTCTTAGTGGGTCCCAAACTTTAATCACTGAGTACTCCCCCCTTTATCGTTCTTTACCTCCTCCTACCTCGTGTTGTGAAAGATGTTTCCTTTCAGATTTCATCTGATAATACAAATGGCTTTATGTTATTGTGCTTAATTCCAACAGGAACCCAATGAAATGGGTTCACACAAAGGAAGATGTTAAGATTCAGAGAGGTAAAGGGAACTTTCCCAAGGTAAATATAAGACTGAGAATTTGGTAGAAAAGATAGGGATTACTAGCAAAAGGCAGAGTTAGGATCTGAACTCAGGTCTAGCACTTGAACTTGAGCTCTTTATTATCATATTGTGTTCCCTTTCTGCTTAGGTAATGACTATTTTTTCCCCAGTTTTTACTAGTATGTTTTAATTCATTCCCACCAAACTGAAAAAGAACTATGGAAACAGCACAAGTTTCCATCAGCAAAAGAGTGGATAAACAAAATGTGACATACACATACAATTAAATATTATTTAGCCCAAAAAGGAATGAAGTTCTGATACATGGTTTAACCTTGAAAACATTATGCTGAATGATATAATACAGATATAAAAAGACCAAAATGATATGATTTCCCATATATGAAATACCTAGAACAGGCAGATTCATAGAAACATAATGGAGAGGTTTCCAGAAGCTAGGAGAAAAGAAAGGGAAGCTATTACTCAATGGGTTCAGGGTTTCTGTTTGGAATGATTAAAGTTTTAGAAATAAATAGTGGTAATGGTTGTACAACATGGTGAATGTCATTAATGCCACTGAATTATACACCTAAAAATGGTAAAAATTTTTATGTTGTATTTACTTACCACAGTTAAAAAAAAAAAGAAGTAATTAGATTTTTGGTTTAGGTAATTTATTATATGTGCACATGTTTTCAACTTAGCTGTTTAAATAAGGTTTTCAAATGAAATACATGTGTCATATTAGTGTTACATTGTGTTCTCCAAGAACCCAGGAAGTCCAATATGAGAAACAGTGATTGGCCTCTCACAGTCAGAACTTTAGATGTGACAGAATAATCTTGGCCTCCTCACTTCTGGTTCTGCATCATCCTGCATATCAAGAATAACAAATAGTGCATTCTAATTCCTATCTTTGTAACCCTAACAATCTCTTCAGAATCCTGAAACCAAAGAAATGAATGACTCCATAGCTTTCGCCCCTGGCTGGCAGAACGGGACAAGCTACAGCCATGGTGCCCATCCCACCAGGTCCTTCCCATCTCAGACAAGTGGGAAGGGAAATGCAGAGGGGAGAAAACTAGAAACCTTAAAAACAAAATGAAGATACTCATAGATACCAGAAAAGACTGGGAGGAGGTGAAATGTACATACCATGAGGCAGAGGAGGAAGTGGATGCTTTCCTGCGTCAGGCCTTCCTCCCATTCTGGTGGGCACAGTGTAAGAGTGGGCAACAAGCCTGTGGTGGGAAAAGCCTCTGGTCACACATCAGGGAGTTTCAGGTATTTGATTAGAGGTTTTGGAGAGTGGAGAGCTGGGGATCCCCAAGAGTCTCTCCCTCCCTCTCTCTTTGCCTCTGTTGTTGCTCTTCTTCATCTTCATCTTTCCTGCCTTCTTCTCCCTCCCCTCTCCTTCTCTTTGCTTCTCCTCCCTATCTTACTCCTCCTTCTCTCTCCTCTCTCTTTCTTTCTCCTTCTCTTCCATGCTAGAGTATTTTTATACTTGGAGGCTCTTTTCTCACATTAGTACTGAGAGAAGAAGGTATAAACAAGGAGAGGAAGCAAGGAAATGGCAGAGTAGGATCTATGGGTCTTTGTCTATAAAAGAAACATAAAGGTACAAGAATACACAGGTGTCCTACCCATGCCTGTAGATTTCTATATTATCTTCAGCTTTTGTATGACCAAGCCTTTTGTGTTAGTCAGCTTTCTTTTGCTGTGGCCAAAATACTTGACCAAAATAACTTAGAAGAGGAAAACTTTATTTTGGCTCACAGCGTCAGAGGTTTAGTTCATGGTCAGCCAGTTCTATTGCTCTGGGCCTGATGTGAAGTGAATCACCCTGGTGGAGGAAAACTGTTCTATTCTTTATAGCCAGGAAGGAGAGAGAGGGGAAGGGGCCACAGGGAAGATGCAGCCTTCCAGGGCATGCCCCCAGTATCCACCTTCTCCAGTCACACCCCACCTGCCTATAGTCACCAGTCAGTCCATTTAAACTAGATGGACTGATTCAGTTCCTGTACTCATAATCTAATCATTGCATCTCTGAATATTCCTGCATTAACACGGGAGCTTTAGGGGGGAACACCTGGTATCCAAACTAAAAGACCTTTGTAATTTCCAACATTTTCTTTGTCAATACACTCACTTGGTGATTTCTACCCTTCTCCCAAATCTCATAATTTGAAAGGACTTTTAGCTCCTTAAGGCCTAGAGCAATGTCTTGATCATCTTTATATCCCTGGTGTCTAGAACATGATTGGATGCTCAATTTATGTTTGTCAACTGAGTGCTTGAGTAAATAAATGTGGATTCCCTGAACAAAGCATTAAGGCATGTGGTTATATTGACTTGAAACTGATTGAAGGTATGACAAGAAGGAATATTTTAAATGAGGAACATTCTAGAAATCAGGAATATTAGATCCAAAAGAAACAAGGGGCTTCCTAGTTTTCCTTCAGCTTGTGTGGTTTAGTTTCAGTCTAGAGAGGAGACAAGGATTTGATACAGACCTGTGGAATGATAAAGACTGAGAAGTATTTTACTGAAGCTTCCATGCATCTAAAATGACAAATTAGTGGTCACAAGAAGATGAGGACATTAATGAGCAACATGGAAATCATTTTTAAATAGAGGGAAAAAGAAAATTAAAATTTGTAAAAGTACTGCTGAGGCAGTAGATAACTGGGTCTTTTCAAGTCAACATTGAAGCAAAGGGCTGCTCTTTTTGAAAAGGTCAATAAATCAGGAAACCAGAGTGGAGAAAGAACTAGGGAAGATACAGAGATGAGCTTTACCTCCACTCACCCTCAGCTCCAGTTCTAGCTTCATCTGATTGGAAGCCAAAGGAGCAAATGGGTGTGGTTTGGGTTCAGCTCTAGGTCAGCTCGCCTGGACAGGTGCATGGGCCCACATAAAAATGGGCTTCACCAGAACACCTGTACTGCCCAGCAACAAAGGAATAGACCAGCTGAAGGTAGACCAGCATGCCTCTGCCATCTTTCCTGCCAAATTATAAAGCCCTGGATCTGCCCTCCACACCACCAGCACCTCTTTGTTCGGTTCTCATGGTCACTGGGTGTGGGCTGGAGGAAATCCTCTGAAGGGCGCCTGTGTTCTCAGCCTACTGATCTGGAGAGGGAGGTAGGGAGCTGGGTCTTGGTGAACTGTAGGGGAAGACAATGGAAAAATGATGTTCTCAACCTAAATTATGCCAGCACTCAAATTTTAGAAACTTTTATGTTAAAAAAGAAAAAGCAGATAAAAGGAGACAAATGGAGTAGTGAGAATTATTTTCAAACATTCATTTTAGTAATATCTGTAAAATATGAAACAGCTAAAACCACTTAGGGACCCTCAGTAACATGATATTTTAATTCTACTTAAGGACCAAGATTTCAATGGTGCTGAATGTCATAGAAGGCTACTTTTTCTCCCTATTACCTTCTAATTTTTAGTACTTTAATTCTGTTTATGCCAGAGTAACTACTTGCAGAGTTTTGGCTCTTTTATTTTTTTCCTAATGGTTGCAACTGGAAGCAGGGGTCCCAGTCTTTCATTACTGCTCTGGTGATCATGTCAAACGCCCCAAACATGAAAAAGCTCAAATTTTTATAATAAACAGATAAAATGGGGAAGAAAAAGCACATTTGGCTGGAAAGAAGAATACAGAATCAGAGAGGGTTAAAATAACAAACCGTAAAGAGCCATGGAGAACTGCATTAAGCTGCTTGCTCTTCAGATCCACATTGCATCCCCCAGCCCTCCACACACACATTTCAATGTAAACAGGCAAGCACCAAGACTCCAGGAAGCTTTCTCCTTTTAAAGCTCTCTTTACTATTTAAACAGATACAGGATAGATATTTCAACACAGAGCCACATAAAATCCCATATTAGGGATGATACCAAACTTAAAGAATGTTGTAAAATGAGAATGGAAAAAAAATGTACAAAATGAATTCCTGCCCATTTACATGCTTTCAGTCAGGCTACTAGATAACCAAGCCTCTGTCTTTGTGTTAACACTGTAGATTAGGTCAAGTTTTTACCCCTCTGAGCTCTTTTCCTGTAAATGACGGGTTTTGATGTGAAACAAGCAACATGTCAAAGCGAGTTGAAAGATGTAGGCATTTTATGCCATGTCACAATGACAGGCCGGTGAATATTTGGGCCATTAGGGGCTTATTAGTGAATAAATGACCAGATGGTTCAGTGATGCACGGAGTTGGACAGAGCTGGATGCTCCTAATCAGCACTGTCTGTACTTGATGTCAAATCACATGACACAGTAACCCATGGATACCAAGTAAGAGTTACCATTAGCAAGTCAATTTGATATCTGGGTGGTGTAAACAGACTCATAACTGCGCTTTGGAGCTGCCTCTGTTTTGAGGAAGGAAAATACAGTAGAGTTGTAAAAGGCAGCAACACAATAAACCCTAATTGTTATTTGATAATTACACAAAGAATTTCTAATTGGTTCTTTTTTATTCTGGAGAAAGAAATGGAGCTAGGTGTACAAGGAAAGAGATCATCAAAGATAAAGAGGTCAAATTGAAAATACATTTTAAATCTGAGGAAAGGACATAAAATAATAACAGTAGTGAAAAGATCCAGGGCCACCCTCCAGCACTGTGCTGCGGTAGGTGAAAGGCAAAGTTGAGGCACACACCAGAGACCGGAAGCAGATGTCATTTACCTTTGCACACTGCCCACTTACTTATACTTTTCCTCCCCATCTCTAAAACTGTTGATAGTGTTAACAGCCACCTCAGGTTTTCCCCAAAGGAGTTTAGAAAAGTGTTTTTGAAGAAGAGTGCCTGTTTTCTTTTTTCCTCATCATTTTCAGTATTTTCAGACTGACAAGTATTCCTGTATTCTGAGCACCCACAACTACCAAGGAAAACAACTGCTCTTAAAACCTAAAGAAGAAACACGTTGCAAATAACTCTTACTTTGGTGTTCTGTCAGAAACTAGTGGTTTGACACCAGATGCACCACGCATCTGCAACGAGAGAGTGTCGACAGGCATTTCCTCTCGACGCCACTGTTATGGCCATTTAGTCTTGAGGGAGTGAGAACCAAATACCTTTATGGAAAAATTTCTCTTTTAAGAATAATACCTATTAATCATACAGCATGTTTCATGCAAAGTACTTCATGCATATTTTATCTTGTTTTTCTTTTTAGCCAACTATTGATTTATTTGATAAACTTTCCTGAGCATTTTCTATACAAGTCTACTTCTGGACAAGATGCTGGAGACAGGGTGATCAAGGAGCAGAATTCCTCAGGAAATTTACTTGCCTTAAATAGGACACTTTAATTATTACTATGTAACATTTGACGCTTACGTAAAGATTATATGTAACATTAATTTTAAAAAAATCTGACATGTGACCCAATATAGAACTAGACCATTAATAAAATTAAAGGTCCCCCCCACATACACACAATCTGACCCCAAACAAAAATAACTACATTCTGAATTTGGGGTTCTTAATTTAGCCTCACACAGCTCTATTTTTAAAGATGATATTTTAAAATTTGCTTGGTTTATTCCTTTGCAAAAATGGTGTGGTACTGTTTGTATTCTCCCAAGACTTCCTTTTTTCACTCAACAATAGATTTAGCATTTAATCACATTGTTGTGCATGACTAAAATTCATTTACTTTCACCATTTTATTCTATTACATGGTATGAATATCCCACAATTGATGAATCCATTTGGTTTGTTTCCAGTTTGGGGTTATTACAAATAATGCTGTAAAGAACATTCTTGGATATACATGCTGGTGTATGTATGTACAAATTTCTTTGAGTATGGAATTCTAGGTCATAGGGTAAATATGTATTCCACTTAACAAGATAATGCCAAAAGCTCTTCTCCAAGGTTGTACCAATTTACACTCCCACCAATCATGTAGGAGGAGCATTACCATTAGTTTACATTTATATCAACTCATTTTTTTCAGATTTATAATTTTGTCAGTGTATTGGAAGTCCAGTCAGCCGCAACAGCTACCCTGAGAAGCAGTAATAATTATCTGTATTATACAGGTAAAGCTGAAAATCACATAACTAGTAAGATGAGACTTTGAACCCAGTCTGTCACCAATAAACTCAGAGTTCTTTCCACTGTGATGCAGTCTCCCCCATTTCAATCCCCAGGCCCACATTTTTTAAGCACAGTTAGCATTCAGGGGCAGTATGGTGTTCAGTGCAGTTGGGGCAGATCATGTAACCTCTCTGTGCATCAACTATCAGTGAAGTGGCAATAATAATAATAATACCTATTTTATAGGACTATTTCAGAGGTTTAAAAAAGTTTTCTCTCTCTTTCTCTCTCCCCATTAAATATTTAAATAAACAGACACACCAAATTCCAACCAAGCCAGGTAGAATTCAACTGGTTTTCTTTAGCCTAGTGTTCTTTATCTTTCAAGCAAATGGCTTTTCCATTAACTACCTCACATTCTCATGTTCTGAGTTGCTATGTGTCCTAGTTTCATATGCAGCTATGTGGACGCTCCAGAGGCAACTTTCTAGATGGACCAGCATGGTGATTTTTTTCTACTAGTATCAGAACACTATTGTGCTCCTCAAAATCTGTATTTTGTAGTCTGGGTGACATCAAAAAAACCTTTAGAATACTTAACTTAGTTTGTCTATACATATTCATTCAGGTGACAATTTAATATTTTATCTTCCCTATTAGACTGCTTCTAGTTTTAATCACAATTATATCCACAATCTTAATACAAAGTAAACTCTTGTAAAATGAACCAATGAATGAGTTTTTTTAAAAGCAGGTTGAATGACACGTTTGGCTGAAGTTATTTGTCAATCTAACGCTCCTTTTTTTAAAAAGTCTGAAATCTTTTGTCTAAAATCCTCAGAGCCTGATTTCTAATTTTAGAATTTTTCAGAATTTAGAATTTTTTTTTCCATTTTTAAAAAAGTTAACACTCCATACATGCCGAATTTTATGTGACATGTATACTAGACCAGGTCACTACCCAAAAATCAAACACATTGCAATTTCTGCAGCAAAATGCAAGGATACTATTTATGTGTAAAGTTTTCAAGGAGCACAAACAATATCCTACAGATCCAAGTCAAGTTTGCCACCAAAAGAGTTATGAAAATGTTTATGGTTTTCAGAGATTTTGGACTAGAGAATTTTGGATTAAAATTGTAGAGCAGCATATTTTTTTCAGTGCTGGAGACTGAACCCAGGGCCTTGTGCATGTTAAGCAATCACTCTACCACTGAGCTACAGTACCAGCCCTATAATTTTTTTCAAATATAGAAATTTGAATCTGTGGCTCATTGACCCCTAATTTATTTTATTCATACTGTGGTGTGTCTTACCTACCATCTTTCCTTAATCTCCAGAAAAACCATTTTAGTTTATGAGACTTATTTTAATGGGCCACTGATTACCATATTACCCTGAGGCTATGGAAGTATACAAACTGTTTTTTGAAAAAGTATAGCTAATCTTCACAAATAATAAAAAGTTCTGTTCCAAAATTAAGAACTGGGATTCATCACTTGGAAGACATATTTATTTGTAATTCATTTGGGGGTAAAATTGCTGTTACTTTCAAAATAAGATTATTGTTCATGTTAAAGTCATCATCTGCTCATCATTTTCTAAAAGTGAGACAATCTTTTCTGAGGGGGAAGTAGGTTTTAAAGTTAACTTTGGAAATTCATAAAAGCAAATATCACAGCATCTTTTTAAAGATGGAAATTGAAGAAAGTCAGTTGTTTTCAAGACTATGAGAAGGTCTAGACTCTAGGGGCTCCTCTAACATGGCCTTCAGGCTCCAAGCAAGACTAGTGATGGGGAAATCAGACAAGCACAGCTTTCAAAGTCCTTCAGGACACTTAAATTTAAATGTACCAAATGTCCAACTTCTCTCTCTCTCTCTCTCTCTCTCTCTCTCTCTCTCTCTCTCACACACACACACACACACACACACACAGCAGCTCCCTCTGATACTGTCATCATAAGGAACTGTCATGGCCAAGCCATTGTCCCATTTTTCCATCTTTTGTTGTAACATGATTGTAATGGCCTTTCGTGGGAACTCAGAGGTCATATTGCCCAATAAAAATCATAGCTTATTTTTTTTCTGTTATTTTTTTCTCCCCCCCACCCCTCCCACCCCTCTTTTCCCTCTATACAGTCCCTCCTTCCTCCATTCTTGCCCCCCTCCCACCCCCTATTATGTGTCATCATCCGCTTATCAGTGAGATCATTCGTCCTTTGGTTTTTTGAGAATGGCTTATCTCACTTAGCATGATATTCTCCAATTTCATCCATTTGCCTGCAAATGCCATAATTTTATTATTCTTTATAGCTGAGTAATATTCCATTGTGTATATATATATATATATACAATATAAATTTTAAAAAATGATAGCTTAGACATTTGTGAGCTTGATGCCATACTGTTGAAAAGTTATATAATGTCCCAGTTCGTACATCTGTAGAGTGAGAGCAATAATAGTCTAGTTCATGCAGTTGTCATAAGAATTAAATTTTATTTAGTAGGTGTCTGACTCATAGTAAGGGTTCTGTTTTGGGGACCTATTGTTATTTTAAACTCATGCAAACTCTGAGGATGAGGCCCATCAGACTTCGGCAGTTACTAAGATTGTATGGAATAGCTTGTGCTAGAACTCAATAACATCACCAATTATGCTTATAGTAGACCTTCTGATACTTTACAGCACCTTGGGCTTATTGGGAATATTATTTATTGCTTAAGGGTAAGATGCTGGATTAATTTTTGTCATGAGTTCTTCCCTCTGAATAATCGTTACTGCACTTGTGTATGAGTATCACCTGTCTCCAACTTACAAAAAGGTTGAGTTCCACAAAGTTTATCTGCATTCAGATTGTTTAAATTTGAAATATGTTTTTTCATAGAGGTAATATTTTAAAAGAGGTTTGGTCTTCAGGCTGACACAAGGAAAGGTGATGAAGTGAATATCCATGCCCTAAGTGGGAGGGCCATAGACCAAATGACTCACTTAGAACCAGAATCTACCTGTTACTCTGCCTGATGCCTTGGCTGGTAGAAGAGAACAATTTCTGGTGGCTGAAAATTGTCATATCCTTCTCATAAGAGGAAAAGAAATTGAAAGTCCAAGTCACCAACTCAGAGAAGAGGGACAAGCTGTAGAACAGAGACTATCACTAACAAGATCACTAGAAACTTCTGGAACCTTGATAGCTTCCCTACATTTGTATTACCTCATATCCATTTTCTCACACTGATTAGTAGGACTGTCCTTAAAATCAAATGCTATTGGGAGCCCACAAGGAAGGGGGATGAGTACAGGGTTACATTCCACTCTAAAGCTAGAGGATAAGGGAGGGGGGATAAAAGAATCCCACAACATAAAGTGGGAAGTGTCTCTGTAAAGAGGAAAGGAAAGCAAACTCTGCAAAAATCCATGTCACCAACCTGCAGATGTGGTGTTTATAAGAAAAGCACACTGATTTTCATGAAGGATGGGACATGTCTCCCTTTGTTGGCAATTTAAGAGAGGAAAAGAATTTAAGATCTCATCACTTGAGACTCACTAGTAGCATTAAGCATCTGTATCTATATAAAAGAAGAGTCTAATTTTATTCTCAACCTTGGATACACATTAAAACCATTTGGGAAGATTAAAAATTTCCAATACCCAAGTTGCAATTCACACCAATTCCTTCAGAACCCTGGGATCAAAGCATCAGAGTTTCTAAAGTTGTATGATGATTCCAATGAGCAGCCACACTGAAGACAATCTTAAATGCTAACCACTTGCAGGTGTCCTATCTTGAGGAACAAGGTGGTATGACCACCAGAGCTCTGGCACAGTCCAATCTTAAAGCCTCTTACCCGAATCCCTGTTTCAAGAGTCTGAGACAAAATTTGAGAACAGATTGGGCGAAGTTCATCATTCATATTATGATTTTAGTTGTTAAGAAACTGATGACAAAATGTTCAAACATTTTATGTGCAAATTCAAAGACCATCCTTGAGATGAACTTGTCCCACCATGTGCTAAGCACTGCACTGGCTGCTGGAGATAAAACAGTTACAACCATAGATTCAGCTCCTGACAAAAGTAGTCGGTGATGACAGAAGAGTTAACAGGGAACCTCCTCACTCTCCACTGAGCTCCCAGGCAGCTCTGGCTACCCCATAAGCAAAGAGCTGAACATGTGAGGACTAGGTCATCTATTTTAAATCACACATTTTGGCTTACAAATGTCAGTCCTATGGGTGTAATATGGCTCCATGGGCGTAGCAGTATCCTGACAAATGAATTGTAGTTACTAATTAACATACTCTGAAGGGGTTTCATCAGCTATTCCTTTGATACTCCTGTTAATGCTTAGGAGCATCCACAGGAGACACAACTGGGTATAGGCCTGTGCACACAGCTACTTGCTTGCCCCCACCCCTAAGATAATTGCCACTATTACCTGTTGTTTCATTAAATTACTTGGAATTAGTCCTCTGTTGATCTGCATGTTTAGGGGAGAGGATTGGTAGATGCTGCCCTCAGAGAAATGCAGCTGTGTGATTAGTGCGTCCACAACAAATCTCTTGCTTCCCAGTTGCTTTAGAGGCTTAGGAACTGAGTGTCTCGCTGTACTATAAGTATGTCGTCTTTTTCTGCTTTGACAAGGTTAGTGTCTCTGGTGTCTACTGGCACAATCCCCAAGCTTCCTGGAACTTGTGTCATTAACCATGCAGTGGGGTCTGACTGCAGAAAATGCAGAGCACATTAAGTAGGCAAAAACAGCCCAGGTCTTGAAAAATCTCTGCACAGAAAACAAGTCGCCCTAAATGATTCTGTTAACATGTCTGACATCCATTGCCTCTCTCCCCTGCTCATTGCTGCAGAGGATTCTAGCCATGTGAAGACTGTTCCCCCCTTCTCCCTGTCCCCTCCCCACAAAGGGCTCCACAAACACTCTATGATCAGTCTTGATGCTGCTGGGAGACACGGATTTCTCTCAAAGAACTGCAGATGAGAGGAGAAAATATGCAAAAGACAGGTAGCAAGTGAACCAAGCAGTTGTCAGGTAAGTCATATTTTTACAGTCTGAAAGCTGCTTACAAGCATTGGCTCATTTAGAGAACAATCTCATGGGCTAAGCACATCCAAACAATGCTATGGAAGAAACCAAGTTCATCAGTGCAAAGTGGGGTCGGGGGAGGTCTGGCTTTACACAAGCTAAGAACTCACCTCCTGGTTTTAAACCAGCCAAGAACTCACCTCCTGGCTTTAAACCAGGTATAAACAACTCAGATTTTACTGTCCCACAGATCTTAAAGGGACTTAACTGGTAATGTTAAAGGCCCACAAAACTACTAGTCAGAAATATCCTGTCCACATGGTGAAATAAACTCTACATGACAAGTTGTGTTGGTTTAGTTGTTACCTCTCAGAGCTCCCTTCCCTTTCACCTGCTCTGCGCCTTTTCAGAGGGAAGGAAGGGCACCTCTTTTCTGAGGTGCTGGGCTCCTCCAGTTTTGGGGGAGGTTCAGCCCCAGGTAGGTAGTACAGGAGGGGTCAAGGTGCCACTCCTCCTGTTTCAGGTGGCAATCCCTCAGCACCCATTTCCTACGTGGCTCCATATCTTGATCAACAGCCCGACCCTCTGTAGCCCCAGGTCCTGCAGGGCAGACTACAACACTGCAGATCCACTGGTGCTCCCACATCCCAGGCTGCCCTACTGACACTACCACCTCTCTCCCCTCTTCTCACCAGTCCAGGGGAAGGAACATTTTCCTGCACTTATTCCTCTCTAGGTCTCCTTGTTGGGCTTCTCAATTCTTTCATCACCTGTGGAACATTTCCTTGTGGTAGATTTCTTATGTTGATGTACATAAAGTGGTTTCTGTTTCATTGGTCAATACAATAGTTTACCCTTATAATTCAGTCATGTATATAATCTGTATGTAAAAAACTAAAAATAGTTGTTCTTATGGACTGAACTTTGTCTCCCAAATATTCATACATTAAATTCCTAGTCCTCAGAAAATGACTATATTTGGGTCTTTAAAATGATATTTAAGGTAAAACAAGGTTATTATGATGGGCTTTAATTCCACCCTCAAGCATCCTTATAGGAAGCTATTAGGACACATACACAGAGGGAAGACCATGTGAGGACACAGGGAGAAGACAGTCAACTACAAGTTCAGGTGAGAACAAACTAATCCTGCTGACCCCTCGATCTTGGGCTTCCAGCCTCTACACCCTGAGGAAATAGACTTCTGTTGTTTAAGTCACTGGGTCTGTGCTCACTAAAACTAGCAACCAAATACAGTTGTTTAGTCTCTGAAATTTGGGATAAACTATTTAATTCTAAGCTTCAGTTTTCTCATATGTAAAATGAGGATGATTATAATACTCAGGTTCTTGAAAATTAACTGAAAAAGTGATGTTTGCAGTTGTTTGGGTCTGGAGTGTCCCCTAAAGTCCCATGTATTAAATGCTTCATCCTCAGCCAGATGCCATGGAAGGTGGTAGAGCCTTTAAATGTGGGGCCTAGTGAAGGGAAGGAAGTTAGGCCGTGGGGGCGTGCCCATGAAGGGGATATTGGGACCTGTGGCCGCTTCCTGTTTCTCTCTTTGCTTCCTGGCCACCAAGAGGTGAAATCTCTTCTGCCACATGCTGCTCTCATGATGTACTATGCCACAATAGGGCCAAGCAACTATGAACTGAAATCTCTCAAACCATGAGTGCAAATAAACAAAAAGTGGATTTTTCCTAGGTATTTCATCACTATGATGGAAAGCTAACACAGTAGTGCTCAATGAATGTTGGACATCATTGTGAATATCCATGTATAACTAAAATGTGTTTGTAGTGTTGTTGACTTGGAAGCCTGCCTCTCTGAACAACAGGAAGGACTTTAGATTGGTTCTATGGATAATGTCCAGGTTTTAGCCTGAATTCTCCTCATCACTTCTTATTTTCAGTTACTAAATTACAAAGAGCTCCTTAGGTCTTATATCAAAGTTTCATTTTTAAAGCATAAATATTTTGCTCAACTACATATTCAATAATTCTTTTGCTCTCACTGCTTTCATTTCCATTCTATTCCTTGTTGCTTCCACAAAAACACATCCATTCTAAGACATTGTGACTTTTCTGGAATGCCCATGACTACCCTCTGGGTCAGTTTTAGGCCAGCCAGAAAAAGCCTTGCCTCTGGTTGCTTCCTGAAAGACCTCTCCAGGACTCTAATGCAGACACTGTAGAATGGTGGCCTACAAATAGTCACACTATGGAAATAAAAAGAATCACCTTTCCTGGAACCATCTGCAGCTGAGCTTAGCCAGACGACATTGGTTGCTGCTGATCTGTGTTAATGGCTGCAGCTTTCCTATTTTGCCGCTTTTTAACTAAGATTTTTCTACTTACGCAGTGGCCTACCTAGTAAGTAGGAGCAATCCATTTCTTTTCCCTTATCAGATCCTTAAATATCAGTTTGGTGAAAAATACCAACTGCTAATCCCTTCTCATGGGGATTTAATAAGTATTTAGCCTTCAACTAAAGAAATAAAGATCTAATAATGTAACTCGCAGCACTTTGTGATAGTTAAGATATCTGGGGTACCAAAAACTAGAAATACTACTTTTTAATCAAATGATGGGGAAAAATAATAAAGTCCAAAGAAAGTGAATGTTTTGTTTTCCTTAGCTGAAGTTTTGGGAGTATGAGAAGAAAGTGAATGACCCCTTATAAAGAAGTATTTCCCATGAGAGACCTTCTCTTTCCACCAGTAAACCCAAGCATGTATCTTACATGTGCATCTAATATTTATCATCACAAATTTATCATTCAATGGTGTCTAGGAGATTAATACTGTATTGTGAACTTGTCCAGTAAAGAAAAGGAAAAAGGAAGGGGTGATAAAATAAAAACAAAGAGAAGCCAAAAGCACTTTTGGAATCTACTTTGTATTTTAAAAGCAGAAATTTATCCTGTGATTTTTAACCTCCCAATGGTTTGTTGCCATATGGTCCTAATTCTGTCCATGGAATGTGAAAAATAAAATAAATGTCAACTCTTGACTCACAATCACTAATCCTGTGGCTGCACAGAATGCAACAGTTTTCTCTTTACATCAGTCTGTTTTTAAGGGCCAGGTAGTTCCTGCTAAATTTCTAGACTTCTACTATAATCTGCCTGTTGCTAGGAAAGAAAGATCTGGAATTTTGTTTCTGTGTTGCCTTCTTTGCTTCCTCACTGACATTGGACAGAATTCATTCCACTCCTCACCATCTTGGTATGACTATTGAGGGTACCAGGTGGTGCAGGTTCCTTCTAAAAAATCCCAGACAGATCAGAATACTTTGCTATTGGATTTCAGACTATATTAATAATTCTAGCCGATTTTTAAAAGGTAATTCTACGGCATGGTTTTGCTAGGCGAACTTGGTAAAATAATGAGAAAAAATATGTCTACCTATCAACTCTGTGCAAAATCACATTCCCAAAGAAGATTTTATTTAAAATGCACATTTCAAATATGCATATTATGAATAAGATTTCAACTATCAATAGGTTATGTTTTGTGTCATTGTGGGGGGGGGGGGGCGCTACAGATCAAACCCAGGGTCTCAAACATCCTAGTCAAGGGCTCTACTGCTGAGCTACATTCCCAGCCCTTTTGTGTCACTTTTTATTGACATAAAGTTCTCTGTGGTCTAAAGAAAACATTTACTTCACATTGCCCAAACCAAAAAATAGTGTCCTTTAGTGTTCCTTACTCTGCCCCTGCCGCTCTCTCAGTTCTTCTCTCCCTTACTGCTTCTTCATTCTACTAAGTATGTGGTTTGATGTGTTTGCAACATGGAGCAAATTTTTAAAAATACATGAAGTCTGAAGAGGGTACTAAATTTGAGGAAGAAATGAATTTACATAGTTTAGAGACAAAAAGCTAGAAAAAAATGTCCTATGTTTTTCCCAATAGCCCTGGAAGCTAACATGTGGTCCACAATTTCAATAATTTGTGTAAGAACATAGATTGCCCTTTCACTGATAGGTATGGTCATTTATTGATGGCCACATGGGTCTTACCATAGCTGATCATTTGGCAATTCAATATCAATTCAATTATCAACATGTTATAACAAATCAGATACCAAAAATATTAACTGTAGACTCATGAGGAGCCAAGAGATAATGTTGGGCTTCTAACATATGCCAGAGACTGATCTAGCTTTTTTATTTCTAATCTCCCATCTAAGCCCCCTGGCAACCCTTGAGATGCATGCTCTTATCCTTATTTCAAAGTCGAGATAAAGTTTAGAAAAATTCAAATAAATCAATGTCTTAGGGTGACCTCTTTACCTCCAGTCTGGTGGACCACCTCCAATCTCTTTTCTGGCTTTAAAAATTTGTGTATTCTTCTGAGCTCAAGAACAAAGTCTAAACTCATTACCAAATTTCTCAAGCTCCTTCATGATTTGGCCCCTGTGGTCCTTTCCTGCAGCACACCTTCCATTCCTCACCTGGAACTCCACTCTTGGCCTGCTCACCTTCTGTCAGCTCCTTTAATATGCCATGCTTTCTGTTGCCCCTGACATTGTGCTTATGTTGTTCCATAACTACCGTACCCTGGAGCATCCCTCTCTGGCCCTCCCTAATGCTCCGGCTAATTCCTCAAATGTGAACATAGGTTGTACTTCCTCCAGGAAGCCTTCTCTGAGCCCTGAAAACCTATTAGGTGACTTCTAAGAGATCCTACAGCCATGATGGCATCTCACACATTACATACTGCCTTGTAATTAACAGACTGTTCATTTGTCAGTCTCCTTTTTTTGCTTTTTTTTGTTTGTTTGTTTTACTTTTGGGATTGAACCCATGTGCACTTGACCACTGAACTATATCCCTAGCCCTTTTTATTTTTATTTTGAGGCTGAAGCTCACTAATTTGCCCAGGCTAGCCTTGAACTTGGGATACTCCTGCTTCAGCTTCCCAAATAGCTGGGATTACAGATTAGAGCCACTTTGTCCCACTGTCTCCCTCTCTTGACAGTAACTTCTGAGAAGGCAGGACCTAAGATTATTAGATTTTCATGGTATCCCAGTTCCTCATATGCGGTAGAGAATGTGTATTGAATTACCAAATGATTAAGAGAAGAGCATTTGAACTTCGTTTTCAGGAGAACATAGCCAAAATTCCATGGCAACTATTTCTGAAAACATACCATTTAGGATGGCACTGTGACAGTTTGTCAGGGAATATTCAGGGCCAAGGCACAATATGGCTTTCTGACTCACCCACCTACTTGCCATGTAGTTCAAGATATTAATCTTTAATACAAAATATAGATATACCTATGAATATAGAACACAAATTTCCCTTTGTGGAAAAACATAAGACTTCCAGAGAATTTCCCATTTTGAATTAGATCCCCAAATAGGTTTTGTTCTCCATGATGGTCAACCCTTATTTAGAAGATGGCAATCATTTGGAGTAGACTTTAAGATGAGCAATGTCAAATTTCTAAACCTCTAAAGGAAATTATGGTCCTTTGAGGAATATTTGAAAGTCACATTTCTGTGTCATCTAGGAAAGATTAAAGAGAAATGTAAAAACTACCTTTTCCTGGCTCAAAGGCTGTCACCTAGAACTGAGGGAGCAGATGTGGTTTTAGAAATAGATCTTAAAAAAAAAAAAGTATCAGAGCCATGGGGAGCAAGAGCCTAGATTTTGCTCAATTCAAGAAAATATCTTCAGGTTATCTCTGGATTGTAGGAATGTGGGAGGGTTTTTTTTTTTTTTTTTAATTTCTTTTTGGTCCTCTTCTATACATTCTAAGTGTTCTATCACAAATGGCACAAATGTTACCACAAAAAGCATCCAGTAGAATTATTAAAAATGGGTCCATATTCATTAGGAATATTGCAGAAGGAAAGAATTCCTAATTTGTGCAGAACACAGAAATCTATCTTTCCTTCAAGTGTTAAGATTATTCAAATCGCCAAATAAAGATTTTAATAAACAGTGTTTGTTTCTGTCTATTTCAATTTACCATGGAACCATCTGTGCAAAACTTTGTTTCCTTTTTCAAAATAGGATAGATAAGTTGTTTTAGATTTACAGTAATCTATACTTGGTGGAAAAAATAAATAAATCATGCATTCCTGTGGATAATGAAATTTTGCCAGACCCAATCCATACAAAGCTTTTAAAACATTTTTTACAAGCATATTGATAAGATTACACTATAATACCATTCTGTGACTTTTCCCCTTGACACTACATTATGGGCATTACTTGCCTATAGTACAGGAGATTTACTTAACCTTTTAAACACTTGCATGGGACTGACTGTCTAGATGTAACATAATGGAAATTTTACCTATTCCCTGTTGATGGACATTTACTCTGCAGCATTGTTTGCAACTGCAAACATTTAATGATTAGTTTAGCCTGGTTTATCAAAAGACTTACTATTATATAGAGGAGGGCTCCATTCTGAAGATCAGTACCCCTGAGAACACTGAATAGGGTCTTAGGGAATGTACAAAGCACAGCTTGTTTTTCTGCACCATCCATTTTCTCAGTGGTAAACAATTTAAAATGAGGTCTTCAAATAAACAAATAAGACAACCAGTACATGGGCAGAAGATCTAAATAGACATTTTTCAAAAGAAGAAATACAAACGGTCAACAAATTTAAAAAATGCAATTAGGGAAATGCAAATCAAAACTACACTGAGATTTCATCTTACTCCAATCAGAACAGTAGTCATCAAGAATACAAAGATCAATAACTGCTGGTGAGGATGTGGGAAAGGTACAACTTATGCATTGTTGGTGGGAATGCAAATTAGTATGACTACTCTGGAAAGCAGTATGGAGATCCCTCGAAAGACAGAATGGAAACACCATGTGACCCAGCTATCCTACTCCTGGGTATTCATCCAAACAATCTAAAATAGCATCTATAGTGATACATGCATACCAGTGCTTGTAGCAGCATAATTCACAATAGCCAACTTATGGAACCAGCCTAGGTATCCATCAAAAGAGCAATGGGTGACGAAAATGTGGTATACATACACAATGGAGTTTTACTCAGTCATAAAGAATGAAATTATGAATAAAATTATGTCATTTGCAAGGAAATGGATGGAATTAGAGAAAATAATCCTAAGTTAAATAAGTCAGACTCAGAAAGTGAAGGGTCAAATATTTTCACTCATATGTGGAAGTTAGAGAAAGAGGGGGGAAAAACAGGAATATTTTAAAAGTTGGGAGGGGGATCTCATTAAAATAGAAGGAAGACCAATAGAGTAAGAGTAAGGAGATAAAGAGGGAGAGAGGAGGGAAGGGCATGGGGGAAATACTGGGGAATTAAATCTACCAAATTATGCTATGTCTATGTAAGAAAATAACAAAATAAATCCCACAAGTGTGTGTGTAAAATTATAAGGCACTAATTAAAATAATAATAATAACAGAAAAGAGATCAACAGAGTAGAGAAAGTAGAGGGGGAAAGGAAAGGGAACATACTGGGGAATGAGAGTCATCAAATTATGTGCATATGTGGCATAATGCATCCCACGATTATGTAGAAATCTAATGCACCAATAAAAAATTTTAAACAAAATATTAATGTCTTTAGCCAAACAACTTACCTACCTATATTCACAGCTACTCAGGAGACTGAGGCAGGATTGCCTGAGCACCTTAACGAGACCCTACCTCAAAAAAAAATTTTTTTTTTCCAAAGGTCTCAGTATGTAGCTCAAAGATAGGGTGCTTGTTTAGCATGTGTAAGACCCTGGGTTCCATCTCCAGTAACACAAAAAAATAAATAAAATATTAAGATTGTTTTATTTTTTAAAAAATCAGAGAGCTGGGGTCATAGCTCAGTGTTAGAGCACTTGCCTGGTATGTGTGAGACCCTGAATTCAATCCCTAGCACCACAAAGAAAAATAACCAAACAACAATTAACATGTAAGATATGGAGAAATACAAAGTATGTATAAAACTTGACATCAAAAACAAAGACTTCAAAGACATTACATTCTTGGAGTCAGGGTCCCAGGCCCCCCAACATAAGTCAACTTTCTTTTGCTAAGAGATATTTCAGTGGAAATTTTTGAGCAGTAGTTGTTTAGAATCTTTGGAATCTTTTGAATGCCTGAGAGGATTTCAGACAAACTGGGGACTAATTATAATGGCTGAACTCTGTTCTTAAAATAGAAATCAGCCAAGAGCTCTCAAGATGGATCCCTCAAAGTTAATGTGAGGACACAAAGAAGAGGGGGGTAGGCAGGAAAGCCATAAGAGCTGCCTCGGCCTCGCAGCTGGAGCTAGTGCAGGTACAAAAATTGGTTTGTGTGACAACTCAGAATAGATCAATTTTCTATGCTTACGACCTAGGAAATAAAAGGTTATTTTTACTGTGGACTTTGTGTGTGTGTGTGTGTGTGTGTGTGTGTGTGTGTGTGTGTGTGCGCGCGCATGTGTTTAAAGCAGGTCTCATTTTTTGTAAGACTAATCAACTTTCCAAGTAGTGTATTTGTAACTGGCAAGTCAAAGTTCAATCAGAGCCTATTGGTTTATGTTGTTTCACTTAAACAGAAAACTCAAATGCTATAGCAAAAGAATATTTGAGAAGTCAGGTAGACTTTTGTTGATAATTCTAGCAGGTGAGGGGAATTATGCAAGCCTTATTTCTCTTACTTGATTTCATCCTATTCTCTAAGGCCAACAGTACCTTACAATCTATATATGCCTAAAATAGTTGTCTGTTAGATTATGCATAGTTGTTTCTGTTCTCTACAGTAAGCCTACAGAGCAGGGTGAATTTTGTTTAAAAAGGAATTATTTTGCCTGTTAGAAAACTTTACATAAAAACAGCCCTTGAATTCCGAAGGATTTTTAAATTGAGCTCTAAAATCCTACAGTGTTCGTCTTAAATAATCTTCTAGCTAAAAGCAAAGGAACTGGTCAACTGACCTCCAGTTCTTGCTACTTGAAAATATTCTTTAGTGCTTAACAGTATTTGGCCTATGTGCCTTTATTTTCAACTATGTTCATTTTTAAATCCTCACTCTAGGCCAGGTAAATGGATTCAATAGAGATGAATGCACCATCCATCATATTTTGTGGATTTACATAGCTGAATGCAATAATATTCAGCATAATTATGCTGTCTAATATGTGCTTGAAATGTCTGTCATATATTACCATATGCTAATTGTGCATAATTAATGTTAACTATTCATGGACACAAGATCAATTAATGAGTTGTCAAAAAAAACTTACATGCTAAAAAAAAAAAAGAAAAAGAAAACCCATACAAACAAAACATGGTAACAGTCCCCTTATTCTCTAAGGCACATTATAAAGATTATAAATGAATTGACCGTTTTGATATTAGAATGTGTACAGTAAATAACTCGTGTAAAAATGCAGTCGTGTTAGATCTCCCAGGGAAGACAGCAGTAACTCTTCCTCATGTGAGAAGCATAGAAAGAATGCCATCGAAAGAGGTTCAATCAATATATTATCTTCAGAACAAACAAGGGAGCTATAGATGAGGGTTGTGGATGGATATTACAGATGAGGGATTCTGTTGTCATAACCACTTGGAAACCCGGCAGGATGCACATCCAACTCATAAAATAAATGGTCAACTTATTATTCAGGTTTAGCTCAAATTTTGGTGAGCTTGGCAAAATTTGTCACTGTGGAAATGTACTGTGGACTCAAAGAAAAAGGCTCGTTTTGTTTAACAGGCAGCTCTCCCCAGAATTGAATAGAAAACAGGGAGTTAAGTGCCTCATCCCCCACTTTCATTAACCCTCAGACTAACAGGAAGGCAGTATACATTACCATTGCTGTATCTCTTTTCCCCTTAGAGGTACTGAAGCGAAGCCAGAATAAGTATCTTGCTTAATGTGAATGCACAGTTCAATGCAAGGACTGCTAAGAGATCCCTAAACTTCAGCTCTCTGTTAGTCCAATGTGTCTCCCAGCTTGCTTTCCCCAGGCACCCAATTTCAGATAATCTATGCACTCCTTCACACTTTATCTATATTCGCAGCCATATGTTTCTGGTTTTCTATTTTTAAAAGAACCTTGCGTGACTCTCTGTTCCCTACTGAAGTTGTCATTACTACTCTTGACCTGATAATTCTGGCTCTTGATCTTCCAGAATACAGCTGTTCTTTCCCACCTGCTTCGATACTAGGTGTGGTCATGAGAATTGCTTTGGTCTGTGCACATGAGTGGAAGTGACAAAGGGCAGAATCTTTAGGAAGCAGTGTAACTTGCCATAAGCTAAAGACATAATCATTATAGAGACACATCAAGATGAAGTTTCCCTACCTTAGATACCTGAGTGATGATAAGGGACAGAGCCCTTCTGTGACTTTCACTGGACATGTGATGTGGGCAGGAAATGAACTTTGTGGGCAAAAAATAAGTCACTAAAATTTGGGAATTGCTTGTTACTGCAGCATAATACAGCATAACCTGAATGGCACATGTGCAAAATAAAATCCAAGTCAACATCAAGTAGTTGGAGGGCATTCCACCCTCTGACCTCAACTTTTGTACATTCACTTAACTGATAGCTATACTATACTAATAATTATGTCATTTCCTAGATTTACAAAGAGGTTCATTTCCTAAATAGAGAGACATAAATATACTGGAATTATTACAAGACACCACAATAGTTGTAATAGCTGACCTACATAACCGTCTAGGAAGAACAAGACAAAGACTTCTTTTTCTTTCTGGGATGATGTCAGGAGCAAAATAGAACATTACGTGCAAAAGGTGGTCAGCATATGAAAGGGCACAAAAACGGTAAAAAGCAAAGCTTGTTCACACATTACTGAGCATAGCTCCGTACAGTTTGTGCCTCTTCTCCCAGGACATTTCCATACTGTCACACATTCATGCCTCTGCCCATGCCATTTTCCTTGCCTGTATTCCTCTAAACCATTTTAGGGTCAACAAAAAGGAAGGCTGGTGACAGGTGTCAGGGGACTCAGAGTTTTTATTTCATACTGGTCTCACTTCCATATGCACCCTGAAGCTTAGATAGTTACCTCATCACCAGATAGGAAATACATATAGAAGGGATAACTGATAGGAATCAAAGATGATGTTCACTATACCCCTTTAAACCAGATCCTCTTCCAAAAGATGACTAAACAAAAACATTTTTTTTTTTTTTTTGCAATTCATCAGTTACCTTATGGCTACAGTTTTATTCCATTGCATTTTCTATGCAAAAAAGCATTCAAAGTAAACACTAAAATATACCTCAATTTTTTGAAACCTGTTTTGAAATTTCTCCTTTTTTTCTTCTCTTTATGTGTTAGTATCCTTTTAAAAAATAAAATAAGGGCTTCGCTGACCAGTGGAAAGCTTTGGAATAGCATCCCTACCTTATTCACATGAAGATTTCAACACCCTTCAACTGAGTCAGTTCAAACACCACCTCCTCTGGGCAGTTTCCCTTACTGTGTGTTATTCTTCCTTTTAGATTCCTCACATTTTGAAACTCTTCCCTTTATGACATTTAACCTTCCATGAATAGTTTTTACATGTCTACATCAGCCTCCAGGTTGCTCTCAGTGGTTCATAGTATTACTTACTCCCACATTTCTTGTAGCACCTACCACAGTGCCTCTCAAAATAGCCAAGCAATATGCTCTGAACTGAATTGAGGCTGTGGGTAAAATACCCAGAAGTTACAAAGGTGGGAGGAATTGGTAAGAAAACTGGCGAGAAAAAAAGAATTCCAGGGAATAGTCTCCATCCTCAGTGCAACGAGGTACAAATTTTGCATAAATACTATGCTAAATGGGCATTTCTGGTAAGAAAAAACATTGAGCTAGAACCCTAAAGAAAAATGGCATGTTATCCACTATGGTATGATTTTTATATGTCCAAATCCCTTGTCTAAATTATCTGGCCAGATGTATTTCAGAATCTAGGCTACTTTAGAGTTTAGAAAAGCAATGTGGTACATAAACTTATATAATATCCACACCACTCCATAATCAATACATGAATGTTTCTGCAGGGAAACATGAATCTTCGCACAAAGTCAAAGAAATGAAGGAAAAAGTAGTCTTGTTCAGATTTAGGTCAAGTTTTGCTGCCCGAAACTCCAAAATCTTAAGCTTTTTGGAAACTAAAAGAATTGCAGGTGGACCTATATTATTCTAAGAGCTATTTACCTAATACATAAAGGACTCTTGGTTATTGTAGGAGATCATCTTTCTCCAGTCCATCTTTATCAAATTGAAATCTTTATTGCTAGAACAACTTACAAATTTTAAACAACATGAGTTAAAATTTAAGACAAGCCTTAGTTTTATCAAACACAGAAAAAGGTTTTAATGAGATTAAATAGCCCTTTCTATAAAAAAAAAAAGTACATTAACAAAATAACAGTATACAAATTAGATCCAAACAAGGACTTCCTACGTGGAATGAGGACATTCCTGTTTCAGGCAGATAGGAGTTAAACAGGTCTTATAAAGGAAACCTTATAAATAGGTTTTATTATAAACCTTGTAATTGTTTTTTTGAGGGTTCCAGGCACACTCTCACATACTGCATAGACTTCCCCAGGTCACTGAAGGTATGCTCTGTGATAATGCATTAGGCTGACCACACACTTTCAAATTTGCATGTCTTGCTATAAACATACATTTAGCAGGGGAAAAAAAAATTGAGTATTACAAATGAAGTACTCTCAGCAAACCTATTTTAAAGATGCACCATCCTGACAGTATTGTCCTGCTCATCCCAATCATGGTAACTAACGTTGGCATGGAACATTTCTGTGGGCAAATGGCATGAGCTACTCCAAAAAGAATGCCAGGAAGACTGAAATTTTAAAAAATGTCTCATGTACATTTTTATTTCTCCTAGGCCTAATTTTTTTAGGTCCCACATTTGGGGAGCCAGGCTAATTGGTAGGACTTCTTTATAAAAGTCTTAATTTGTGAAATGTGGCTTTGCAGAGTTCTCAAGGGAATGCATAGGGGTGGCCAGGGTTTTGAAGTGAATGTAGCAATCGCAGACAGTTCTTTTTATGAAACTCTGCAAATGGCTAAATTAGCTCAAGGTGAAGATGTGGCAAGCAATACTTCTGAATGTGTAGTTTGCGTAAAAAGATATAGTAGTCTCCCTTTATCCACAGGGCATATATTCCAAGACATCAGGTTGATGTCTGAAATTCTGGATAGTACCGAACATTTTAATTTAATGCCTTTCCATCTTAACTGAGTACTTCTGCACTATGGCTGTAACTTTTGCAGTTTGAGATATGACAGCAAAACTGGCATGAATTTCTCTTCACAATTTTACAGATTTGTACTTACTGTGGATCTCAGAAACTTAAAATATGATTGTTTTCATTATTAAGTCAAGAACTTTCAGTTTGCTTAAAGGAAGGATTTTACAGCTTCTCTTTGGCAAATCTGAATTGCCAGCATTGCTACTCTTGTAGTTTGGAGCAATTATTAAGCAAAATAAGTGTTACTTGACTACAAGCACTGTGATACTGTGACAGTTGGTCCGATAACCAAGATGGCCAGTAAGGGACTAACAGGCAGGTAGCACATACAGTGTGGATATACTGGATAGAAGAATGATTCACATCTTGGTCAGGATGATCAGGACAATGAGATTTCACCCTGCCAGTCAGAAAGGCACATAATTTAAAACTTATGACCTCTTTATTTATGACTTTTTCTACTTAATGTTTTCATACCATGATTGACCATGGTTAACTAAAACCATGAATAAGGGAGGAATACTGTATATATACCTGTAACTTTATCACCAAAGGGTTAGGTCATGGATAACAATTTTCTATCTTCTAGTTCTAAGATCCTTAAGGCTGAAGAATCCAGATCTTTGCAGAAGATCAATAAATATTTGCTAACTAGAGTTAATTTCAACAGACTTGTGAATTAGATAACTCAGTGAAGTTCTCTTGGGATGAAAGGCAGGCTAATTTAGGTCCTAAAAGGAAGAATATGGGATGGATTTGGATGGGAACAAAGATTCTCAGAAGCAAGGCCCTTCATGGAAATTTTCTTGTCAGCAATCTAATTTGGGAACTCTCAGGAGCTCAGTCTAGTGCAATCCCATTGGCTGTAGTGGTTAAGGAAGGCCCAAAGTGCCCCACACAGCACACCAGAGGTGCAGGCTGGGTGAGGAACTTGCAGGCTGCCATGCCTCTAGAGCACAGTGATGTTGTTTGCCTTCAGAGGGGGCAAAGCCCAGAGCTGGTCTTTCTAGAAAAACTGAGTAGTTTTTTAAACTAAGAACCAGCCAGGAATGCCAAGTATTTTTCTTTCCTACTTTCAGTAGGAGGGGCCTCAGTTTCCAAGTTCAAGTGAAAGGAAAAAAAAAAAAAAAAAAAAAAAAATGGAATATAGTTAATGGCACTGGTGGGAGCTGTTGGTGTAGTCTCCAGCTCTGCCATTTAAGTTGCTCTGGCCTTGAACCCTCAGCGTCTCATCCTGAGATTGTCCTTCAAACACAGGCTCGATTGGCTTAGGAGTTAGGGAGTTAGGGAGCTCCTCCTAGCTGGTCCTCCCTTGGGGAGCTCCACAGAGAGCAGGATACAGCCAGGTTCTCCCCAGGACTGCTTGAGCTCTGGGTGGTAATGGTCTGCCTGCAGTTACAGTTGATCTTATAACTGAAATATAAAAGGGACTAACAGCTGTCAGGAATTGATTTAACAGGGTGTCTCTGTTCCAATATTGTGAGCTGCTGTGACTTTGTAATTGTGTGGTGTGTTTACAGGCATCACAAGGAATGGTAACGGAAGGAAGCAAATAAAGAAATCCCTTGGAACCATCTGTAGGGTCTGGGCCCTGAGGGCAGGAGGATATGTTGACTAAGGGTCTGAAACAGTGCTGCTAAAGCAGCAGGGTCTGTGGTTTGGGAGGTGAAGCTACACTATAATTTGGTTTGTGCCTTTGATAAGCCAAATTTCAGGGATGGTGTATTAATGTCCTTTTGCCACTGTTGTGCATAAAGGTTTCCCTCATTCTATCTTCACCAGAGACTCTGCTAAGGTTTTGTTTTTCCTTCGATTTCTACAATGTTTGATATGAATGATGCCAGGTCCTTGGCCTTCTTTTATTTGTATTTTTAAGACCAGCCTTTGCTCTACCTTTTCCTTCTAGGCTGTCTGTCACTTTATCTATACTTAAGTTAAATGAGAAAGAGCACACTAGGCCTCTCTCTCCACTTTCAGGACCAGCTTGAGCCCACTCAGCTCATCTCCTTTCATACTTTCTGAGATTTATTCATTCCTGCTACTTACATGGTCCTCTTTCTTTTGCTAATTTTGCACAACATTTCCTTTGCCTCTTGACTCTGTAGGTGCTTAACCATGGTAGTGACTTAAAAAAATTTTTTTTGTGTGGATTTTTTTAATTCTTTACTCATTGTGACCATGATTTCAGAGAACATGAATTTGTTTCTGCCTCAGCACACTCTTTTATGGCCCATGTTGGTCCATTCTTTAATGTTGAAACTGTAATGTTTAGGGGGGATGTTTGGAGAGGTATGTCTAGACATAAGTCAAAGACTGGGTACTCCTCTCCTGCTGCATGTCTTTGGAATCATCAATTTATGTCTCTTTCATCCTCATTTTCTCAACTGAGATGAATAAAATAATAGAGTGTCCCCCTGAGCTCTTGTGAAGATAGAATGAGAAGACATGTGTATAAACCCAGAGCAGGACCTAGTGTCCAATCAATGTTGGTTGCTACTGTTATCATCAGAATATTAATTCAGAAAATCTGCTCCTGCTATATAGCCTTGGTCTTTCCAAATGCATTTTGTCTTAATTGTTAAGCAAAATGTACTTACTGTTACAAGGACACTTGGTTAATGAAGCCCTGAGGTTCACAGAAACACTCCCTCATGAACTTAGGAAAGGTGATTTCAGCTACCTGTTTTCCTGTGACCACGACAGAGGAGGCAAAGTTCCGTGGCAGCTCTAGTCAATAGATCCAGTTCCACTGAAATCTCTGCTTACTGTGCAACAGCTGTCCCCCCAGAATCCCACTCCAACCTCAATCCAGGGTTCCTTTGAATTCTCATTTGGACAAAGGTCTCTGGCTTGGGTGCCCTTCCTGAAGAAAAGCACTAGCTGGTTCTTCACACCTGGAAGCTCTTCAACAGGGAAGGCTCAGGAGCCACCTGTGCCTCTACACATCTGTGTCATCTCAGGACACCCATTTCCCACAGGGCCTCATTTTCCTCTCCAAAAAGCAATAATATTTTATAAAAATTGTCACTGGTTTTTCCATCAGCCCATCAGAAAGCTTTGACCAAGTCTGAGCACATAGCAAATACCCTACAACAGATCCGACTGCAATTCAATCTGAGTATGGTGTGCTGTGTGCCAGGAACTGGGGAGCCACAAAGTAAGGACTCAAGAACCTTACAGATTTACAACTCACTGTAACAGGAAGTCCAAAGAGAGCCCAGAGCAATGTGACGTCCATGATAAAGAAATGTGGATACTGACACTTACTCTTTAGGAACTTGCCATCTAAAATTACACACGGAAGAGGACACTTAACAGAGGATACACAGCAATAGGACTGTTCATGCAGCATACAGTCAGTCCTCTGTATCCACAAATTCTAAATCCATGGATTTAACCAGTCCAATCAAAATATTCACACACAAAAAAATGTTCATGTACATGTACTGAACATGTACAGACTTTTTTCTTGCCACTATTCTCTAAACAACTCTTTATATAGCATTTACATTGTACTGGGTATTGAAAAGTAATGTAGAGATGATTTAAAGTATATGGGATGATGTGGGTAGATTATATGCAAACAGTATTTACATATTTATATCAGGGCCTTGAGCATCTGTGGATTTTGGAATCTGAGGGGGATCCAAGGACACTGAGGGGTGACTATTTATGAACATGCCCCAGCGCAGCATCCCAGTGACAACACTGAGGATTCTGAGTGGTATCTCATATATACCAGGTCCTGCTTTAAAAGCTTAAAAAATAGCTTAATTCTAGCCTCACAGCAGCCATATAGAATGAATAATATAATTTTCCCATTTTAAAGATGAGGAAACTGAGGCACTTACCCAAGTTCTCACAACTAGCAAGGGGCAAGGCCAGATCTGTGCATGAAGGAAGCCTGGCTCTAGAGCCCTATGGTGCATGAAGCTTCAATTTCAGTCATCACAAAGGGGTCCTTCCTCATCTTAGGATCTCACAACAGTCTGAAAACATGGGGAAAGAACTGATCTTCAATTCACCACAATGACATTTGGAAAGAGATATGTCTGGGCAAGTCAGCTTCAACGCATTAACACCTCATATTTTACTCCCCAAAACCAATCCAAGGTTCTGCTACCCCTTCTAATGACAGAGCGTAGCATTCCACCATGAGCAGACCACCCTCCCACACATGCATCTTCCTTCCAGTTTTAGATAATCTTTGCTCCTAGGACATTGAACTATCTCTTCTACCTATTCTCTCTCAATGCTTCCACCTCACAGAATATGCACAGAACCAGGCTCTGGAAATAAAAGCCTCTTAGCTCTTAGAAGGTACAAGAGGGAACATTGTTATTTTTTCTTAACAGTCTTACCAGTTAGGTAAGGCGGTTAATTTCTCACCCGGTTTACATTGTTTCCGGAATATTCTTGAATGGGAAGAGAATTTCAACTTTGCTCTTGCAGTGCCCTTTGAAAAAAGTTTCCTTAAATAAAGAAATCACATTTGGACTACATTACAAATCAAGGATTTCTTTATGGTTTCTATGATTGAAATGATGTAAGCAATTTGTGGAGCTAGTATAGGAAGGATGAGAAAGAGAAAGAGAGAGAGAGAGAGAAGAGAGAGAGAGAGAGCGCACTAGAGAGAGAGATTGCCAGAAAGCCCTCAGCCACAAGGTGAGTGCCTGACCCTGTGATGTTGCCTTGTCTATATAATTTGCTGCATGGCGCATCATACAGAATATGCCAACCTTTTTCCGCCTACTCAAAAAAGGTGATGTTAATTAGATCAGGCAAATAGCTGCTGTTGTTGATTCATTTGAAAATGATTATTCCAAGGCAGTGTATTATTACCAGCAAGTCACAGCTTTCCCTATTAATGCTCTGAGGTGGCTGCCAGACTTCAAAGTCGGAAGTGGAATTTGAGGCTAGCAGAGCTTGCTGGGGCAATATTAGAATCAGGGTCACTACCAGAGCCTTCATGTAAAGACAAGAAAAATATATTTACATTTAGAAATTTAATCCTTTCTCGTGAGTATGGACTTCACTATCGATTCAGTGCCAATAAATATCTGATGAGACACATACCATGGGCAAAACATAAACAATTTTAGAAAAACAAATAGGATATTTGGCCTCCCATCAAGGTTCTTGCATTCCAGTGAAGGAGTTAAGATGCAGACCTAAATAATAATGCAAGATGTTGCAAATGCTATAATTAAATGAAATAAAAAGAGTAAAATACACTTGATAAAAAGGCGAGTTTCCACATATTGGTTATTTATTTAGTATATTAGGGGTATAAATAATGTACTATGGGAACACAAAGGATTTGAAGATTCATGTTGCAGAGGCTAGATGTCAGAAAAAAGATACAGCTTTACAAAGAAAGTTGCATTTGAGCTGTTGATAGACTTCTGATGAAGTTTTGAAAATCAATAACACATAAGCAAGCGCCCCAAACCAAGAACACTGAAGTTGTGTCTGGTGGTTCAATTTGGACACAGAAAGCAAAAAAGAAGTAATACACATATTTCAAAATGTAATTGGATCATGGAGAGTCTTAAATCTGGCTGTAAAGAGTCTGGATCTTCTTTGTACTAAAACAAATACAGAATGATGCAGAACATAACTGCTTCTCAGAAAAGTCTGTATGTTAAAAAAAAAAAAAAATCAAAAACCTCAATGCATATAAAACCCACCATAGGTAGGCAACCTCTATACCCTGATTGAAGTTAATCTAAAAAATGTGTGAAATTTTTTTATTTATCTTTGAAGGTTGTGTTTCCAGAGGCACAGATTCTAGATAAAAATTGGCCCATTATAATCCAATAACATTGAAACAGATTTCATTGCTACCAAATAAAGAACATGTTTTCCCTTTTCGTCTTCTGTTTAAATTCCCCTTCCTCCTTGTGAAACTGTTAATATGCTGAGGTGGAGTGCTTAGCCCACCTCCAAACCTTTAAAATGTAGTTAATTACAAGATAGTCCAATTTAAACTTTACGACATTCTTGATACCAGAATGTATGGCGGTTGTTTCTGTTAATCAGCCGAAGGGAGCCGAGCGGCATGGTGCCAGCCGGGCGGCCTGGGAAGAGCACAGGCGGCTCTGTTGGGGCAGCTCCTAATCCCAGGTCTGCCTCCCACTGGCTGGGGGAGAGATCACGTGACCCATTCTCAGCTTGGACTGCCTCCCATTTTCCCGTCTACCTCAAACATTCCAGGAAACCAAAGAAAAGTCGAGAAGTATGTGCAGCTTGAAAACATGTACTGAGTTTTCAAGTACATGTTGAGTACTTGGAAAGCGATACTACAAAGTGCAGCTCTTGGGATTACACAGCCGGAGCAATGGGTCCACTCAGCTGCATAAGGAGGCAAGTGACACAGGCTACCTGAAATAGGAAGTGGCTTCATTTTCAAACAGAAGGAAAGACATATTCTTCTCCCCTTCACACACCCTACAGATGATACTGCAGAAGCTACAATGGAATGTGTACTCAACATACTTATTTCCCACTTCTGTAACACCCAGTTGTATACTATTAGCATAATTCTCTTCCTGTACCTAGATTATTTACTTTGGAATGGCAAACCGGCAGCTGAAAACACTAGGAGACTATAGGGAGAATATTTTGACTGAAAAGGCAGTATATAATTTTATGTCTTTTAAATTGGTTGCCAACTTTAAAAATTTGAAGTTCTTAGGTCCTGTCTAAATAATCTTATCTGAATGGTAGGTCCCTGCCTCATTCTATTACATTTCTCAAAAACACAGAAGTAGCACGTACTTTATTTCCTTCACCTTTCTGGGTTTTTGAGAAATATTATAATTCAATTTAAAAAAGAAAACAAACAAGTATTTTATTGCCCAGAAATTCATTTATCTCCTGAGGATTTCAGGAAACAAAGTCGACTTCCTTCACAATAGAAGTTTGTATTATAAGAAACCTGTGAGAAAGGGGGTACATAATTAAAAATACAGATGTCTATGTCAAACAGTACCTTGTGAAGTGAATATAATTAGATATTGTAAAAAGAAATGGTGTAATTTTTTTGTTGCCTCTCTTAGCTTATGATCTCTCCAATCAGCTGGCCACATCCTCCTGTTATTGTCTGGATATGTGATATCCCCCCAAAGCACATGTGTGAGACAATGTAGGAATGTTCAGAGGTGAAATGATGATTATGAGAGTTGCAGCCTAATCAGTGGATTAAGTCACTAATATGGATTAATAGGGTGGTTGCTCTAGGTAGGTAGGGTGTGGCTGGAGGAGGTAGGTCCCTGGGGGGTGGGGTGGGGGGATATGCCTTTGGGGTGTTTATTTTGTGCCTGGTGAGTAGAGCTCTCTCTGCTTCTTGATTGCCCTGTTCTCAGGTGTTTTCCTTTGCCACATCCCTCCGCCCTGGGTTCTGCCTCACCTTGCTGCCCAGAGCTATGGAGTCAACTGACTATGGACTAAGCCTCTGAAACCCTGAGTCAAAATACACTTTTCCTCCTTTGCATTGTTCTTGTCAGGTCCTTTGGTCATAGCGATGAAAAGGCTGACTAGAACACCTTGTTTCTGAGAGAACAGGATTCCTAGAGGGGAAAATAAGAAAAAAGAAAAATATCAATATCTGACATTCAATATAGGACTTTATAGCAAGATAACAATCATGTGAGCCAGGTCATTTCCTTGAGAGAGGGTTTTCCACATTTCTTTGTTTCTGTCTTCAACATAAGGAGAACCAAGGCTGGAGAATGCAGGTCACTGAATTCCCCTGTCATTCAAAGAAAATATTCTTTCTGCTATGGCAGCTAGGCATGAGGCTGGCTGACCTAAAGGAGGATATAACATAGGAAGAATAAAAGAGAAACTGCTTTTATAAAATAAACTACTTTTTTTTTTTTTTTTTTTTTTTTGGGCCTGGTGAGTTGAACAAGGAGGAGGGGGACAAGGGCAGAAGGTGAGGAGATGAAAGGTATTGGTGAGGGAGGTTACACCAAGGGCAGGCAGGTCTCCTGCCCATGCCCTCCAGGGCTTAGGAGAAGGCTCTCCCAATCTCCCAGCCCTAACATGGGGTGGCCACATCAGGGGAAAAGTGGCAGCCTAGTAGAGTTGTTTAACAAGAAAAACCCTGAGCTCAGCTCTGGCAGGGACTCTGTGACTCCTAAGGGCACAGAAGGTACCCAGATGTGAGCCTGTACTTCTTAGGGACACAGCAGGTTCCCGTTGAATGTGGTTGGTAAGTCTGCAGAAAGGCCTCCTTAATAGGAGCTACTGTCTTTGTTGCCTAGGGCACTGGGTTTAGGATGAGGGTGGCTGGATGAAATACAAGATATCCAGTTAAATCTGAATTTCAGGTAAACAAAAAAATCATATTATAGGCAATATTTAAATAATTATTCATTGTTTATCTGAAGTTCAGATTTAAGTAGGTATTCTATATTTATTTGCTAAATCTGAAAACTCCATCTGGGCTTGATCAAGAGCTGCTGCCAACTTCAGGAGCCCTGATAAAAACTAGAACCATGGAGAGGCAGGGTCCGCAGTCAGGGCCCCACCATGTTTGCGTCAGCTGGAGAATATGACCAGGCCACAAGCTACAAGAGCCAAAGAGCTCACCCGCAAATGCCAGTAAGATGACCTTTGACCAGGCAGAAATGGATGGGCTCAGAAAGGCCAAATCAATGGAGAGGGTGGGGATACCATTTAGATGAGACTGTCCTGAGGTCACATATACCCCATGCATCTAGAAGCTGTCTTAGGCAGAGAAGCAATGGCAGGGAGGCATCTGTAAGTGCTCTGGTCTGTTTGTGCTACTAAAACAAAATACCTGAACTGGGTAATTTATAAAGAACAGAAATTCATTTTTTTTCCCCACAGTTCTGGAGGTTGGAAGTCCAAGATCAAGGCACTGATAGGTTCAGTGTCTGGTGAGGGTCCAGTCTCTGTTCCCAGGGTGGCACCTTGTTACTGTGTTCTCTTGACAAGAAAAATGCTGTATCCTTACATGGTGAAAGGGACAAAGGGCAATAAAGGGACCTCGCAGGTTCCTTCTAGCACTTTTATAAAGTTGCTGATTCCATTCATGACAGTTTCACACCCATGACTTAGTTACGTCCTAAAAGCCCCACCTATCAATACTATCACATTGGAATTTAAGATCCAACATGAATTTTTGAAGGACACATATATTCAAACCATAGCAGAGAGACAGAACAATTTATTTACAAATGATTGTAGCAGACTAAGCTTTAAATTGGAGTGAGTTAAAAAAAAAAAAAAAAAAGTATGCATTTCCCTGATACTCTGAGCAGGTGTTCATGGAGAAAAGGAATCACTTGTAGAGCCAAATTTTAAAAGTGTGTTTTCTCTGCACATCTGAGTAGCAGTGTGAGCCAAGCTGGGCTTCTCCATTTCATGCCTAGCTACAATGATTTAAAAAAATAAATAAATAAAATAAAATAAAGCAGGGGCAGGTAATGAGAGATCATAGAGAGAAACCCAAACTGTACCCCTACCAACAAAGTCCCTCCTCACCTCATTCCTGTAAGTCCTCAGTCCTGAGAGTTCCTTAGACCCATGGCTCTGATTCTATGACTATCAGTGATGTGGTTCTTCCCCAGCTATACCAACCTAAAACTTTGCAAACA